>NW_021941230.1:3232887-3587053 GCF_902148845.1 Salarias fasciatus | reverse complement strand
CTGTAGCGTCTCTGCTGCTGCTAAAAGCAGATGTTAAAAACCGACAGGAATCAATCCGGAGCTTCCTGGAAAACTCACTTTAACCGCACTGAACACAAAGTTTAAAGAGTTGGACCTTTACTGAGTCTGGATCCTTGTTGGACCAGCACGTGTCAGACCAGGACTGGCATCAACTGCAGCTGCAGCTTCTTCTTCTACTGACTTCCGGCAGGCTGGACGCTGGATCAGCGGAATGCTGCCCCCACCTGGGCACTGTTCATACTGAGAGGTTGGGGGAAGAAGAAACTTTACAACTGCCTGATCTAATGGCGAGTTCAGCCCAGACAGAATTATCCTCTTTAAAGAAAATGAATGAAGCCGAGGCCTGAAAGCTCTTTAAAGTCCCGCTCCAGTCCTCTTTTGGAGCTGGTTTAAAGTGTCCTCAGGAGTCTTTACATTGTGATGAGTAAGTTTTTAGCCAACATCACTAAACCTGTGTCATTTTCCAGGCCTCTGTATCTGCAGAGCTCCAGAGATCATTAACTATTTGCTGCTGGGTGAAGACCGGCTGTGGGGGGACTGTCCCCCAGTGTCCAGACTGAAGGCTGTGGGTGGACTGTCCCCCAGTGTCCAGACTGAAGGCTGTGGGTGGACTGTCCCCCAGTGTCCAGACTGAAGGCTGTGGGTGGACTGTCCCCCAGTGTCCAGACTGAAGGCTGTGGGTGGACTGTCCCCCAGTGTCCAGACTGAAGGCTGTGGGTGGACTGTCCCCCAGTGTCCAGACTGAAGGTGTTATGCTGTTTCTTCCCCACTAACACCAACTAGCGCACAGTGTCACAGCTCTGTCTGGAGGATCAGGACTTGGCCCACCAACAGTTTTAAGTTACAGTAACATCAACATAGAGACTCCTCTTCCACCCAGTGTGGTCCACTGAGGATCACAAACATCTGTATCATCTGTAAAAATCCTTCTGGAGCTGCACAGAGATGATTAGATGATGAAGAAACTGATGCTGCTCCTCAAAATCACTTCTTCAAACAGTGTTTCCAGGAGTTGCTCTGGTTTGCATGCTATTAAAATAAAGTATTCTGGATCATCTGCTGCCACTGCTCCACATGTCAGCAACGCCCTCTTGTGGCCATCTTCATTTTGACAGGATTAAAATTGGAGCTCATGAAATGAAATGAAGTTTTCTAAAAGTTTGACAGGAGATTGATGTCAATTCAATGATTTTTATTGACTTTCATAAATTGATGTACTAATGTAGGTTTCCCGTTCTGTAGAGTCCTGTAGCTTTGAAAGAAAGAAAGAGAAGTTTACCACATACAACAAGTGACTCTAACAAGTGGTTTCCTGCTGAAGCCCAGAGTTCAAACCTGCCATCATGTCAACAAATTAGCTTAATCATTGTCTTTTTCTTACATTGTTGTTTGACCCTAACTGAAGACAGACCATGTCATAACACAGATATTATTCATGTTCAGGGCTGATTGTCTGCTGTGTGTCTCCATATGTCCATTGTGTCACGTCGCTATGACGACTCAACCCACACCAAGTCGGTACTCTGTATGATGGAAAGCGACCGGGGCCAAGGCCGAACAAAGAGAACCGAGTGGAGTAAGACTGAGAAGGAACCAGTGGAAAAGGACTGATAGAGCTGTCCATGGTGCTGAAGAATCAACTTGTGTGTGAATCATTCTGGACGTGCCACTGTTTGTTCGATGTAAATAAAAGCCGAGAAATATTTTTTTCCATGACAGTGCTTCTTGTACATCATCTTATAAAACTTATGGCAGAAACCTGGAACATTTCTGGACAAAAAAGTGAGTCAGTCAGTCAGACAAGTCTCCACTTTCTCAGCCATGGAGGACAGGAAAGCTGTCTGCTTTGTCTCACTCATAAGTGAGTGATATACAGACACAAAAAGCCCTTTCTCAGGCCTGGATAGCTCAGATGGCAGAGCATCAGACTTTTAATCTGAGGGTCCAGGGTTCAAGTCCCCATCCAGGTGCTCTGAGGGTAGATCCTTCATTTGGTCTGAACACTCATAGCACAGAGTTGCAGTGCTTTGAGTTATCTGTGGCCAAAACTCATGTTCTGTTGAAATGCTGTGCTTCATCTTGATGTTGTCCAGTATGGGAACTCTCTGAGATTCTGTTGACATCGAGAGAGTCTTCCTCTGTGACGTCTTTTACTCCCATGAGCTGGATGTGATGTTCCTGACAGAGACGTGGCTGAGTGAAGGTGAACTGGTCCCCCTGCTGGAACTCACTCCCCAGGACTGTGGCTTCTTCAGCTCTCCCAGCATGCCGTTGGGCTCACTTAGGGCTCATTTATGTCCAGGAGGACTTTTTGAAGTGGTTGAGGTCAAACTGACCATCATTCAAGTCATTAATGACTGATGTTTTCATTTCCTTCAGTCAGGATGTGGTCAGGGGTCTTGATCAGCTGACTGATTCATGACAATCAGTTGAATCTTTTTAAATCGGAGGCATGTGGGCTCGTTGGTCTTGGAGTATGATTCTCACTTAGGGTGTGAGAGGTCCTGGGTTCGATTCCCGGACGAGCCCTTAGAATTATGATTACACTCTCCAACAAATCTTTCAGCTTTGGTCATCAACCAGGATCCCTTTGAGTTAAATTCCAGAAGCTTCTCTGACTTTGTGTTGGAGGTTTGACTGATCTCATGTTCATGACCAGCAGCAGCATTTCCACTGTCAACAAGGAGACGGAGTCTGATGCAGCATGAGAGCTGTCACCTTGTTCCACCTTGGAGCAGTTTCTAAAAAGTAGTGTTTTCAGTGTCTCCAGCACTGTTGTGGTGTAAACAGACACCAGAACACAGTGACAGTTGAGTGTTTCCTCTTGAAGCCTCTGCAGTGTAAACGGCCTTATTTTCAGGCAGCAGACCAAAACAGTGTTGTCAGACAGAAGAGCTGGAGGACATGGTTCCTGGAGAGCAGCAGAGCTGAGTCCTCCAGTGGTTTCATTTAGGATGTGAGGGACTCAGCAGCACAGCGGCCCAGCAGGAGTCATGGCTGAGTGACGCTGCAACACTGGAGGAAACTCTTTTCTACACTCACTCTGTGATCGGGGAGCAGTTTGGACTTTATCATTTAGATTATAGCTTCAGAATCCATCATACTGTATTGAAATACTCTGATGTTATCATTTAAATACCCAGTAGATCTGAGCCATATGACCCAAAATTCTTATATGGAGATTTTTTTCTCAAAATGAAGAAATACAACCTGATATACAAAGTTTTACCACAGAAACAATTCTGGAGCAAAGTCACTGAAACACTGCAACACAGGTACTTTTATAACCACCAACTGCACAAAATCAACGTGAATTTTTCAGAAAAATAGTGAAAAATGTGGGATGGCTTAATAAATGGGTTTGTAGTGTTTAATCAGCTGTCAAAGTGATTTTAGTTCAGAGAGAAACTGGAGGAGGTCAGAGCAGAGAAATGCGTCTCTTTCAATCCTGCTGCAGCTGAAAATGCAACAATGACTCAACTCTCTTCACAGTCATCTCACCGGCCAGACTGGAGCCTCTGGAGTCCCTGGTTTGGCCCACGGGCCAGATGTTTGACAGTGCTGAGCACAATGAGAGAAAAGCTGAAGGAAAGCCTCCCTCCTGATTGGATGAGACAGAGAGAGGACAAAGGAGGACCTGAGGACGCTCAGCGAGGACCAGCTGAGGAAACACACTCAGGCAGCGACCTGAAGACTGTCCAGGCTGTCAGGAGGCTTCATCACCTGCCTCATTTATGATAGCCGACATGTTGGCTCGTTGGTCTGGGAGGATGATTCTCACTTAGGGCGTGAGAGGTCCGGGGTCCAATTCCCGGATGAGCCTTTCAATCATCACTTTCGTTTTCAGGTTTGGTCAAAGAAGAAGTCTGTCCACCAGAGGAAAGTAATGTGATTACTTTGATATATTCCAGTTAAAAGTGAGGGTAACGAGTGTGGAAACCCTCCTCAGATTCAGAGGGATGATCCGGTTGGTGGAGGAGCGACCGGCCCCCAGTGATGTGGAGGGAAACCCCGTAGCGTCAGCACAGGTTCAGACTGCTGAACGAAGCCACACCTGGCTTTACCAACGTGACACAGCTGCTGAAGGAGCTCCGGCTCCATGCTGCTCACTCAGAGGAGGAAGAACCAGATGTTGGACTCTGCAGGCCAGGGGCCTCGTTGATCACACACTGTGGAGGATCCACACTAAAAGTCTACCAGCACCAAAAGCAGAAACAGCATCTGATTTATAAACCATGCAGCTCTTTCCCTTTATAAATCCAGTCCAGCTGGAAGGCTGTGCAGGAGGATTCACCTCATATCACCCTCCACACACACACTTTCTACCATGAATGGTCACAGTACCTCAGGAAGATTTGATCTCAATAAGCTGCTGATCGCTGGAGTTTTACTCTCAATCATGGCAGAGAAGACAAGGTGAAGGAATTTCAACAACTTCTACATTGATCAGAGTCTCATTTTTACGGTTCTCATAGACAGATGGTCTATTCCAGCCGGTCAGAGGGAAAGAGAAGCTCCTGGGTTGAAAGGAGCCCCGCCCCTCTCTCTCTCCTCACTTCAGCTGGTTTTCCTTCAATGGAGGGAAAATTTCATTCAGACAAAAGTTTTACTGAACAGATTAAACTGAGTGAGGCGGAAACAAAAGCCTTGTAAAAATCCATGTTTTAAAGCTGCTAACTGCTAATTCAGAGGTAGAATTCCTGACTTTCAGGAGGCTGTGGTTAGATTCCCCATCAGGACGGAGGATTGTTTATCAGTGTTGTTTGTTGTTGTTTTGATGGTGTGTTTCCCAGTGGCTGTTCAGCCTTTTCAGTCGGTGCTGTCAGCTGATTCCTGCTGGAAAGAGTCCGTTTCCAGAAAGCCCAGACTGGTCCTATGGAGGAACTCTCTGCTGCTGAAGCTCAGCTCTCTGGAAATGTCAGGCAGGTGGAGGACACAGGCAGCATGGAAACCTCCAGGAACTCAGTCCAGTAGTTTTCTATGTGTTTCCTGCCTGAAGCCCAGACTGTTCTCTGATCAGACTCTGGACCTGACGGATTACTGTGAAGCTCCATCATAAAACCTGATCAGTCTTCAATCGAGCAAGTCATAAATGAAACTTATCACACATTTCAGATCATAAAGGAGGAGGAGCAGCTGAGCTCAGGTGATCCAGGTCCAAGAGTCCAACCAGGAAACCAGCAAGTCCAGAGTCCAGCTGACAGTCAGAGGAGGAGAACCGCTGAGGGTCTGAACAGCTTCTGTCTTCTAACGTCAAAGTGGGACTGAGTTTTGTCTCCGTGGATGTCAAAAGAAACGCTGTGTGTTACTGTTGGACACGTTTGTCCTGATTCTGTCTCAGCTGACTGAAGATGAGTGACGTGGACAAAGAGGAGGACAGATCAGAGTCTGTGGACAGGTAAGAGACGGCAGCTGCTCCTGCAGAGTCCACCAGCACAATCCACACAAAGAGACATGTTGAGAGGAGAAACGCTGAGGGAGAACATGAAGACAACACAGTGAGAGCAGAGACTATTGATTTTAACCACACGATTCAGTCTACTTAAATATACAAGTAGTTGAGTGTGTGTGTGTGTGTGTCAGAGTTGAATAGTGTTACATATTAACAAAAATGACAGTTTATGATTATGATGCTGCCTTATCTTGTCTCTCTCACTCTCTTTCTCTCTCTCTCTCTCTCCCTCTCTCTCTCTCTCTCTCTCCCTCTCTCTCTCTCTCTCTCTCTCTCTCTCTCTCTCTCTCTCTCTCTCTCTCTCTCTCTCTCTCTCTCCCATGTCTCATCAGAGTGTTGTGTTTCCAGCGTCTGGTCATGTTGTTCATTCATCCTCTGCTGTCAGGCTGCTTCATTTCTTTCTCTCTAACTTTTGTCCTCATGTCAGAGGAAACGCTATCAGAGAAGTGTGAGCAGCTCTGAATGCAGTGGATTCCTCTTCTTTCACCACAGCATGGAGCAGTTCAGTCAGTCAGTGAATGAAGAGCAGCTTGTAAAGATCTGAGATCATCCTGATAACTCACCAGGTTCAGAACCAGAAAAACAAAATCTAACATGAAGCTTTCTGAGTCTGCAGCTCACTGTCCACTCCTGTCCTCTAAATCAGGGCTGTTCAACTTATGGCCCGCGGGTCAACTTTGGCCTGCCAACAATTATCTTTGGCCGGTGCCAGTTATTGTTTAATTTATTGCTGCCCTTCCTCTCCTGACCACAAACTGACAAAGATGATGATCAAGAACTGAGAGATTGATCTGAACAGCAGCTGAACTGAGAGCATCAGAGGACTGTCTCAGAGTTACTGCGACTCTTCATGTGTGTGTGATCGTCCATCCAGGAGGAGGCAGCTGAGAATAATGTCTGCTCTTCTGTTTGGGACTGAAAACATCTCCTCTAAATGAATGAAGTCTGTGTATTTTCAGAGAGAGAACAGTTGTTGATGAAGCTCCAGTCTCTCCAGTCCAGCTCACACATTACTCTGCTGTTAAAAACTCCACACTGATGAACATTCACAGGATCTCTGTTTGAAATCTGTAGATTAAATGAAGAAAGGTGTTCTTACAGTGTGGTGGTTTCCCATGCTGTGAGAAAGGAATGATTTTATCAGAGTTTTTCACCAAACCTCATCTGCTTTGACGAAATGTGTTGCAGCGACTTTTGATTTCTGCTGAAACGGTTTGATGAATCATTAACTAAAGTCAGAGGACACTGTTCTTGAATTTTCTCCTGAAAAGGATGAATTAAACTGGTTTTGGTGATAGTTCTACTGTTCTGGTGCGACGGTCTGAGGCTCAAGAGCAGAAAGCAAACTGTACAGGGAGAATCAAGCTCAAAGAGTTTATTGAAAACAACACAGTGAGAGCAGAGAGATTCTGTTACTGAGCTCAGAGATTCAGGACAGAGAGCAGATCTGATGTTTTGTTCAACCAGTTCTAATATTTTTTTTTTCATTTGCTGCCAACCTGTGTGTGTGTGTGTGTGTGTGTGTGTGTGTGTGTGTGTGTGTGTGTGTGTGTGTGTGTGTGTGTGTGTGTGTGTTCAGACACACAGCAGAGTCTTCAGGATCCAGCAGGTTGTCTCTGAAGAGTGACTGGTCCAGAGATCATCCACTTCTCTTCAGTGTTGAACCTGGACCTTCAGACACAAAGTAAGAAACTCTTAGTTTCTTTGATTTCCTCCAAACCAGAGTGAGAGATGTTGAGCTCCCTTTCAGATTCAGCTCCAGGACTGTGAAGCAGTGTGAGAGTTGAAGCTGGATCTTTGTGTTGTGTTGCTCAGAGTAAATGTTGCTTGGTGTCCACAGAGAGAAGAAGAGGACTGATGTGTGTGAGGAGCAGCCAGAAAGATCCAGAAGCGCCGCTGCACTAAGTAAGAGTGGACATGTGTCTGCTGAGGGACTGGTCTGTCTTCACTGGACTGGTTGTTGTGTTGTAGAGACATGAAAGCTTGTTGTTTGTGTGCAGTGTGATTGTTGTTGTTGTCTGTGAGCAGGTGTGGGTCTGCAGCAGCTTCTAGAAGAACATAAGAAGAGTGTGAGGAGGAGATGTGAATGTGTGACTGAAGGAAGTGATGAAGCAAGAGGAGGAAGCCTCCTCAACAGGATCTACACTGAGCTCCACATCACAGAGGGACTCAGTGAGGAGCTTCAGAGGGAACCTGAGCTGAAGCAGCTGGAGACAGCTTCCAGGAAGGAGAGCCTCCATCACACTGCCATCAGGGTTCAGGACATCTTCAAAGCCTCGGCCCAGCAGCACACACACATCCGAGTGGTTGTGACCAGCGGTGTGGCCGGCAGCGGAAAAACCTTCTCAGTGCACAAGTTCAGTCTGGACTGGGCCGAGGGCCTGGAGAACCAGGATGTCAGTGTGCTGGTGGTGCTCTCCTTCAGGGAGCTGAACCTGCTGGGAGAGCGGCCGTACAGTCTCCTCTCGCTGCTGGCTGTTTTCCATCCCACGCTCCAGAAGCTGACGGCAGAGGAGCTGGCCGTCTGCAAGCTGCTCTTCATCTTTGACGGCCTGGATGAAAGCAGACTTTCTCTGGACTTCAGCGGCGGCCGGCGGCTGCTGGACGTCTCCCGGCAGTCTTCGGTGGGCGAGCTGCTCACTAACCTCATCCGGGGAGATCTGCTGCCCTCGGCTCGGGTCTGGATCACTTCCCGACCGGCGGCGGCCCATCAGATCCCTCCAACATGTGTGGACAGACTGACAGAAGTGCGAGGCTTCACTGACGCCCAGAAGGAGGAGTACTTCAGGAGGAGGCTGAGTGATGAGGAGCTGAGCAGCAGAATCATCTCCCACATCCAGACCTCCAGGAGCCTCCACATCATGTGTGGAATCCCAGTCTTCTGCTGGATCACTGCTACAGTTCTGGAGCACATGTTGAGCAGCGAGCAGAGAGGAGAGCTGCCCCAGACCCTGACTGACATGTACTCCCACTTTGTGCTGGTTCAGACTCACAGGAAGAAGCTCAAGTACCATGAAGGACCTGAGACGGGTCCACAGGAGCTGACGGAGGCTGACAGGGAGCTTCTTCTGAAGCTGGGCAGGATGGCCTTGGAACATCTGGACAAAGGAAACATCCTGTTCTACCAAGAAGACCTGGAGCAGTGTGGTCTGGATGTGACTGAGGCCTCGCTGTACTCTGGAATCTGTACTCAGATCTTCAAGAGAGAGTCTGTGATCTTCCAGAAAGCCGTCTACAGCTTCGTCCATCTGACTGTTCAGGAGTTTCTGGCTGCAGTCTTCATGTTCCATGGTTTGACCAATGCAAATGTGCTGACAACCTTCATTGGAAGTGACAACACTTTCTCATCTTTGGACAACGTCCTGATGGTCGTCCTACAGAAATCCCTCAGAAGTCAGAACGGCCACCTGGACCTGTTTGTCCGCTTCCTTCATGGCCTCTCTCTGGAATCCAACCAGAGACTCTTACAAGGTCTGCTGGGTCAAAGATTGATAGATCCAGGAACCATCCAGAGAGTCATCAAGAACCTGAAGGAGATCAGCAGTGAGGAAATGTCTCCTGACCGAAGCATCAACATCTTCCACTGTCTGACGGAGATGAAGGACCTCTCAGTCCATCAGGACATCCAACAGTTCCTGAAGTCAGAGAACAGATCAGAGAAGGAACTCTCTGAGATCCACTGCTCAGCTCTGGCCTACATGCTGCAGATGTCAGACCAGGTCCTGGAGGAGTTTGTCCTGAAGAAGTACAAGACATCAGAGGAGGGACGACGGAGACTGATCCCAGCTGTGAAGAACTGCAGGAAGGCTGAGTGAGTCCACATGTCCTCATGATCAATGTCTCAGTGATGTTTGTAGAAAGTAGTTCCTGTAGTTCCTCTGTGGAGATGATCCTCAATGATCTGTCCTGAAGAACCCATCAGTCCACTGTCTGATCTGCTGCCTCAGACTATGACTGATTATTATTCAGCTGTTAACGGCTCCATTCTGCTGCAGAGAGTCTCACTTCATTATTCAATCAATCAAAAAACGTACATTTTGATATTTTCAATATTAATATCATCAAACCTGCTGCTGTTCCTAAAGTCTCCTCTACCTTCCAGAGAGACTCAGTTTTCAGAGTTGGTTCAAACTTGGACTGTCAGTCTTCCTTCATGTTCTGATTCACATTTCATCTCTTATTGTCTGTAATATTCTAATGAGACTGAAATGTTTCCAGCTGCCTCCTGGAATCCATCTGATCAACCCTCATAGCAGCTGGAAATCAAATGTCCATGTTGTGGAAGTCAGCAGATCTTCTCTTGGTCTTCTTCACACTGTAAGCATGTGATGAAAGAAGTGATGCGAGGCTCAGCAGCAACCAGACTAAAGCCTGAGAGGAAATGTGTTGAATGATGTCAAAGTGAGAGCAGAACTCTGAACTGGGTCCAGAATGAAGAGCTGCTCAACATTTCACTCAGTGTTGTTTTCACAGCTCAGCAGTCTGACCAAGCTGAGAGACAGCAACGCAACATGAGACAGTGAGGGCAACATGAGACAGTGAGGGGCAACATGAGACAGTGAGGGCAACATGAGACAGTGAGGGCAACATGAGACAGTGAGGGGCAACATGAGACAGTGAGGGCAACATGAGACAGTGAGGGCAACATGAGACAGTGAGGGGCAACATGAGACAGTGAGGGGCAACATGAGACAGTGAGGGGCAACATGAGACAGTGAGGGCAACATGAGACAGTGAGGGCAACATGAGACAGTGAGGGGCAACATGAGACAGTGAGGGCAACATGAGACAGTGAGGGCAACATGAGACAGTGAGGGGCAACATGAGACAGTGAGGGCAACATGAGACAGTGAGGGGCAACATGAGACAGTGAGGGCAACATGAGACAGTGAGGGGCAACATGAGGGGCAACATGACACAGTGAGGGGCAACATGAGACAGTGAGGGCAACATGAGACAGTGAGGGGCAACATGAGGGGCAACATGACACAGTGAGGGGCAACATGAGACAGTGAGGGGCAACATGAGACAGTGAGGGGCAACATGAGACAGTGAGGGCAACATGAGACAGTGAGGGGCAACATGACACAGTGAGGGGCAACATGAGACAGTGAGGGCAACATGAGGGGCAACTTGGCAACATTGTGGTGGGTAATTTGTTATTTGTTCAGAGGGGCAGGTTTGGGTACCTGGATATGTAACTTCACTTCAACTTCTTGAAAGTAGGAACGAAACTGAACGTGGAACTCCAGGTTCTCCTCCAGGTTCTCTCCTCCAGGTTCTCTCCTCCAGGTTCTCCTCCAGGTTCTCCTCCAGGTTCTCCTCCAGGTTCTCCTCCAGGTCAACATGAAGCCAAAGTGAAGAAGTGAAGCTCTGATGTCCAACAGTCCATCAAAGTGTCCTCTCTCATAGCGTCCTGTCCTCTCTGGTCTCATTACAGTCTTTCTGGCTGTGGACTCTCTGATCCTCACTGTGAAGTGATCTCCTCAGCTCTGACCTCTGACCCCTCCCATCTGAAACATCTGGACCTGAGTGGGAACAAGCTGGAGGATTCCTCAGTGAAGATTGTGTGTTCTGGACTGGAGAGTCCAAACTGTAACCTGGAGACTCTGAGGTCAGTTCACTGTCTGAAGGGAGAATCTGTTGGAGGCAAAGGACTGAGAGGAGATCAGGAGGATTCCAGATGTAGTTTGGACAGAGAGTGGACTGAGCTCTGCAGCATGTTGATGAGAGCTCTTCTCCTCCTGGAGGCTTCAGCTGTTTGGACTTTACATTTCTAAACTCTTCCAGTCTGAACCTTCTTCAGCTCTCAGTCACTTCAACATCAAACTCTGTCCTCTAATCTCACTTCTTTCTCTCTTTATTCAGGTTGGAGGACTGCAGGTTGTCAGAGATCAGCTGTTCTTCTCTGGCCTCAGCTCTGAAGTCCAACCCCTCCCTCCAGAAACATCTGGAACATCTGGACCTGAGCTGGAACCGTCTGCAGGATTCAGCAGTTTCTCAGCTGTGTGGTTTTCTGCAGAGTCCACTCTGTGGTCTGCAGACTCTGAGGTCAGACTCCATGTTTGAGTGTGTTTCAGTAAAGTAGTGTTGACACTAAAGGTCAGACATCAGGCTGATCTGAGAGTGATCCACACTGAGGATCTCCAGGAGAAACGGAGCTTCTTCTCTGCTCTTTAGTCCTGTGACTGTGGCAGAGCCGTGTGCAGCTCCACATTTCAAAGCTTGCTAGAAGAAGAAAGGAGCTGCAGTGGATCATTGACTGTGAACCTCTGACACGCTCCATGTTGACCTTCAGCTTTCAAAGCAGGCTGATCTCTCCTGGATCAAGCTGTCACTGATCTCCCAGCTGGAGCTCCAGACTCTCAGCAACTTGTTGGCTTTCTGTCCAGTAAGCTTGGCTGTTGACATGTCCTCCACTGGGCTCTGCTTCTGTTTGGTCTTCACATCAGTTCAGCTCTAAAAAAAATCAAAGGTCAAATCAGGGAGGAGAAGAAGCCCAGTTCTTCTTTCACTTCCTGGGAGCTCCAACCTTCTGATGAAGAAGAAATGGACACCAAGGATCAGTCTGATCAGTCTCATCTGAAGAGGATTAACTCCTCATTTCAACTCACATTTACAACCAGAGTTAGAAAAGATTCACAAACAAATGTTGAAGGATTTGAGTTCCGGAGAGAAGAGGCTGCAGCTAAATATTAACACTGGAACAACATTATTCTTAAAAAAGAAGGTGTGTGTGTGTGTGTGTGTGTGTGTGTGTGTGTGTGTGTGTGTGTGTGTGTGTGTGTGTGTGTGTGTTCTTGTATTTCTATCCTTGTCGGGGCCAAATGTCCCCACAAGGATAGCAAAACGTGGAACGACGTGCCTTGTGGGGACCTTTTTCCGGTCCTAAGTAGGAGAAACAGTGTTTTCTTGACCATGTTGTTGTTACTGAAAAAAGTAAAAGTGCAAAAACATTTCTTTAGGGTTAGGCTTTGTTGTGGTGTGGGTTAGGGTTAGGGTTAGGGTCAGGGTTAGGGGCTAGACATGAATGGGAGTCAATGGACGGTCCCCACAAGGATAGAAATACGAGACTGTGTGTGTGTGTGTGTGTGTGTGTGTGTGTGTGTGTGTGTGTGTGTGTGTGTGTGTGTGTGTGTCCTGTATTGAATCAATCCAAGATAATGGTTCTACTGCTCCAACACGCTGAAATGACTGGGAGGTGAGATATTAGAAGGAGGTCTATCTGGCTGCTGGAGGGCAGCTGCAGTGAAGAGACAATGACACACATTCAGCTGAATGTGAGAGGAGATTCAGGAAATGTAAAGTCAACAAAAACTACGTTTACATGCAGCCAAAAACCCTTTTCAAACTCTTTTCAAACTCGAATGTTGGTAATAACCCAATAGCGCGTGGCCAGGTAAAGACCCGCCAAAACCCGGAAAAGCTCATTTTCGAGATTTGTAAAACCTGAAAAAGACCGCTGGGTTACTCTTTTTCAAATTCGAAAGTGCCGATAACGAGGTAAGGGACATTGTTTTGGTTCTGCGCATGCTCCCATCCGCAATGAATCATGGTCTTTTGAGTCCAGCAAGGAGTAGGCACGAAACTCACCACACTTTTATCCATGTGAGGCTCCCGTAACGCACGATACGAACTGGTATTCTGAGTGCGCACGTCGCACATGCTTCCTTCTGAAAGTTGTTGATTTATATGGCCTGCAGAAAAATCATGTACAACAGAACAACCGTTCTGTCTGCGTTTTGTCCACAGAACGGAGTCACCGCAGCAGTCTGCCTCTGCATTCCAGTGGAGGAGGTTGCCAGATCTGTCGATCCAGCCCACAAAAAAATCTGAAACCCATAGAAAGCAGCCAGAACCTTCATCTCGGTTGAAAATGCATGTTAAAACTGGATTTGTATGATACAAAAACACGTCATAAACACATAATCATTTAATCAACCCATCCAACGTGTTCAAATAAGAAGCTTGCTTTGGCGGAAACCCCACCCAATCTGGCAATACAAAGCTGCTCCGGTCAGAGCTGTTTTGTTTTGAGAACACGATTCAGTTATTTATGACGTGCGCCATGGTTTGGAAAGGGATATCCCAATTGAATGTGCTGACTTGTAAACGTGGTAACTCTCTGTCTGTTAAAGCATCCAAATGGGGTTTTCCAAATGTTTCAGGAACACAGATACTGACATGAACCCAGATATTAGCTGCATGTAAACGTAGTCAGAGAAACAACAACAGAGAATGAAGGGAAACATCAAAACAAGCCAAGTATTTCCAGTCCTTCAGATCAAACCTGATTTGACACATGACACATGGAAATAGTCCAGCTGTTCAGCAGCAGCAACAAGGATGTAGCGGCTGGGCTCTTCACTCCTCCATGGCAGAACTAAACAGCTGACTGAGCTTCACAGGGTTCCAGTGTGGATTGGAGGATGAAGAGTTGTGAAAGTGTCCAGTCAGTCCAGTGAGGTCTGGATGGGATGTGGTTTCAGAGTTCAGTCAGAGGAGGAGGAGAGTGAACAGGCTGCAGAGCTTCTACCAGACCATGTGGGGGCAGCACTTGTTCTCAGGCTCCTGGCCTTGATTGGGAGCTCGCCATCAGGAATTTGATCTCATTGCAGAACACCTGGCTGCACGGACCAAACTATTCCACTGAGAAAGTTCAAGTCAGCATGAAGCTAAGCTAACGCCAAGCTAACAGCTGAAAGACTAATGGCTTCAAAACACATTGACACCATGTTAAAATATTAGCATTTTAGCATATTAGCATGTTAACATTTGCATGTCAGCATATTATCATGAGCATTAGCGTGTCCACACATTAGCATTTCAGCATATCAGCACGTTAGCACGTTATTGCATTAGAATTTTAACTTAAAATAGGCATGTCAGCACATTAGCAAGATCAGCATGTCAAACATGAGCATGTTAGCATCAGTGTGTTGGAACAAGAGGGTTTCAGTTATGGAATGTCAGCACATTAGCATTTAAACATTAGCATGTCAGTTCATTAGATTTTTAACATTAGAATGTCAACACTTTAACATGTTGGAATTAGCATGTCAGCGAGTTAGCATTAGCATGTCAGCATGATGGCATTACGATTGGCGCGTCTGACATTAGCATGTTAGCATGAGCATGTCAAGACATTAACATGTTAGTGCATTAGCA
The DNA here is from genome assembly GCF_902148845.1 of Salarias fasciatus. Taxonomy (NCBI): domain Eukaryota; kingdom Metazoa; phylum Chordata; class Actinopteri; order Blenniiformes; family Blenniidae; genus Salarias; species Salarias fasciatus. Next base: position 3,572,412 of record NW_021941230.1, on the reverse strand, counting down.
TAATGAGAGGAATAAAGCTCAGCAGCTCATGAAGAGCCTTGGCTGATTGGAGGCTCTCAAGTCACGTGATCATGTCATGTGACATGATGCATTTGAGGACCTCCTGAAAGTAGGAAAAACACTGGGCCAGTACCACCCTGGTTCCGTGTGTGTGTGTGTGTGTGTGTGTGTGTGTGTGTGTGTGTGTGTGTGTTTGTGTTTGTGTGGTGTTTGGACAGAGAGTGGACTGAGCTCTGCAGCATGTTGATGAGAGCTCTTCTCCTCCTGGAGGCTTCAGCTGTTTGGACTTTACATTTCTAAACTCTTCCAGTCTGAACCTTCTTCAGCTCTCAGTCACTTCAACATCAAACTCTGTCCTCTAATCTCACTTCTTTCTCTCTTTATTCAGCTTGTGGGGCTGCAGTTTGTCAGAGATCAGCTGTTCTTCTGTGGCCTCAGCTCTGAAGTCCAACCCCTCCCTCCAGAAACACCTGAAACATCTGGAACTGAGCTGGAACCGTCTGCAGGATTCAGGAGTTTCTCAGCTGTGTGGTTTTCTGCAGAGTCCACTCTGTGGTCTGCAGACTCTGGGGTCAGTTGACTGTCTGTTCCTGTTGTAGAAGGAGAAATGTTTGTCAGCAGCTGTGATCTGAGACTCTGATCCTGCAGTGAGAGAGTGGACTGAGCTCAGCAGCAGCTGACTGCTGTGTGTGGACATGAGGAGGAGTGTGAATGTTGTGTGTGATGAAGATCCCCAACAACAGAACAGCTCATTGATCAGGACTCAGTAATGTAGAGCTGCTCATTTCTCCATCAATACATCTGATTGGTTCCTCCTCATTGATTCTGCTGCTTTCTCTCTTGATTCAGGTTGAGGAGCTGCAGTTTGTCAGAGATCAGCTGTTCTTCTCTGGCCTCAGCTCTGAAGTCCAACCCCTCCCACCTGAAGGAGCTCTACCTGGATTACAACGAGCTGCGGTCTCCAGATGTGCAGCAGCTGGTTGCTCTCCAGCAGAGTCCAGACTGCAGCCTGCAGACTCTGAGGTCAGTAGATGGTTGGAGTGAGTCCATGCTGCTTTCAGCAGGTTTGGACTAAACACAGTCAGTGTGAGAACAAAGATCCAGTGCTTGGCTCTCAGTGAGGCTGTGAGAGGAGAACGCTGAGCAGCTTCAGGATTGGACAGCAGAGGACACACAGTCAGCCAATCAGAGGAGCCACAGGCTTGTTGTGTTGGTCTGACAGTGGTGGTCCTTCATGAGCTCTGAGCTGCTGAATGCTGCTCTGAACAGGACTGAAGTCCTCACTGCTTCACACACTCTGACCACCACCTCTCATCTCTCTGCAGGTGGGAGAACCAGGAATACTCTGAGGACTGGGAGGACTGCGAGGACTGGTTGCTGAGAGGAGGCTGTGAGTCCTGAAGATCTACTGAGAGCAGAGCTTCTTCCAGCACTGAGTGACAGAGGAAGCAGCAGAAGAGCTGCTGAGTGTCAGTGGTGCAGTGTGAAGAGCTGTGAGAGTCCAGCATGGAACCATGGAGCATCAGTAGATCTTCAGCGTTCAGCCCTGCTGCTCTCCCTCATTTCACCATCCTGAAGGAGATTTATCCAAAGAACCACTCAGAAAACGTTTTCAGATCAACAACATCTGCTGCTTCTGTGAGACTGGTGTAGAAACAACTGTCCAGATGTTCTTCTCATGCTCTCAGATACAATCTGCTTTGATTTTCAAAGTGATTCCAGACTAAATCTCTTCATTTCTGAGTCATGTGACAGAAAACAGGAGAACTTTTGGACTGACTGCAGAAGAAAAATGATGAATTGTTCAGTCATGTAATTCTCTGCTTGGTGAAGTTTTTCATTCCTCTGAATCACATTTTAAAGTCAATCCTCAACTTTCAATGATTTCTAATTGTTTAGCAGCTCAGTAAAAATGATCAAACTACGAAGACACAGATCTTAGACATAATCTTTGAAACAGTCCAAATTCATTTGTCCTCTTTGCTCATAAAAACTATATTTTGATCAATATTTAGTGAAGCTGCTTTCTTGTTTCCTCTGTTTTCTTCTCATCTTCTCTGAAGCTTAAACTCCTGATTGAAGTCTTGATGTCAGCTGATAGTCAAAGAACTCTTTTCCTGTTTGAGAGCTTTGTTTCATTGGTTTAGAAGGAAACACAGAGAATTCCCTCCTGACTGGATTGATTTGGGAACATGTTCAATGTTTGTTCTAATAAAGTCTGTTGAACTGTTTCTTGTTCCGTCCTCTTTCCACCACCATGCTGCTCACAGCCTCTGAAAACACAACTTTTAGAAAACTGCTGCCACTGGTCTCCATGGAAACGGGAGGAAACAGCTGCAGTCAGCAGTTCTTTGGTGTCACAGCAGTAAAGAGAGTTTTCCAGTTGTCATCAGGACTCCACACTTGAAGACTACAGTAATCAGATTACTTTCCTCTGGTGGACAGACTTCTTCGTTGACCAAACCTGAAAACCACTGGTAAGAGAGAGGAGTGACAGTTGAGGGGCTCATCCGGGAATTGAACCGGGGACCTCTCACACCTTAAGTGAGAATCATCCTCCTAGACCAACGAGCCGACACGCTCACAGAGTAAAAAGACTCAACTGATGGTCATAAATCAGGCAGGTGATCCAGACTCCTGACAGCCTGGACAGAGCTCATCCAATGACCACATCCTGACTGAAGGAGACGAAAACATGAGTTATGATGACTTGAATGATGGTCAGTTTGACCTCAACCACTTCAAACAGACCTGCAGGACGGAAACGGGCCCTAACTGAGCCCAACGGCATGCTGGGAGAGCTGATGAAGTCACAGTCTGCTTCTGGGTCTCTGCTCCAGTGGTTGGCCGTTCTGTGCTGAGAGGAGCTTTGTCTAATGTCCAGTTTTTCTTTGGTCATCAGACATCTTCCATCTGTGACTCTTGCCAACATGCACTCCCTGTGTAATAAGACTGATGAACTGCAGGTTAATGTTCTTCATATGTATGAATCCCAGACTGCTTCATGCTTGCTTTTACTGAGACATGGTTGAATGGAGGGACAGCAGTGACAGTCTGCACATAGATGGGGTCCCCTGTCAGGCTGGACCGAGACTCCAGACTCACAGGTGAACCTTTGAACCTTTGACCTGCTGGCTGTCTCTCCACGTCCATTCTCCCTCCCCAGGGAATTCCCTCTGTTATTCTTTATTTTGGTTTATATTCACCCCAAAGCGAATGCATCCACAGCCACAGAGGACATCGAAAACATGCTGGACAAATTAGAAACCAAATCCCCAGATGCCCCTAAATTTGTCATGGATGATTTAAAGAGCGACATCGAAGGAGTTTGAACACGTCTGGTTCTTCATCACTGACTTACACAAGGTTTACTGATCGATCATGAATATAAATGAATAGATCCCCGCTCCCCATCCACAAGGAGAGGTGCATTGCTTGCTTGGGGATCCAGCTTCTCTTTGGGGGTAGAGTGGAGTCCACAGTGTGGGGGGAGGGGCCCACAGAGCACAGCAGCTGAACCAGATGACTTCTCCTGATTGGAAAACATACAAGTGACTCTAACAAGTGGTTTACTGCTGAAGCCCAAAGTTCAAACCTGCCATCATGTCAACAAATCAGCATCATCATTGTCTTTTTCTTACATTGGTGTTTGACCCTAACTGAAGACAGACCATGTCATAACACAGATATTATTCATGTTCAGGACTGATTGTCTGCAGTATGTCTTCATATACATTGATCTTCTGGGAAATCCATCAGACCGAGCTGCAGGTTCACTGGAGCCTCCTTGTCAGTCAGAGTTGTTTGTCTCATGAAAACTCGAGTTTCGTGTTGCGTTGCTATGACGACTCCACCCACACCAAGTCGGTACTCTGTATGATGGAAAGCGACCGGGGCCAAGGCCGAACAAAGAGAACCGAGTGGAGGAAGACTGAGAAGGAACCAGTGGAAAAGGACTGATAGAGCTGTCCATGGTGCTGAAGGATCAACTTAATACAGCTGTGAGGAACTTGGTGTGACACACACACACACACACACACACACACACACATGCACGCACGAACGCACGCACACACAAGAGCATGTACACAGCAGTACATAAGATGTTCTGCTAAAATGTAAACGTCCCAACATGTTCCGGAGAGAACAGCACTCACACATTAACGTCTCAAACATCCTGATCATGATCTCAGCTCTCGGCTGGCAGCTGACCTCAATACCAAACTGTCCAGGTGGGAATAAAGTCCAACCTGTCTGTCAGGACAGGCCCAGCCCAGAGGACAATTACTAGATTGATTTATTTTTCATTTCTTGGGTTGTGACGAGACTCTCAGCTCATGAGACGAGACACAGCATTGGGTTCACCATCACGAGATCAGACCAGATTTCCACTTTACTTTTCAGAAAATTAAAATGATAAAATATATGACTGGAAAAACAGACTTTTTCATGTAACAGTCACAAAACAATAAAGGTGCATTTTGAGATGTTTTATCATGTACATCCATGCATGGCTGAAGCTTGAGCATGAAGTTCTTTCCACACATGAAATCAAATATTTGTTTTTTCAAAGTGCAAACAGCAGATGTAAAACTGTAACCAGAGTCCTCCTCTATCAGTGCAGAGAGCACAGTGCTCCTGTTAGTCACGGTGTTCAGGACTATTCTCTGACAGTTCTTACATATTGTCCGTGTCTTTCCTGTCACTCGGTTGCCGTTCATTATTTCCACTGGGACCCAAAATTCTGCCACACAAACTATTTAAAAGTGGAGGATGGATCTTCAGTGTTGACACAGTTTCTCCTCTAATGAAGGGACACCCTAAACTCCAAGCAGTAGTGTCCCCTGGAGACAGGCGTCCCCTCTTTCGAGGAGAATACTGTGAGGACTAAATGGAGGACATGTAAGAAAAAAGAGTTCATTGCTGAAACTAAACGGTCAAAAATCCCAGTGGAGACATGAAGAAGCTGCTCAGTAGTGATAGGAAGAGGCTGATCGCTGTAAAGCTAATGAAGGCTTTGCTGTTGATTATTGAGAAGAGTGTGAATCATTCTGGACATGACACTTTTTGTTAAATATGAATAAAAGCTGAGAAATTATTTTTGTCCTCGACAGTGCTTCTTGTACATCGTCTGATTAACTTTTGGAAGAAGCCTGTATCATTTCTGATCAAAAACAAAGTGAGTCAGTCACACAAGGCTCCACTTTCTCAGCCATGGTGGACAGGAAGCCTGTCTGCTTTACTTTATTGAAAGAAGGGACGATACAAACTCCAGTGGAGCCAGTCACTCAGACCAGCAAGAAAAGAAACAGAGAACAGAGGGGAACAAAGAAGAAATAACAGAGGAAGGTGCAAACAACAAAAAGAGGCAAAAGCAAGCCAACATCAACCTAAACACACACACACACACACACACACACACACACACACACACACACACACACACACACAGACACACGAGAGTATACACAGTGCTGTCCATCTGTCCGTGGTGCTGAAGTATCAACCTAATACAGTGACTGTGTTTCTTGTGTTTCCTGTGGCGTCTCTGCTTGTGTAAAATAAACTCTCCTGACTGATGTATGAGCAGCCACCGCTGTTTGACAACCGTGACTCAGTCTGGAAGTTTCCTTCCTGAGCTGGATGTGATGTTCTTGACAGAGACGTGGCTGCGTGAAGGTGAACCGGACGAGCCTTTTAGTTATCCTTGGTCATCAACCAGGATCCCTTTGAGTTAAACTCCAGAAGCTTCTCTGACTTTGTGTTGGAGGTTTGTCTGATCTCATGTTCATGACCAGCAGCAGCATTTCCACTGTCAACAAGGAGACGGAGCCTGAGAGCTTTCGGAAAGTTCCACCTGGGAGCAGTTTCTAAAAAGTCGTGTTTTCAGAACCTGATATATAAAGTTTTACCACGAATACAATTCTGGAATGTCACTGACAAACTGCAGCACAGGTACTTTTATAACCACCAGCTGCACAAAAAACATGTGGATTCTCCAGAAAAATGGTAGGAAAAAGTGGAATGCATTAAAAACTTGTTTGTAGAGTTTAATCAGCTGTCAAAGTGATTTTAGTTGAGAGAGAAACTGGAGGAGGTCAGAGCAGAGAAATGACAACAGAATGATGCACAAACATCCACAAATCCAAATGTTTTAGTGTGAATAAATAGAAGAGCTGCATGAAAATGTAATATCTTCAGAATCAGTTCAGCTTCAACATCATGTCAGTTTTAAACTTTGTATCCTGGAGCAGCGTCCAGTGAAACGTCTCTTTCAATCCTGCTGCAGCTGAAAATGCAACAATGACTCAACTCTCTGCACAGTCATCTCACCGGCCGCACTGGAGCCTCTGGAGTCCCTGGTCCATATAGGTTTCTGTCCTCAGGATGCTACTCTGAAGGTTTCTTTTTTGTCCTTTTCTTACATTGTCACTTCAGAAAAAGTCGACTGTTCACAAGAAGCAGACGTATGAAGTGATGAAGACGAGCCTGCCAGTGTCGGCTCAGCCACAGAGACCACAGCTGAAGACCACCGTGAGGCAGAGGGGACGTCTCCACTGCTCTCCTCTTCCTCTGATGCCGCTCTCCATCAAGGTCAATAAAAGACAGGATTCATTGTTTGTATGAAGTGACAGTAATGTGTCCAGTAAAACCCCACAGCTGTGTCTGATGACAGAATCTGCTCTGCAGTCAGCTGCTGCAGCAGTCCTACAGCAGGCTGCTGTGCTGGATCACCAGGAGGGAAGTTACAAAGTACAAATACTTTGTCATGTAGTTCAGTAGATTTTCCAGGTATCTGTACTTTACTAGATTGTTTATTTTCTGACAATTATTTACCTTTACTCCCTACATTTGAACACAAAACTCTGTACTTTCTACTCATCACATTGTTAAAAATAACTTGTTACTTCTGTTCAGCTTCCACGGACGTGACAACACAACGTAAAACAGACAGAACCAGAGACACACAGACTGTCAGCTGACATTACATTACAGCGCCACGACGACTGACAGCATCAGACAGACAGACAGGAAGCTGTGGTCCAGTCAGACTCCAGCAGCCTTCAGTCTGTTCAGGACCTTCTGTCTCCAGTAGAGTCTCGTTACCTTCACTGTCTGCTGGATGAAACGGCTCCATCACCTCTGGCTGCTGCTGCAGCTGCACGGGTCGTCAGCCTGAAGCTGGATCAGTCACATTCAAGCTTTTTTTACACAAGTATCTGCACTTCTACTTCAGTACAGAGTGTGACAACTTTTGCCACCTTTGTGGATCATTAGTAAAAGTAGTTAACATCCCTCATCCACATCATATTCAGATCAGTTCAAAATTAATTTGTGTATTTTAAAATCACAAACTATGCCACCTTTTCAGGAGTGTTTAAAGAAGAAAAACTAGTGTAGTAAAACCTGCTGCTCATGGTCTTCCAGTATTTGTCACATGACCGCTGTTGTCCTTGCACATTTAACATTGGTCCTGACAGAAGGGTGACTTGACATCAGCTTTTCTCTTTTCTTTATAGAGATGTCACAGACACGTCTTAAAAGAGACGACTCTAAACGTCAGTGGGATAACAGCGAGGTCCGTGCTGTGGAAACACACATGATGGACTTCATACACACTTGCAAGGTTCAGCAGAAGATGGACTGTCTGCAGTGTATCAATGTAGAGCCCGACGCACAGAGAGACCGCCGCTGGACTGGAGGAAAAAATGACATCAGAAATCGAATCACTGCCATGAAGAAAAAGGCTCCTGCTGAACAATAAGAGCCAGTTTTTGTTGCTTTTCAGATCATTCATCAGATCATCATTTTCTCTTTTGGAAGAAATAGACTTGTTCATTGTTACCTGTATGTTTGGAACTACATGAATTGTTGCTCTGAGCTTTGATGTTCACACATTGTTTCAGTAAAAACACATTCTGACAGCATACCTTAGTTTGTTGGGTGATGTTTATTTTCATGTAAATGTGATTCTGGTGTCGATGTGGTGAACATATTCAGACTAAATCTGATTTAGAAAAAAGTGTTTCCTGTAGAATTTTATTGAATCTCCAGTCAGCAAGTCAGTAAAATGTATTTATATAGAACTTTTCACAGATCATCATCACAAAGTGCTTCACAGTGTAAAAATCACAGAGATCCAAGACATGGCACAGCACATAAAAACAAGGAGATCAGAAATCATACAGACAGTTTATGTTATAACTTCACAAAGTGTCAGTTTGGAAAGTTCTGCCCACTTCTTCTTTGTTGGTTGTTCTTCAAGCTTTGCTTGATTCTGCTTCCTTTGCTTGTCCAGATGCAGGTGCTTTTTTTTCACATCTTCAGCAAAGGGCAGAAGTTTGGGAGCATTCCACTTTGCCTCATTCAGACTCCTCAGTGCCTGGGCTGACACGCTCTCATTCCATTTAGTGCCACAAATCTGTTTGAACTCCTGAGCATCACGAGCAGTGTCCTCACCGCTGATCACTGCTTCACATTCAACAACATGAGCCAACTTTTTAAGGTTGTAGCTTCAATGCCACAGACGGGGTTTTGTAGAAGCCCGTTTTCTCCTCACAGCCAGCAACACTCTTGACAGCTTCTATGACATGGGGGAGACTGGCTGGTACAAAGAAGTCATGTGCTCTGTTCAGTTTGCCTCCCAGCTTTCCCTGAAGTATCAGTCTACCAGCCTCTCTCATCTTTTCTCTGATGGATTCCTGTTTTGTTACGTCCTGCCCGTTCTTATTGTTCAGATGTTCCCCAAACGTCAAAATGCATCTCTCTTTTCGGATCACCCTTGACACTTGGTCTTCATTCATGTTATTCACCGATTCCCAGACAGCTGCTTTAACACCATCTGGGACAGGCTGGGCCAACGCACAAACAGCTGGACTCCAGTTCTTCCAGGCTTCAAACTCGCAGCTTCTTTGCTCAGCTGGCGTCTTTTCATCAGCATCACAGTGATTTTCTCTTCAACAAGGCCTCACAGTTCACACAGTGCAGGTTCTCACTGGGCTGACAGGAACTGCTGACTGCTGTCTGGGGATCAGCAATCCCTTTCCTTCTTTAAGAGCTTCAGCATTGTGGGCACGGTTTCCTCCATTCCTCAGCAAATTCAACTGGATTCTTCTTTCTTTGGAGCCTTTTGGAAATTCAGATGCTCTCGCGACTTCTGCATGATCTTTGTGTTTGATTCCAGGTGTCGTGTCGTTTTGCTCAAAGGCTAAACACACACACAGACACAGTAGTACTTCTTATTGTACAGTCTGCCGCCATCTTTCTTTTCCTTTAGCTTCATTACTGACTCATCTGAACTTTCAGATGAAGCAGATCCTTTGGAGTTCTCACCGGCCTGTGGTGGTGTCGTCCGGCTTCTCTTGTGCTTCTGTTCATTTACTTCCTGTGAGCTGACAGAAGCCTTTTTCAGAACCCGTTTCCTCCGTTTCTGCTGCTGGACTTCTGGTCCATCTGCCTCCCAGTCATCAGTAGTTCCTGGCTCATGTTCGTCCTCGGTGGACTCAGAGCTGCTGAGTGAGTCCTCACAGCATCGACGCATCTGTTTAGTAAGTTCTAAAAACAAAGGCGTGTTCAGGACACATTCCTGATTCAACCCCATGAAACAATCAAACAGTAACGAGGACGACACTGGGGGGTTTGCATGTTAGAGCCCAATGCATAAAATGTGTGTACATGTTACTACCAAGCATTTTCCCAGCATTCCACTGGAGCGGTGAACATTACAACTGTTTCTCCTGCTTTCCAGGTTGACTCTGGTTTCAGTTCAGTTCCAGTTCATTGTTATAAAACTCAACCTGCAGCAGCTTGAAACATGTTTCAGCTCTCATCAGGGAGAAGCAGATGTCAGTGATATTCTCTGATGAAGTTATTAACACTAGGAATACCAGGATTTTCTGGCCTCCCGAGGAAACCCAGAGAGGCCAAAGTGGTCCAGTGCTTTTGAATACACAAGTCGTTCTCCTACAGCCAGCCACCTTTCATTTGTAAATGCAGCCGATACCTTCCAGCTAGTTGGTTCATGCATACCTCTGAGGGGGAGGAGGAGGCTTGAAAACAGCCAGGGACTACTTTTTCCTCCTGAGTTTGGCAGAGAAGATTCTTTCCAAGCAAAATTAGTGTTTTTAACCATCACAAATTGTGATGTAACTCCCAGGTTTTGAGTGGGACCCAGTTGAGACTGACAGGTTTCCCACAATCTCCAATGTTTGGAGTTTCTTTGTTGCAACTGCATTTGTTCCTACAATCCAGGCAGGCACATCACCACAGACAACCAGCTGTTCCCAACAAGTCTCGCTGCTATTTCTTGCAATACATTGCAACTAAACCAGACAAGGTTGGGATAAAGTTTCTGGGTGGCATGTGACCTGAAGACTAAATATGTGTGCAACATGGTCCCCTATGTTGGGAAAGACCCCAGCCATGCCACGGCAGTGAGAGTGGGAGAAGATGTGGTGATAAAGCTGATGGAGCCGTTTCTGGACAAAGGCAGAACGGTAACAACAGATACATTTCTTCACGTCTCTGGCTCTCGCCAAACAACTCCTCTGACGGAAGACCACCATCCTTGGCACAATGAATAAGATTCGTCGGGAGCTGCCCGGATCAGCCAGGCAGACTGAATTCTGTGCATCATCAATAAATCACAGGAAGAAATTAAAAACAAACTGCGTCGACCTCTTACTTCAGTTTTACATTAGATGCTTATTCAGTGTTTTATTTTCTACAAGCACATACAGCGCCCTGCAAAAGTATATTTCCCCCTTGAATTTTTTGACCTTTTGTTAAATTTCATACTTCAAACATAAATATATAAAATTGGCAAATTGGCCAAGAAGGAAGATTCTTTCCAAACTCAATGATTTTTTTGTAATCCCAGGTTCTTCTTTCCTACCTATGAAACTCTTCCCCTTTTCCCCTGATTTTCAGTGCACAACTCAGCGGTCACTCACTGGCCTGCTTTTCTTTTGTAAACGCAGTCGATACCTGCCAGGTTGTTGGGTCATGCATACCTATTGGGGGGGGAAGAGCCAGGAAGGAAGATTCTTTCTCCAAACAATGGATTTGTTTTTTGTGGTGGGGGTTTGGGGGCCAGAGTATGAGGGGGAGCAAGGCACTTCAGTGCAGGAGGTAGCCTTATGAAAAGGCCACCTCAAGCCTCCCCTCAACAGAAGGACTGATTTTGTGGCACAGAGAAGAGTGTAGTTTTGCGTTTGTCACATCTGTTCTCAGATTGGATTGCACTCAGACTCTGTTTAGTCATTAGCTCAACATTTGATCATTGAGGAAACAATCAGACAACTTCTGAAGCCACTATGAGAAAAGGGGGTGAATAATTTTGCACATCCCACTTTTCAGGTTTTTATTTCTAAAAAAAAAAAGTTTAAATGTTGTACAAATTTCATTTCACTGCACTTGATGTTGGTTCCTCACAAAAAAATGCCAATTTTATAACTTAATGTTTAAAGTATGAAATTTAAGAAAAAGGGCAAAGAATTCAAAGGAGGTGAAGACTTTTTCAAGGCACTGTACATACTATGTTATAACAAGTATTGTTTTCATACACAGGACCCACAGATGCACCGGAAGAAATATATCTTATTTTTTTAACTATGAAATACACACTAATAAAATGTGCAAACTCCCCAATTCTCATGCAAAATGATACTTCACATCCACAACAAAGTTTTCTATTCTGAAAATGGTAATTTGTGTCAAACTGATATAAACTATCACATGAAGAGAGTTTTAGAAGCATCAGCTGAACATTGGTGTGTGTGCTACACTTCTCCCTCTGTTTGGGCCTCATTCCTGCATGATGCATTGCGTAGTGGCTGCATTTACAAATGAAAGGTGGCTGGCTGGAGGACAACGACTTGTGTATTCAAAAGCACTGAGCCACTGTGGCCCCTCTCTGGGTTCTGGGACGGGTTGGGCCAAACCGGCCCCTAGTTGGTAAACCTAGTTTTAATCCACTGTAACAGAGCTACACAGAAGAAACTAAAGATGGTGAGTGGTACGGTCCTTTAAAGGAGCTTTTAAATCATGGTGTTCCTGTTGGACATGTTGAAAAGTGACCCTCCATTGTAATAAGTAGCAGCAGCAACACACAGCATCTAGAATTATGTTCATGTGAAGTAGTGTGAAGAACTCAGGCTGGATGAGACAGAAATGTTCATCTAATGCAGCTCTGACTGTGTTTCAATGTGGAGATCAGGAAAGAACTGTCAGCTGTTAGTAATTCACCTTTACTGAAACACACAGACAGCGGTCAGAGTTAAAGGACAAATACAAAGTTATTAGTAGATGAGAATACATGATGAGTCTCTGAAATCAAGCTAAATGAGAATCTTTCTCTCAGTAGGAACTATACAGTGGACTGAACTTTAGGATTGTAATGTCCCCCAAAAATCTGCTTGATGAATGAACTCAGCAGCTCACTGTCAGTCCTCTGGAGCTCAGGAACGCCTGGATCCTCAGAAACATCTCTGGGAGACGGCGTGACGATGAACATACTGCCGCTGCCACTGGAGCACTGCTCCATGTCCTGAAGAGGAAACATTAGAGATGACTTTCCATTTTCTGATGCTCTGCAGAACAGAAAGATTCAACACTAGAAGTCCCCCAGAGGGCCGTTTGGCCTTTCTACCTGTAAAACCCTCAGAGGGGCCAAACGGCCCAGAGGAAGGAGTGAAGAGATGCTTCTGTCATGAAAACAAGGCTCTTCAGCAGAGGACGATGGGGACATGCAGCCACTGAAGGACACTTGTTTAGAGCAGAGTGTGTGGGGGAGGGGGGCAGACGTCTCTCCTGCTCTGCTGCTCATGTTGCCTGCAGAAAGTCAGGAGGAAGAGCAGCGGTCCAGCGAGTCACTGACTGAGGTTACAGGATGTTTTAGTTTGCAGTTGGTTCATTCTGAATGGAGTCATTCAGAATTATATTCGTGAGCTTTGTGTTTACATGTGTGAAAACAATTATTAGGACGAGCCCCCACTTTGTTACTGCCCGGCTCAAGACCGCAACAAAACAAGGAGGGGACGGGACAACAGCGAAGGATTTAAATAGTTTATTTAATCATTAATTAAGTTTCTTCTCTTCAATAAATCTAAAAGCTGCAAATACGAAAGGTATCAGTGTGTTTTCAGTACAGATGGGAGCAAAACGCAGTAGGCTGTGGTGCATGTTGTTTGTAATCAGTAAATGGATTCACCAGCAGGTGAGTGTGTATGGTGTTGTAAAGGTGCGGACGTGAGTGCAGGAATCAGTATAAATGTGTGTGTGAGCATATCAGTCAGTTAACCTGAAAACAGGCGGCGTGGCAGACACGGTGCATGGCGCTGGAGGTGGATGACAGCCCGGGGAGCCAAAATCAGAGGCAGCCGAGGGAAGAGCGAGGCAGAGAGTGAGTGCAGGGAGCGAGCCCAGAGGAAGGCGGAAGCCCGGCTTTTAACAGGGGCGGCCCCAGGACGCACTCAGCTCCTCCCACAGGAGAACTCCACACAAGCTCAAACTCATGAGCTACCACAGACCACCAGCAGGGGCGCTGTCACACCCCCACCCATAAAGAGCAGGGTCCCAACAGGATCCCTGTGAAATCCGCCAATAGACAACAGAAATAACAGGACGCTAAACAGGCTGCAAAAAAAAACAAAGTCAAACAAAGAACAAGGCCACAAGAAAAGGTAAGTAGTTCTGCTGTCCTCCACACTCTCTCCACCCCGACAGGCCTCCCACCCGGCAACTGGTGCACACAGAAGCGATTTAAGGGAAAAAAGTCTGTGGGAAAGAAAAAAGGGGAAAACAGAGACACTCACAACACAGGAGCGCGAGACAACGTGTCTGCAACTGTTTTCTTTGCCTTTAATGTAGCGAATGTCTGGGTTGTAAGACTGCAGGAAAAAGCGACCAGCGAATCAGCCGCTGATTAGGACATCTGAGTGTAGACAAGAATGTAAGAGGATTATGATCAGTATGAACCACGACGCTGGCATTACCATTTACATACACGTCAAAGTGTTTCAGAGCCAATATCAATGCAAATGTTTCCTTCTCGATCACTGAGTAATTTACCTGGTGCTTGTTAAACTTTTTAGAAAAATAGCTCACTGCCCTACAAATGCCCAAGTTGTCACGTTGTGTCAGGACAGCTCCAGCCCCCACGTGACTCGCATCTACGAAGAGCTCGAAGAGCTAACACGGGAGCAGCTAACACGGGAGCAGCACAGAGGAGGCTCTTCACCTGGTCAAACGCCTGCTGACAAATAGGAGACCACTCAAATTTGGCGTCTTTGCACAACAGATTTGTTAATGGTGCTACAACTGAAGAAAAGTTCTAACAGAAGCATCTGGAGTACCCCACTAGCCCCAGGATACGGCTCTTTTGACCAAAAAAGCTCTTTTTTGGTCACTGGGACAGGGAACTGCTTTACTGCCTGCACTTTAGCTTCCACAGGGCGAACCTCACCTTGGCCGACCACACGACCCAAGTAGGTGACAGTCGCCCTCGCAAACTCACACTTTGCCAGGTTGACTGTCAGCCTCGCCCCTGCCAGCCGCGTGAAAAGCTCCTCGATGCGCTCCACATGTTCCTCCGAAGTGTCAGAGTAAACCACCACGTCATCCAAATAAACAGCGCAGCCAGCCATGTCACCAACCACCCTATTCATCAGACGCTGAAACGTCGCCGGCGCGTTTCACAAGCCAAAAGGTAACACAGTGTAGGAGTATAGGCCTGTTGGCGTAGTAAACGCAGACACCTCACGAGCAGTCAGTGGCCGTTAGTGGAATCTGCCAAAAGCCTCTCAAGAGATTGAATTTGCTGATGAATCTAGCAGAGCCAACCTGGTCGACACAGTCGTCCATCCTCGGCAAAGGAAAACAATCAGGTTTTGTAACAGCATTCAGTTTACGAAAATCAGAACAGAACCGTGGAGTACTGTCTGATTTCGGCACCAATATGCAGGGAGAAGCCCAGCTCGAAGTGCTAGCTTCTGCAATGCCGTTGTCAAGCATGTAACTAACCTCTGCATCTAAATATTTGCGCTTTTCCATATTGACCCTGTAGAAACGCTGTTTAATAGGCTTGGCACCACCGACATCAACATCTTGCTCGATCAGGTGTGTACGACCCGGCACATCTGCAAAAAGACAGGAAAATTTGCAAATTAAATCAGCCAACTACTTTGCACGGTTCTCAGGCAAATGAGAGAACAAGGTATCCAAATTGCGTAATGTTTCAGAGTTTTTAAGTCGTCCATGCGTCAAAGCGCTATCCATAGTGTTGACGTCACCACAAGACAACGTGCTGTCCGTGGTACTGACCTCCAAAGAGCCAACTGCACACGCAGCATTAGCAGTAAGTTCTGACTCTGCAGTTTCAGTCTCACGCTCAAAATACGGTTTCAGCAAGTTAACATGACAGAGTTGTTTCTTCTTCCTACGTTCCGGCATGGAGAGTAAGTAATTATGATCTGAAAGATGCTCCAGAACAACGTAGGGACCCGCAAATTTTGCTTGGAAAGGGGAAGTGACCACTGGACACAAAGCCAACACTTGATCACCCGGTAAAAATGAACGCACCTCTGCACGTCGGTCAAGCAGTACTTTCATCTTTCCCTGTACCACTGCAAGTCTGTCCTTGACCAGATCTCTAGCCATATAAAGACGCCGTCTAAACCCATTGACAGAGTCTTCCAGGTTTTTAGGAGGAACAGGATCCCGAAAGCCGTCTGCCACTACAGCCAACGGACCCTTCACTGTGTGCCCGAAAACCAACTCATTTGGGCTAAACCCAGTGCTCTCCTGAGTGACCTCCCGGGCAACTAGCATTAGCCACGGCAGACCTTCCTCCCAGTCTGAACCCAGCTCGGTACAGTAAGCGCGCAGGAGAGATTTTAGAGACTGGTGGAACCTCTCCAGAGCACCTTGGCTCTCTGGATGCCACGCTGTTGACTTACTGTGCCGCACACGGAGCTGTTTTAGCACCTGGGCGAAAAGATGCGAGGTGAAGTTGGAACCACGGTCAGTCTGGATACAGGTCGGGATTCCGAAAACAGAAATGAACTGAGTGAGTGCGCGCACCACTGCTTTAGCGGTGATGGTGCGTAATGGATACGCAGCGGGATAACGCGTCAGCTGACATATCACTGTAAGCAAATACTGCGAACCTGACTTAGACTTAGGTAATGAACCTACACAATCAATGATCAAGTGCGGGAAAGGCTCGGATGCAACCGCAATAGTACTCAGTGGACTCGGCTTTAAAGTCTGGTTGGGCTTAGCAGTTAGCGGGCAGACATGGCATGTCTTGATATAGGCAGAAACATCTTTCTTAAGACGCGGCCAAAAGAACTGCCTCAGGACTCTGAAGTACGTTTTCCCAACACCAGAATGTCCTGATTAGTCATGTGCAATTTTTAGCACATCTGAACGTAGTTTAGCGGGCACAACGATCTGGAACACGGGATCCCCGACTAAACCAGCATGCGGCAACCACTTACGCACCAAGAGTGAATCCTGGATAAAGTAACCACATGCACTGTCTGCCAGGTCGCTCACGGAGCGCATCTGCTCAAAGAGGCCCTCCAAAGACACGTCAGACTGCTGCTCTGCCACCAGCTCACTGCGAGACATGGATAAAGGAAAGTCAGACAGAGGTATTTTAACACTTTTCACATCCTTCTCCGTTTTAATGGTTTCAGCATGCGCCATAGCCCGTGTCACTGCACATGCTGTGAAAACATTCGGGAACTCCTCACCACTTTCGTCTCAAGGGATTATTAACGGCGACTGTTCCGCCTCCTGTGGCAGAGCTGACATGGAAGCACCAGACCACAGCTGTGACCCTGCAAGTCCGTTACCCAAGATCACAGAAACTCCATCAATGGGCAGCGCTGGTCGTACAGCCAAAACTGCCTCGCCGTTAAACAGCTCACACTCAAGAGACACTTTATGCAGAGGGACAAAAAGAACATTCAAACCCATTCCACGAACTGGAACACATGTGCCCGCTTCCGACTCCTCAGAAAATGGCAAAATGTCAGCGTGGATGAAAGAGTCAAATGCCCCTGTATCTCTGAGTATTTTAACGCGCACCTTCTAGTCACAACCAGGCAGTGACACAAAACCTTCACGAATGAAGGGGAGGTACGAGTGGAGCGCTCCAGATCCCTCATGTTGAGCTTTTTGTTTAACAGCATGACGCACAGGCGCGGCCAAACCATCCCCTTTTGGGTTTGAGTGAAAAGCCCTGGATTTGTTTTTTAACAAAGTACAGTCTGACTTGAAATGTCCATGCCTCTGACAGTAGTGACAAACGCGATTCCCTTCACGCATTGGAGGCCCTTTGAACTCAGAGTGTTTAGCCCCACTAGGCCGTACGCTCTCCACTCGAGGTTCAGGTCTGCTTAAGCCAAAGGTACGACCAGGCCCAACATTGTGCAAAAACTCTTTATGAGTGAGCACATATTCATCCGCCAATGTGGCAGCATCCAACACATTCAAAGCCTTTTGCTCATTGATATACGTGGCAATTTTGTCCAGTAAACAGTTCTTGAACTCCTCCATCAAAATCAACTCCTGAAGGTGTCCGGAGTTCTTTACATTTTGTGAGGCACACCATCTGTGAAACAGTGCGACTTCCTCACGACCAAACTCAACATAACTCTGTCCGACTTTTTAAAGTTACAAAATTTCTGGCGGTACGCCTCCGGCACCAGTTCATATGCTCTTTCTACAGCATTCTTAACTTTGTCATATATTAAGCCGTCTTCTGGAGACAACGCTGCGTAAGCCTCCTGAGCCTTGCCTGTAAAGACACACTGCAAAAGTAAAGTCCACACATTCTCAGGCCATGCTAAAGTTTTAGCCACCCGCTTGAATAAAACAAAGAATTTATCAACATCCTTCTCATTAAAAGGTGGAATGAGACGAATGCATTTACTCACATCAAACTCCGCTTCAGCCACTCGGTTTGAGTGAATTGAAACTCTCTCTGAGCTGCGTCTGTCCTCAGCTTCAATTTCCAATTTATGAAGCTCAAATCGCTGCTGAGTTTCCTTCTCTCTCTGCTGAATTTCTTTCTCTCTAAGCTCAAAGCGACGCATTTCCAGTTGCAATTCTAATTTACGCAACTCTGAATCAGAAGCCCCAGCCTTAATTGGAGAAATATCTTCATCAAGAGGAGGAAGAATATTTTCTTTTGCCAAAGCCAAATGAACTTGCTTCCTAATTTCAGCTTTCCGATCCTGCCTTTTAACCGGAATTTCAAATTTAGTTGCAACCTCAACCAAATCATTTTTGTTTAGCTCTCCAAGTTTTCCCACTGATGGGTTAGCCACAAATTCCTCCACCAACTCCATTGAGCCACACACAAAAAAAACACATGCGTGCCACGACACGTCACGTTTCACAAGAAAGCCACAAAAAATTCACGAAAGGCAACAACAAGGAAATACATTGTAAAGTGAAGTGCTAGCAAAATGCAGGTGCACAGCACATGGGTCAAACGACCGAGCCTCCGCCAGTCTTTCGCCTACCTACCCGAATCTCACCTAAATTAGGACCCCCTAACTCTTCACGTGGGTCGGGCAGTGGGATGGATTAAGCACAGAGCTCAGCGAGACCGAGATCTCCTGAAAGTGCCCCCGAGATCGTCGTTAAAACGACTTGAACGCTAGCCGCCAGCCACCACGACACTACACCACCCCCCAGGAGTCCGGATGAAACACCGTTCATCTAAGCCTACCAGGAGACAAGGTCGCACAGCAACACCCATAAACTTCAAGCACACCGCAAAAAAACACTTCACTCACCTGTATTCCTTGGAGAAACGTGCCAAAAACTGCCTAATTAAACGAAAAAGAGAAAGAAACGCAGTGTCCTCCCCGCCACTGAACTGCACGAGCACCGGCCGGCTGCCGACGTCACAGTCCATTCACAAAAGTAGGTCAATTAATCCAGCGTGCGAAGCAGGCGCGGAGACGGCACGCGGGAGAGAAAAAAAATACTACTGATGAATACGTCCAGGAGAACCGATCAAAACTAAATTGAAAACAATTATTAGGACGAGCCCCCACTTTGTTACGGCCCGGCTCAAGACCGCAACAAAACAAGGAGGGGACAGGACAACAGCGAAGGATTTAAATAGTTTATTTAATCATTAATTTTCTTCTCTTCAATAAACCAAAAAGCTGCAAATACAAAAGGTATCCGTGTGTTTTCAGTACAGATGGGAGCAAAACGCAGTAGGCTGTGGTGCATGTTGTTTGTAATCAGTAAATGGATCCACCAGCAGGTGAGTGTGTATGGTGTTGTAAAGGTGCGGACGTGAGTGCAGGAATCAGCATAAATGTGTGTGTGAGCATATCAGTCAGTTAACCTGAAAACAGGCGGCGTGGCAGACTCGGTGCATGGCGCTGGTGGTGGATGACAGCCCGGGGAGCCGAAATCAGAGGCAGCCGAGGGAAGAGCGAGGCAGAGAGTGAGTGCAGGGAGCGAGCCCAGAGGAAGGCGGAAGCCCGGCTTTTAACAGGGGCGGCCAGAAGTGACGCAGCCCCAGGACGCACTCAGCTCCTCCCACAGGACAACGCCACACAAGCTGAAACTCATGAGCTACCACAGACCACCAGCAGGGGGGCTGTCACAGTGGAAATGGAGGGGTTGGCTTCCATCATTTTTTCCCTCCTTTCACACAGAGGTGATGATGCAGACGTGCTTGGGTCCGCCCGCTGTCGCTGCTCTTACTATTGTTAATCTTAATATCATTATTACTACTACTACTATCATATCGTTATTACTATAATTATTAGCATTATTGCAATTATTTAATATTATATATATATATATATATATATATATATATATATATATATATATATATATATATATATATATATATATATATATATATATATATATATATATATATATTTATTACAGTTATTCATTAGTCATTACTATCATTAAATAAGTAGCCCTATATAATGTGGTGCATTAAAAAAGCCAGGGGGAAATAAGTGTTTTGTGATCAGAATTACAGGTAGTTCACCTATGACTTCTCCAGCAACTGCATGATTGCCCCCGTGTGGCAGAAGTAGGGTATTTCATCGGCAGATTAGGATGCCATGCAGGTTGCTGGAGAAGTCCATGTATTATGGTGCGTTCACACCGGACGTGTTGCAAGCGTCACGGGTGTCACTGACGCCTCAAAGTTGACGCTTGTAAAGTGTGGAATTCGACGCGCGTTCATTTACACACGACGCTTGCAACGCGGCAGCTCACTGGCGGGAGTGGGAGGAGCTTGTGTCCTGCCTTCATGTTGACAATGGTGCCGAAATCGATTTGCTAAAGCTGATTTCACTTTAGCTCTAAAGTCTTCAAATGTATAACTTTATCAAGATTGTTTTTTTTAAATTAGGCGACAAAGTGGTTGTTTAGAGACCGAGTGTGTCGTTTGTTTGTCCGAATATCAGCCGTTTATGATTTTCTTCAGACGAATTCGGCGAAATGTAAGCCAGCCGCAGAGAGCGGCTCCAGCACAGAGGTGTCAGAGAAGCAGGGAGAGAAGCAGAGCACACACGAACCCTGGACCCGCCACGGCTGTTCCCCCGACCCAGCGGCCCAGCCTCCGGGCTTTGGCGGCGGGGTGCCAAACTCGACTCGGTGCGACGCCCGGAGGTCCCGGAGATCCGGCGGCGGACCCCCAGGCCCCCCGGTGCAGCGCGCCACCCCAGCGGCGGGCCCGCTCTGTAGGACCGCTGGGTGAGACCGTCTCGGTCCTGCTGCGGGTCGTCGAGGAGCCGGTCGGAGAGGCGGGAGCGGCCGACGGTGTGATCCGCGTCACCCGCCGCCAAAGCCCGACCGGGTCTGGAGGCTGGGCCGCTGGGTCGGGGGAACACCCGTGGCAGGTCCAGGGTTCGTGTGTGCCTGCCGGCGAGCGCAGAGTTTCTCACACCCTCCGGGGCCGGACCCAGATCGCGGGGCCAGCGTGAGGATGAGGTTCGCTTTCAGCGGTACTTCCTCCTCTCCCGGGCCCAGTTTGACGAGCTTCTGGCCCGCATCAGCGCTCAGAGTGCTCGTCCGTGATTGGATGACGCGCACGTTGACGCTTCCAAAGTTCAATTTTCCCAACTTCAGGCAGTGACGCCTGCAACGCGTGATGCGCGTGACGCGCTTCGCCAACGCTCGAAACGCTCGGAAAGCAACGCTCGAAAAGCGCCTGATGCGCGTTAGGTTCGTTGAAGCTCATCCACCATAGACTTTGAATGTAAAAGCAACGCCCGTGACGCTGGCAACGCGTCCGGTGTGAACGCACCATGACACGCACCGCAGCTCTCTTGGTAAACTGGACTGATCGTCTGTGTTCATCGACCTGATGTCAAACACTGCAAACTAGGGCTAAACAATATGTGCAAAATTTCATATCTCGATATCCATGCCAGGTATCTTGATATCGATACGATATATTGCAATGGATTCAGTGAAAGTTAAGCATATTTCAGAAAAATAAAACATCATAATACAAAAGGATGTTAAAAAAAAAAAAAAAAAATGCAGTTTTATTTATGAGAACTCACTGCCACTACCACCAAACTCGTTTGTGCAGATTCTGCAGCCGCCCTCTGCCATCAGCTGTCAACCAGTAAAGGAGGTTTGTGGTTTCTGGCCTGACCTGTGCATGGGCGAGCTGACATGCAGGGCAAGCAGGGGAAATCTTGATATCGCTGATTTTGAGAAACTAATGTCCTGAATGTTCATATCCCGATATTGATATGATAACGATATATTGTTCAGCCCTACTGCAGACAAACAAAAAAAAAAAAACAGCTTTCATCAGGTGGCTTCACCGAACTTCACCGAAGTTGGAAGCCAAAGTGTCCAGCGTGGTCGGTGGTTACAGGGACAGTGGAGGTCGAGGAGATGTAGGTGGACGTCTCCATAGGCATGTCGAACAGGTTCTCATCGAACGGAGGTTCGAGCAGCATGTCCATTTGGAAAGATGGGATGGTGGAAATGGAGGAGTTGGCTTCCATCATTTTTTCCCTCTTTTCACACTGAGAGGTGATGATGCAGGCGTGCTTGGGTCCGCCCGCTGTCGCTGCTCAGACAGGATGAGATGGAGCTCCTGGAGCGCCACTTCCCCCCATTGTTTTGTTCTAGAGGACAAGAATCACCATTCTTATTAATATTATAATTGGTAACAGCAGAATTATTATCATCATTATTACTATTGTTAATCTTAATATTAATACTACTATTACTATCATATCGTTACTATTATTACTATAATTATTATTGTTATTGCCTTTATTTATTAGTCATTACAGGTATTTCACATATAACTTCATGGGCAGATTAGAAGGCCATGCAGTTGCTGGAGAAGTCCATGTATTACACGTCCTGCAGCTCTCTTGGTAAGCTGGACTGATCGTCTCACATACATCAGGTCAATGAAGACAAACAATGTTTTTTCCCAATTCCCTTAAAAACCATGAGGTTAAATTTGAACAAAAACCATGGCAGACACAGTGTGGCAACATGTGTTTAGATATTTGAAGTCCAATGGAGCAACTTTTGGGTATTTGAACTTTGAAGATTTGCAGCCAGTGCATGATTGCTCCCCCCTGTGGCAGAAGTAGGGTATTTCACCTATGATGATTCCTCCAGCAACTTCATGGCCTTCCAATCTGGCATAATAGAGGCAACTGCATGATATGTATGGCCTTGTAATCTGGCCTTCCAGAGGCAACTGCATGATTGCCCTCCTGGGGCAGAAGTAGGGTATTTCACCCACGACTTCTCCAGCAACTGCATGAGAGCAACTGAATCATTTTTGTAACTGTACAATATAAGTGTGGTGGTACACCCCTATGTGGTGACCTATCCACACATCAGAAATAGAAATGAGTAGGTGTGTGTTGATTATTGTCACATTAGAAGCCTGACGTGTTGAATGACATGATATTCATGTATCTGCTGTTTCGGCTTCAAAAGATCATAAGATGTACAGTACGAATTACTCAGGGTGTTCTGCAGTCCATGAGCATTTTATGAACATCATAAACAATGTTTATATCCCATCAATCAAATACAATTGTGAAATTAAAAGGGTGAATGAGAACAATATCATACGCAGTGCGCTTAGGCTTTTGCAGTTGAGGCTGGTCAGTGAAGGCCACCCTGGTGGTGGCGGAGTCCCCGGTGAGCACCCTGGAGGGTGCAAACGACAAGCGTATCAAAATAATGCACACATTTTGATAAAAATGTAACATTAAGGTGTTGAACAGATGGAATGTGTGATATTAAATGACGTGGCGGGACACAGGGGAACGGCGCGGACACTGAGCACCACATAGGGTGCTTCTACACCCTATGGGGTGCTGAGTCCGCACCCCATGGGTTGCGATTCAAGCTCATTTCACTAATGTCAGACGCTAATACGCTCGTTCATTTCAAGACAGCATTAAAGGAATACTCCACCCAAAAAACGATTTGGCCTCATTTTCTACTCACCCTCATGCTGAGAAACACTCTGGAGCTTTGTTTTGATGGTTCAAATGCAGATTAAGGTACTGGGGGGATTTTCGTTGTGAACAAACAGGGACCGACCGAGCCTGAAAGAAAAAACGCTCCATAAATTCCACAGACACAGCGCTTTCAGGGACTACTGTGCTAAAGCAAAGACGCGCAAGTGTCTGGCTTGGTCTGCCGCGGCTTCCATAGTTCTGGGTGCGCGTGCAGACGAGCACTGCGGAAGTACGATATAGCACTGTTTACGCTCTAAAACTGTACTTAATGACCTCGTTTAGAATTAATTATGGACGTTACGCGCTCAGGACACTTGGATTAAAGCGGACGAGCAGTATGAAGGAAAATTGGCATGTTTAGGCATCATGCTTTTTTCCGAATATGCCCACCGGATCCAAGTGGGGGGGGGCTTCTACATGAGAGGGTACACTCTCGTGGGAGGGTCCCCCCCATTCTACATTAATATTGTCCAGGGAACCCGGTTCTTCGCGACCTCTCCCCTGGCACCGCAGAGTGCGGTCCTGGAGGCTGCTAAAGCCCTGCTCCACCCCCCCTCCAGGAAGACCGCACTCTCTGAGTGCAGCACCATGCAGGATTCATGACGGTGGAGGGAGAGGTGGAGGAGCTACGTATTCCCTCAGCGAGCAGCTTCAACCTGACACCAAAAACACAATTCTGACTCTCCTTCTCTTGTTCCTCAGATCTGGCGGCCCACCATGACGAAGAGAGGAGGGAGAGGAGCCCCCCCTCTCCACAGGATCACCCTGAAGAAGGTTGTGCGCGCACACACGCACGCGCACACACAGAGGGATGGAGAGAAGACAATGACACAGACAGACAGAGACAGAGACAACCTGACCCTGAGGAACACTGATGTCTTCTATGTCCATGTCTCATATTTGTTCATCCACAGGATGGACTGAGTGTCCAGGTGGTCCTGTGGAGGGAGGCTGTCCTCCCCCCTCTGCAGCTGGGGGCCACCGTCATCATCAGCCACCAGAAGAATGTGGACAGCAGCTTCGGCCTCCAGCTGCATTCCTCCAGCCACACCAGCTTCCAGGTTCTTCTGTCCTCAGTCTCTCTGACTGTGTCTGCTTCTCCTTTCTGAGTGGAGACTGATTTCTGCTCTTTGTCTCACAGGAACTGGAGGAACAGAGGAGGGAGATCACGGAGGCGGGGGCCGTCCTCCAAGAGGAGGAGGAGGGAATCGTGAAGCTCCTCACTGAGGACGGAGCGGTCCTCTCCAACTGACGTGTCCACTCAGGGCAAAATATTAATAAATTAATATGTGAAGTTCATTTGGCTGTTGTTTTTCCCTCTTTCTATCCCAGCAAAACATTTACGGTTTTCTCTCTCTCTCTCTGCCCCCCCACTCCCCCCCCCCCAGTGCTGAATTCTCCATTGAATGGTTTGAGCAGTGTGTGTGAAAGTAGGAGGCTGCTAATGCTAATGCTAGCTTAAGAAGTAAACTAAACTAAACCCATTGATGAAAACTCTTCCCTTCAGCACGTTGGGTCCAGTTACGTTACCCTCCCCCCCCATCATATTCGTGGGCAACATGCCAAGCCCGGGCTTTTTTCCAGCTCGTGAGGTTTTGGGAAGCGAGTTACCATAGCAACACAGGAGCCTCGACGCCATTGCGGAGCTGAGAGTTCAGAGCGCTATAGGTACGTTTGATTTCCTGTCTTTTCACATTAAATTAAGTCAAATTAACTGGTTCATCAGCTTTTCTTCATGATGTTTTACTGCTTCCAAAGAATCACTGCTCTCATGGAGCTGTTAGAACTCTGAACATTTATGAATGACTTTTCCGTGGCTTACGGCAGCAGTTGTGGGAAAAGGGATGTGTGTGAACGATACGGCCTGACATGACAGTTCAGAGAACGGTGGGCGGTTCTGCAATGTTTGAAATTAAGTTTTCATTAATGATAATTTCAGAGTGAGGAGTAACTGGACAACAGTAAATCTAATATTGGAGCGTCCACTAATCTGTCTTCATTCCATCACTGCAGGATGTCCATGGAAAAGGTGTTATTCGGGACACTGGCCACCCCCCCCCCACTGAGGGTTTTTGTGGTGGCAGTGGAGAGGAGGGTGGTGACCCTCACTTGGGATGAAACAAGAGAAGGGATTTCGCCAAGAATTCAAAAAGAAAATATGGTTGCCGCGATCACCGACGGTGATTTGGCAACAAAAATCACCCTGTTTGAAAAATATGCAGGAAAAATCAAGGAGGGGGAGACATACTTCATGAGGGGCTACACCCTCAGCGGGGGGGCTCCCCCCTGAACATCTGCGTCGGTGAGGGCACAAAGTTTTCCTCCACTGTGCCCCTGACACCGGGCAGTGCATTATGGGAGGAGGCAGAAGCCCTGCTGTGTCCTCTGTCCACCCAGACCGCCCTGTCCCAGTGTCAGGAGCACAGTGGACTCCTGATGGGGGAGGGACAGGTTCAGGACCAAGTATGTCCTCATCTGGCAGCTTCAGCCCCCACAGGACACAGAACAGAGACTTCTGACGTTCCTCCTCTCTCTCTTCACATCCTGGTGTCCATGATGGCGAGGATGGTGGAGCTCCTCCTGGACTCCGACGAGGTGAAAACCATCCCAGAAGACCTGTGGAGGCCTTTTGAGGACCAAGTCACCAAATCTACGGTGACAAAGTGGCGATGAAAGGAGATCGGATTATTAAAATCATCTGTTAAAAAATGGTTTTGGTCTTTGTTTGCCTTCATGTTCACAAATCACACCATCACCTTTTCTTCCCAAGACAAATCTTACTGTCTGATCTTAAACTAAAATGAAATAATACTACTTCTGCTGAAGATAATTATGTTAATACAATTTGAATTAACATGTAAAATTTGAATTTCAAAAGTAACATTTTTCACTAAATTAAAATAAAGAATTTGAAAGATCCTTCAACTTATCTTTAAACACTTTCAACTGTAAACAAGTTTACCAACCTTTAGCCAGACTGCTTCTAACATCTGCATCTCTCGACAGCCAGCAGCCAGCTGTCCATAAACACAAGTAAATTCTGGGATAATTGGAAAACACTAAATAAACAGAAACATGATGATCTACCCATTCAAAACAGTGACGTGTGGGTAAATCATTTCACAAACCTATTTGGACCAATAGAAACAAATGAAGACCAAAAACACATCATCAATAAACTGCAGGTTTAGAGTCTGCTATAAAGGATTACCAAAACCCTTCAGACTGCCCATCACACTGAGAGAGCTACAAGACCAGATAAACTCCCCAGAAACCAAGAAGGCATGTGGCTCTGATGGCATCCTGAACCAAATGATTAAATTCACAGACGACAAATCCCAGCTCGCCATTCTGAAAAGTAAAATAATTAAAATGCAGAAACCCTCAGTTTGACTGGAAGGAGGCATTTCTGCTGCTGCTGAGAAAGAAGATCTTTGGGGTTTCTTTACACCGAGACATAGTTACAGTTAACTCTGTATCAAACATCAGATTTCTGTATGAAAACATTTATGTTGTTTATCTCTCCCTAATTCCAGCAGTCCCCCAGTGGCAGTGGTGACACTACCATCCTCGACCCTCCAGAGGTCGTCCAGGACCAGAGTGTGCCGGAGCTCACAAGGACTGAAGGTGTGACAGTAAGTGGAGCTACAAAACATCACTGTAACACAACACGTCCACATTAACAGCCTCAACTGGCTTCTGAATGTGTTCTGCTGTATGTCAAACTGAGCTGTGAGAACAGAACTCATTTGGTGGTTTTGTGCCAGAAAACCTTCATCAGGAAGCCTCGTTAGTTCCAGATGGAATCTTTGTTTTCTTCATGATTTGATTAAAATGTATATGGTGATAGTTTGGTTTCTCCAAAGATAGTTTTGGTTGCATGTCTCTTGTTAATTTGCTGCCTGGTTTAAAAGTTAATACAGCCAAAAAACAGAAATTTTCAAAAATATAAATTTTGTAGATTGTGTGGCATCAGAGTAACAACTTGCCGACATCGGCCGGCCGGCCGGCTGGATAAAGCTCCTCCAGCAGAGTCATGCTGACCACAGCTACTGCAGATACATGCTGATTATTTCAGAACAGGAGCAAAGAAATACTGGGAATAGTCTGAATAATAATAAACAGTCATGAAAAGTCTATGAAAAGCAACAGTAGCCTTAAATATTCTGGTTCTTTAATGTATTTCAGTTTCGTGGTTTAATGAATGTTTTTAAAGAAGGTTGAATCTCAGTGAGGGCTACAGATATGGAAAAAAAAAAAGAAAAAAAAAGCCTCCTTCCACCGAGTTTTACAGAAGCTGTTAAAGGATATGATGAAATACTTTAATTCCACGTAATAATGAGTTCATTTCAGTGGTTTTCTTCAGCGCTGGAGTTATTTTTATCATTATCTCATGAAAACAAAGTGTTTTCTCAACAAGACAAAATAATTTACATTGTTTTCTTGAGAGAACAACATTCATCGTCTCGAGATAACATGATCATTTTCTAGTAGTTTTTAACCTGACTGCGACCTGCTATGCTGCTGTTACCTGCAGACAGAGGCGACTGAAGCCTGTTTCTGTTTCTTTGTGTTTTTGCGGCTTCCTGGTTGGGGCTCTGATTCATGTAAATCAATCAGTCTGTGCAGCGACTGAACTGTGGGGCTGTTAGTGTCTCTGTGTGCAGCTGCAGTGTGACTGTCCCTCCCCAGACCCAGAGACACTCCAGACCACTGTCTGTGTCACAGAGCAGGGGAAGCGACCGCCCTGCTGCTGCCGTATAACTTGCTAATGGTTGTTGCTGCAGATGGAAAACAGCTGTAGTTTGTCTGGATCACAGCAGCAGTGGCTGCTCTGGAACACAGACGGCGGTCTGCAGTGTGGAACGTCTCTGGGTCTGGTGGTGGAGAGAGACACCTGCAGCCTGCATACAGAGACACTGACAGTCCCACAGTACAGCTGCTGGATGAATAGTTTGATTCACTGCATCAGAGCCTCCAATCAGAAAGGGTGAATCCCAGTTCTCCGCTTAATCCTCAATCTTACTCCTCATTCCTCAAAATGCGCGCTCCCGTGAAGTTAAGTGTTGTCCCATTCCTAAACAAGTTGAGGAAAGGAGCGAGACTAAGGGACGTTCTCTTCCTTAAAGCTCGTGTCCGGAGTTTCCGTTCGTTTCCAACGTATGCATCATTTTTCAACAGAGCTTAAATGTGTCAGTCTGGTTCGATACTATAATATAATATTAGCATAAAGCAATATAAAAATTTATTTATGAGCCCCGCCTTCGTCTCATAGACCCCCATGTTATCCGAAAAAGCGCCGGCGGTCAGCGTCAGCCAATAGATTTCGAGCTTCCGCATTCTCGTGTTGTCAATCAAGGTGTGCGCGCAGCACGGCCGCTCGCCCAGGCAGAGCTGAGTTAGCAACGCAGCAGCCGCCCCGCTTACCTCGGATATATCCACTGTCTGCTGAACATCCACCGTAAACAGCTAAACATGGAGGATGCTGTAGGACTCGGAGGCTCTCATTTTCACCCGACAGATAATAGCGTGCACAATTAAAGGGGCGTGGCTTGGTCGCTCATGAAAGCAGAGGGAGGGAGGAACCTGAGACGTTGGATTAAAAAAAATATATCTCTTTCAAAACTCCGGACATGAGCTTCAATTTTGAGATTCTACTAGACCTACCTTGGAGTTAAGGATGACCCAGAATGCTTGTTAAATAGTTCATTTTGCTGTTATATTATTAATAAAACATTTTGTATATTACTTTTGGAGTAATTGTATTAACTTTCTATCACAGATAATATTTACAAATGTTATTAGAAAGTAATCAAGACAATTAATTTGAATGCATTTCTTAACAAGGTCACACAGCAAAATGTTAAACATTTGTAATGCAGGGCGCATTACTTACAGTTATAAAGAGCGTTGTTATTGATCATTGACCAAAATTATTACTGCTGCCAGCCCCCCACCACCACCACCACCACTGCGCTAAATTCTGCAGCGCCTTGACAACGGAGAGGGGGGGAAAAAAAAAAAACAAAAAACAAAACAAAACCAGCGGTCCACGCGCGTGTGCTCTCTCTCTCTCTCTCTCTCTCTCCTTCGGACGGTCCAAAGAAGCGTCGCGCTAGCCGCTAGCCCCCTTCCAACAAAAACTCCCCACCACGCGCGCTCCCCCCGAGCCAAACTTTTTTCCTGCAGGAAACACTGCTCTTCTGGCTTTCTTCTACCCTCTCGCGCAGTGCTGCCCCCTGTGGTCCAAGGACGTAACTGCCTAAAAGGGTTGTCCCATTTCCAAGTGACATTACATTCCTTAACACTTGTTTTTAGGAGGCACTTAATTTGAGATTGAGGACCAAGGTTGAGGAGTGAGGATTAAGCAGAGAATTGGGATTGGGCCTAAGTTGCTAAAGCATAAAAAAGCACAGAAATAGGCTGAACTCACTGCAGGACTGAATGATTCAAAGTGTTGTGTCCGTTCAGTGATGAGGCTGTTTAGCAGATGTGCCTGAACTGAATGGGACTGAACCACCCAGTCTTACCTGGGCAATTCATTACTTCATATTTTTTATCAAGATTTGTGGATGTGAGCGATCGTGTTGCTGCCAGACAACTGAATTTCTCCTGCGGAGAATTCAAGTAAATCCATCTACCTATCTATCTATGACCTCTGTATATGGGCAGCAACAGCATGACCTGTTGCTGTCTGGCTGAAGAGCCTGAAAATGATCACTTTCTTGAGAAAATAGCAATTTATTCTATTATGTTGGAAAAAACATTTGGTTTCATGAGACAGCAACAAAAATAACTTGATCTTGAGAAAACCACTGAAATTAAACTCATCACAAGAAAGCTGAGTGAAAACATTAATGCTCTGTAAGAGCATATGGTTAATAAATAAAACATTTATTTATATATTTATTTTGTGGGGCTTAATTTGTTCTCCAAACGTTAATTCCTAATTTGACATTTTTTAATTCTTGTGATTTTTGGTTCTATGTCTGAAAGAAGAGTTTTTTTGTGTCCTTTTTTTCCCTTTTAGCTTCACAAAGAGAGGTTTTGTTCACCAGAAGAAAGTCCCAGTTCTGGAAGCAGTGAGGAGGAATCTGTCCCTGAATCTGACAAGAAAAGCAGCAATGATAGCGACAGTGGACCAGATGTGAAACAACCCAGCAGGAAGAGGAAACACATCCAGAAGAAGGCATCAGCTTCCTCCCTGACAATCCATCCTCTGAAAAGAAGAGGTGCCTCCATCCAGAGCAGCCAATGACCACACAGAATCTTCACCTGACACCAGCAACCCAACAGAGTCCTCACCTTCTGATGTGACTGTATGACCTGGAGAAAAAGGAAGATGGCAGCAGGCTTTACAATAAAAGGTTTTACTGTGTGTTTTGCAGTAAACCATGCAGCAAACGTCTCACCATCTGGAATCCAAACACAGGAACACAGAGTTTTAAGTGGGAGTGATTCATTGTGCTACTTCAATGGCCTTTATGATTCCGAGATACTGGACTTGACAATTTTCTCAAAGTTGCACATATTGAGTTCTTTTGTGTTTTCGTAGAACGACTGGATGATGAGGAACCAACGGCTGCCGAAGTGCCCGACGTCTCCAGCACGACTAAAGATAGTTTCTTTATTCGTGGAGATGTGGGTGGAAAGAAGCTTAAAATGCTGTCAGATGTCTTTCATTCTGAAGAATTAAAATGCTGACTTTTAACTATTTTTATTCAAGAAATACCCATGAGTAGGGCTGAACGATATGGGGAAAATATTGAATTGCGGTATTTCCCCTCATTATTGCGATTGCGATATAGAGTGCGATATTTAGTTTAGTCTATTTTTTAAAATTATTTGTTTCAAAGTTTAAACTTTTCTTTCCCATTGGTTAGTTCTATTTGTTAGAATTACATAAAAATATACATGACTTGTAACAAACTGAACTTTATTAGAACACTCATTAAAAATAGAACAAAATCTGTAAATTCAAAATGTAAAAGTCACTAAAAAAAAAACAACTTAAGACACGTGGAATGAAGCACCTGCTAAATGGCTTTGGCCTGTTCCAGCACTCTAGTAATCATTTTTTGTTTTGATCCCATGGGCTCTCTGTAATGAGGTTCTGCTCAGGGATGCTGATCTCTCTGCACCTCAGTCAGAGCTGTCTTCTTTTTCCAGCTGTGGGAAAAGTGTCCCACCAGCTTCCTGCACATCCTGTTGCCCCTGAGACTCTTTCATCTTTACACACATTTTCTAAAATATAAATACGAATAACACATTTTTGTCATAGGAGGCTACATCAACATAAAACACTCCCATTTTGTCCTGACCACACTGACTACATTGACATGCCGTCAATATTGGGGTTCAGGTCAAGATTCCGGTTTCTGAAACATTTGGAATAACACGTTTACCTGCTGAAACAGACAATTATTCCTGTTTACATGATCAGGGATATCCCCATTCAGACCACGCCACAGACGACCAGAGTTTCCCCGACATAAACTTTACTTGGGCCCAAGTAGACTGACACCCGCCCAAGAAGATGAATGAAAAAAAACAAAAAACAAAACGCGCGGTCTGTCTCTCACACTGGGTGTCAGGCTCGCGCGACCCCGGGTATTCTGATCTCTGGACACACAGCATGTAAACATGCTAGTTTAGCCGCTAGCGGCTACAGGCTAACAGCCTGCAGGGCTGCAGATTAATGCTGGTCGACCGTCCCGGACAGTAAAACTTATAATCAGCTGATTGGCTGATTTTTCCTGCAGAAGCTCCTCATGCTGTTTTATTGAGCAGGCTGTATGTTCTGGTGTCGTGTTTGTTTATATCACACTGCATGTGCAGCTCTGAGTCCTGCTCCGTGTCTTCTTCTCCATTTTGGAGTTGCTGTGTCAGAGTGACAGCGCCATCTGAAGGCCTGGCGGGTGAACTACATCGTTTTGAGTCCTTGTTATGCTGCGTGGATGTAAATATTTCCTGAAGCGATGCTGTGTGGACAGGAAACTGAGGAGGAGATTGTAAACAAATAAGTTGGGCTTATTTGTAATTCAGGGACAGGTAGACGTCCAGTTGTGTTCTATTCTCAGCTGCTACACCACATCACCCGGGAAACATCTGGAACCACGTAACATTAATATTTTTCCATAGTCTTTCAGTCATCGGATTTTCCCTAAAGCCCACAGAGAAGACATTTACATCAACAGCAGAGTTCTGTCGGATTTGGACGTCTGTTGCTGTGAAAGTTAGATACATAGATATCTTTGGTACCTTAATCTTGATAAATGTAATAGCATTTCAAGAAAATTGACCCCATATAATGAGAAATAAAATAATAAGAATGTTTGCACCACTTGAGCCCACAGTAAACTGTCATAAATTTAATCCAGTAAAAAAAAAAAAAAACTGATTAAATGCCCCCCAAGTAGATAATATCGTCCATTTATGGTTATCAAGGTGAACTGCTTAATATTATCGTGATATTGATTTGAGGCCATATCTGCCGGTGACGGTGGAACTCACTGAGCTCAGAACGCCTCCGGAGGGCGACAGGCAGCCAGAAGCGATGCCGGCGCCTCGGCTGCAGCCGGAGCTGACTTCCCCATGCCACATAATACAGAGCAGTGATGGCGGCAGGCGGAGCCATCTCAGCCTCAATCTTTATTTGTGAAATCACTTCTCATATTCATAAAAACAACGCAAAGTGCTGAACAGTAAAAATAGTCATAAAAACAAAAAAGAAGAAAAACCGAACCATTGATCAGTATGTGCGCGCGCGTACACACACACACACACACGCAGTCTCATATTTCTATCCTTGTGGGGACCTTCCATTGACTCCCATTCATGTCTAGCCCCTAACCCTACCCTAACCCTGACCCTTACCCTAACCCTAACCCACACCAAAACAAAGCCTAACCCTAAAGAAATGTTTTTGCACTTTTACTTTTTTCAGTAACAACAACATGGCCAAGAAAACACTGTTTCTCCTCATGGGACCCAAAAAATGCTGTGTCTGCACACACACACACACACACACACACACACACACACACACACACACACACACACACACACACACACACGAGTGATGGGAATTCCGGCTCTTTTTAGGGAACCGACTCTTTCAGTTCGGCTCACTAAAAAGAGTCGGCTCTTTTGGCTCCCAAACGGCTCTTCAGATTTTTTTTTGTTGCTTTAATCGATATATTACCAATAATAATGTAACGTTATGCACAAAATGAATTAATAATTAATAAAAAAAATTTTATTATACTACTATATTATGATAGCCTTTATTTTTTCACTCTGCAGTGAACTTTCAACTAATTTAACCTTTTAACTTTTTTACACGAAGCAACTTTAAAGTCAAGCAACACAGAATTCCTGAAAAACACATGACACAACAAAATGTAAATTACAAATATTTACTTTTCAGTGCAACAACAAATAAACTATGAAATACAAGAATAAACTTTTAGCTTTTTTATACTTAACAGATTTAAAGTGAAACACAGGATCCCTGAAAAACACACGAAATATAAATTTAAATGGTAAATGGTAAGTGGACTACACTTGTACAGCGCTTTTTACCCTGCATGACAGAGCCCAAAGCGCTTCACACTGCAATATCACATTAACCTGTTCACACCATACTCGGTGGTGGTAAGCTACTATTGTAGCCACAGCTGCTCTGGGGCAGACTGATTTACAGATCTACAAAAAAATAAATTCTCAAATACAAACAATTTTAGCTTTTTATACACTCAACAAATTTAAAGTCAAACAACAACACAGAATCCCTGAAAAAAAATTCAAAACAACAAAATAAAAATTACAAATATTAACTCTTCAATGCTATAAATAAACTATAAAATACAAGAACTTCTAACTATTTACAATTCAACTTTTGACCAATTTAGACTGAAACAACACAGAACCCCTGAAAAACACGCAAAAAAAAATAAATAAATAAATTAAAATGTGTAAAACAAAAAGAAAAAAAATCTGCACTCTCTACTGAAGATTGGCATTTAGAAACGCCAAGTGCCTCAGCTTTGAGCGACTGATTCGGCTTCTTCCATCGGTGATTATCTGACCTGTTTAGAGAAGATTCTCTCAGAGGGGACTATATGACATTTTGGTCTTGCAGACAATGCACTCTGCTTTTGGAGCCATCAATATAATTAAAATGAGTCCAAATTTGGCTCCTTTTCCTGATATGACTAATTTCTTTTTTACTTTCTTTCTTTTTGTCCCCCATATTGCACTCTCTCTCCTCTCTTGACCCGTTCCTGTGCTCACTGTGCTGCTGCTGTGTGTGTGTGCTCGGCTGCAGCCCCTCCCCCCTCTGCTCAGCACACTAAGCAGCGCAGACAGAGAAAAAAAAGCGTGTCGAAGGGAGCCGGCTCCTGATTGGTGGGGAGCCGGCTCCCGTCGTTCACTTCAAACAGCCGGCTCATAGAGCCATTACGTTCGCGAACGACACATCACTAACACACACACACACACACACACACACACACACACACACACACACACACACACACACACACACACACAGACACCTGAGGAGTCCTGCAAAGAACATGTGTCTGAGGAGGTCGATGGCTCCTCATGTCTGTGGCTTCTTTGCAAGTGTCTGACTGCTCATCTTGGTCAGTGGCTGCTCCAGCCCCAAAATATTTCAGAATTCACCCTGAATTTACAATTAAGATACAATATGTATGTTAGATCACACTGACATCCCACATGCATCAGTTACCCAATTAAAATGACCACAATGCACATTTTATCAACATATGTCAACATCCTATTAGCTAAGCATGACACACTGCAAATTATTTAAAAAGCCATAGGCCTATCACATGTATCTTACAAAATGCCATGTCAATCTATATTAGAAGTTATTGATCTTAGCATACAGCGTATAGGAATAAAAAAATCCACAGTCAGGATGTCTTTTTGAATTTGCACTTCTTGTTGCATTTGAAACACAAACTATACCAGGCTGCCTCTGGGTGAAATTAGCTGCATGACATGATGCCTCAGTTACAATAGTTGGTAGTTCAGCAAAACCACATGCAGCTTTATAAATAAAGCTGCGTTGAATTGAAATTCATTGTAATATTTACAGACTGAAAACACAATCAAGCTGGTTTGAGCAGAAGTTCCTTCATCATGGGTAGGGCTGTCGCGGCAAACCGGTATTGACGATAATCGTGGTATTAAAAAATGAAATTTCAATATCGTGTTCAAAATGCGCCTATGATAATATCGTAAAGAGGATCTAGCGCCACTTGAAACGTGTTGAAGTGTATTTTCAAAATCCGCTCCTGTTCTTCCGCCCTGCTTCGTCTCCCTTCTGCAGCACCCCAGCGTCTCCCCCTCCCCTCACATGTAAACACAGCAGAGCAGTGGTAGCAGCACGGCTCCTAGCTAGCTAGCTCCCAGTTAGCGAGCGTCACGAGTGAACTAAACATGTCGGCGGTGGCCGACAACGACAGCGAGACGCTCTATCCTGACCTGAAAAAAGTGTGTATAGCAACACTGACTGCACGTTGAAGCGAGCCGCGTAGTAGTGGGGCCCCATTAGGTAGGTTCCAGACGTGTCATTGTAATGTGTCCGGGGGGTTTCAAGTTGTGTCGCTGATATCAGCCGTCTTCTCCGCCGGCCCCCTTCTAGCAACTAACCAGTGAGTACTCGGAAAAGGGCCCCATGCGGGGGATTTTCGACACGTTGTCGTTGCAGCGTCTAGTGTAGCGCCTTAAATTTGTCATTGAAATTGACTGATGTTAGCCGTCCCTCTGGGCCCCCTTAAGCTCGGGGCCCTAGCCAGTAGCAGCACCCTCTGGCTGGAGAGAAGCAGCTGCTGCGTTCATTCCACCTCGGATTTAAACAAACAAACAAACAAAAATCCTCTGCAGTGTGGTGGTGGTACAGGATTTCACCCCAACAGGGTTTTCACAACCCACCAACCCTACGTAAATTACGCCTCTGCTGTGGATCCTCTGTTAATCAGTTCATCAGATTTTAATTAGTTGAGTGTAACTACACTTTTAGTATGCAGTTGTACAGTTACTGTTCTCATATCGTTTCAACACCTCATTTGAAAGGTGTTCTGAATGTAATTCATCTGGGAAAAGAGAGAAAACAAAATTAAAGCCGCGAGCGGCGTCAAAAGGCCCTCGCCCGCTGCTTACCTGACCCGCCCCGTTTTATTCTTTCATTGATGTTTGTCAAATTTGGCACATTTCCATGGCAACAAGTAAATTTGATTTGATGGGAGATTTTTCACTTGGGCCCATTAGAATAACATGGGGAATTTCAGCCATCGCCATGGCAACACCGTTGATAATACAATATGGTTACCATTTGCTTTTTTGATCGGGACGACATGACAGAATTATCCTCCAAATTTCATTCATTTCTGATAAACTAATAATTTTACTCCCATACAGATTTTATTTTGATTCTGTAGGGGGCGCTGTAATGCCGATTTTCAAAATTTCACTGTCAATGTGTCCAGATAAGAAGGGTCATTAAGTGTTTCGTATTTGACTGAGATTGGATCTGTTATGTACGAATGGCAGCCATTTATGACACTGAAAAAATGGCAAAATTTGACATCAACTTTGCGGCGTTGCCACGCGGAAACCGTGGTCTGAAGATTTGTGAATTGGATAACTTTTAATTGTCTACTTGTGTAGATGGTGTCCACCAAATTTCAGCTCATTTGGAG
Organism: Salarias fasciatus; assembly: GCF_902148845.1. NCBI lineage: Eukaryota > Metazoa > Chordata > Actinopteri > Blenniiformes > Blenniidae > Salarias > Salarias fasciatus. The sequence goes on along the minus strand of NW_021941230.1, from coordinate 3,535,154 downwards.
AAGCGCGCGATCAAAACGAACATTTTGTACGACGTCCTGGAAAACGCTGACTCAGCAATTTTGAAAATTCAATCCCAGACAGCTGCTTTCCTGCTTTTCTGAGGGTGGGGTCATAATAATATTTTTTGTTTGTCGCAACAAGGCGCATGTGTATACCGAAAATTGTGGCTGTACGACAAAGTTTATTGCGGACCCCCTCCCATTGACGCAATGCATTTTGGGTTTTGCAGGTGGCGCTGTCCAGCCAATTTTTAAATCCCAATATTGAAATTCATATTAAAAAAAAATTTTCGCCGGAACTGAATTTTGAGCAAAATTTGTTGAGTTTTCGAGCATGTTCAGGGGGTCAAATATCAGTTTAAAGAGCAGAAGAAGAAGAAGAAGAAGAAGAAGAAGAAAGAATTAAAGCCGCGAGCGGCGTCAAAAGGCCCTCGCCCGCCGCTTACCTGACCCGCCCCGTTTCATTCTTTCATTGATGTTTGTCAAATTTGGCACATTTCCATGGCAACAAGTAAATTTCATTTGATGGGAGATTTTTCACTTTGGCCCATTAGAATAACATGGGGAACTTCAGCCATCGCCACGGCAACACCGTTGATAATACAATATGGTTACCATTTGCTTTTTTGATCGGGACGACATGACGGAATTATCACGCAAATTTCATTCATTTCTGATAAACTAATAATTTTACTCCCAATACAGATTTTATTTTGATTCTGTAGGGGGCGCTGTAACGCCGATTTTCAAAATTTCACTGTCTGTGTGTCCAGGAAGGAAGGATTAATCAGTGTTTAAAATTTGGTTTGGATTGGAGTCATTATGTACAAATGGCAGCCATTTATCATACTGAAAAAATGGCAAAATTTGACATCAAATTTGCGGCGTTGCCACGCGGAAACCGTGATCTGAAGATTTGTGAATTGGATAACTTTTAATTGTCAACTTGTGTAGATGGTGTCCACCAAATTTCAGCTCATTTGGAGAAGCGCGCGATCAAAACGAACATTTTGTACGACGTCCTGGAAAACGCTGACTCGGCAATTTTGAAAATTCAATCCCAGCTTGCTGCTTTCCTGCTGTTTTGAAGGCGGGGTCATAATAATATTTTTTGTTTGTCCCGACAACACGCATGTGTATACCGAATTTTGTGGCTGTACGACAAAGTTTTTTGCAGACCCCCTCCCATCGACGCAATGCATTTTGGGTTTTGCAGGTGGCGCTGTAGGGCCAATTTTTAAATCCCAATATTGAAATTCACATTAAAAAAAATTTTTCACCGAAACTGAATTTTGTGCAAAATTTGGTGAGTTTTCGAGCATGTTCAGGGGGTCAAATTCCAGTTGAAAGAGCAGAAGAAGAAGAAGAAGAAGAAGAATTAAAGCCGCGAGCGGCGTCAAAAGGCCCTCGCCCGCTGCTTACCTGCCCCGCCCCGCTTTATTCTTTCATTGATGTTTGTCAAATTTGGAACATTTCCATGGCAACAAGTAAATTTGATTTGATGGGATATTTTTCACTTGGGCCCATTAGAATAACATGGGGAACTTCAGCCATCGCCACGGCAACACCGTTGAAATTACAACATGGTTACCATTTGCTTTTCTGATCGGGGCGACATGACGGAATTATCACCCAAATTTCATTCATTTCTGACAAACTAATAATTTTACTCCCCATACAGATTTTATTTTGATTCTGTAGGGGGCGCTGTAACGCCGATTTTCAAAATTTCACTGTCAATGTGTCCAGATAAGAAGGGTCATTAAGTGTTTCGTATTTGGCTGAGATTGGATCTGTTATGTACGAATGGCAGCCATTTATGACACTGAAAAAATGGCAAAATTTGACATCAACTTTGCGGCGTTGCCACGCGGAAACCGTGGTCTGAAGATTTGTGAATTGGATAACTTTTAATTGTCTACTTGTGTAGATGGTGTCCACCACATTTCAGCTCATTTGGAGAAGCGCGCGATCAAAACGAACATTTTGTACGACGTCCTGGAAAACGCGGACTCAGCATTTTTGAAAATTCAATCCCAGATAGCTGCTTTCCTGCTGTTTTGAGGTCGGGGTCATAATAATATTTTTTGTTTGTACTGACCAGGCGCATGTGTATACCGAATTTCGTGGCTGTACGACAAACTTTATTGCAGACGCCCTCCCATTGACGCAATGCATTTTGGGTTTTGCAGGTGGCGCTGTAGAGCCGATTTTTAAATTCCAAAATTGAAACACATATTAAAAAAAATTTTTCACCGGACCTGAATTTTGTGCAAAGTTTGGTGAGTTTTCGAGCATGTTTAGGGGGTCAAATTCCAGTTTAAAGAGCAGAAGAAGAAGAAGAAGAAGAAAGAAAGAAAGAAAGAAAGAAAGAAAGAAAGAAAGAATAATATTTTTTGCAAAAACAATATGCGATTTTTTTTTCTGCCATTATTTCGCCCACATGTTATATATTTTCGGAAAGGTCTCGACAAGCCCGACGCGTCTGTGAGGTGTCTGAGAGTGTGAACGCCTGTGGTCGAGCGCTACGCGCTCGACAAGTCATGTTTGTGTGTGAGAGTGTGTGTGCGTTTTTTGTATTTGTACACGTGTGTATGAGTGCATGTCGGGGTGTATGTGTCTGGACATGTTGGCCTATGTCTGAGGTCGAGCGCTGCGCGCTCGACTTGTCATTTTTGTACATTCGAGTGTGTGAAAGGCCTGTGGTCGAGCGCTGCGCGCTCGAAAAGTCATGTGTGTGTGTGCGTTTTTGTGTTTGTACACGCGTATGTGTGAGTGCGTGTCGGTGTGTGTGTGTCTGGACATGTTGAATGATGTCTGAGGTCGAGCGCTGCGCGCTCGACTTGTCATCGTTGTGTGTTTTGAAAGTGTGAAAGGCCTGAGGTCGAGCGCTGCGCGCTCGACTAGTCGTTGTCTGTGTTGCAGAAACAATAGGCCCTTCGCCCTTGGCAGGCCAGGGGCTCGGGCCTAATTAAAGCCGCGAGCGGCGTCAAAAGGCCCTCGCCCGCTGCTTACCTGACCCCCCCCCGTTTTATTCTTTCATTGATGTTTGTCAAATTTGGCACATTTCCATGGCAACAAGTAAAATTGATTTGATGGGAGATTTTTCACTTTGGCCCATTAGAATAACATGGGGAACTTAAGCCATCGCCACGGCAACACTGTTGATATTACAATATGGTTACCATTTGCTTTTTTGATCGGGACAACATGACGGAATTTTACCCGAAATTTCATTCATTTCTGATAAACTAATAATTTTACTCCCCATACAGATATTTTTTTGACTCTGTAGGGGGCGCTGTAACGCTGATTTTCAAAATTTCACTGTCAATGTGTCCAGGAACAAAGGATTAATCAGTGTTTAAAATTTGGTTTGGATTGGAGTCATTATGTAGAAATGGCAGCCATTTATCACACTGAAAAAATGGCAAAATTTGACATCAACTTTGTGGCGTTGCCACGCGGAAACCGTAATCTAAAGATTTGTGAATTGGATAACTTTTAATTGTCTACTCGTGTAGATGGTGTCCACCAAATTTCAGCTCATTTGGAGAAGCGCCCGATCAAAACGAACATTTTGTACGACGTCCTGGAAAACGCTGACTCAGCAATTTTGAAAATTCAATCCCAGCTCGCTGCTTTCCTGCTGTTTTGAGGTCGGGGTCATAATAATATTTTTTGTTTGTCCCGACAACGCGCATGTGTATACCAAATTTTGTGGCTGTACGACAAAGTTTTTTGCGGACTCCCTCCCATCGACGCAATGCATTTTGGGTTTTGCAGGTGGCGCTGTAGGGCCAATTTTTAAATCCCAATATTGAAACACATATTAAAAAAAATTTTTCACCGGAACTGAATTTTGTGCAAAATTTGGTGAGTTTTCGAGCATGTTCAGGGGGTCAAATTCCAGTTTAAAGAGCAGAAGAAGAAGAAGAAGAAGAAAGAAAGAATAATATTTTTTGCAAAAACAATATGCGATTTTTTTTTCTGCCGTTATTTCGCCCACATGTTATATATTTTTGGAAAGGTCTCGACAAGCCCGACGCGTCTGTGAGGTGTTTGAGAGTGTGAATATCTGTGGTCGAGCGCTACGCGCTCGACAACTCATGTTTGTGTGTGAGAGTGTGTGTGCGTTTTTTGTATTTGTACATGTGTGTATGAGTGCATGTTGGGGTGTATGTGTCTGGACATGTTGGCCTATGTCTGAGGTCGAGCGCTGCGCGCTCGACGTGTCATTTTTGTACGTTTGAGTGTGTGAAAGGCCTGTGGTCGAGCGCTGCGCGCTCGAAAATTCGTGTGTGTGTGTGCGTTTTTGTGTTTGTTCACGCGTATGTGTGAGTGCATGTCGGTGTGTGTGTGTCTGGACATGTTGTATGATGTCTGTGGTCGAGCGCTGCGCGCTCGACTTGTCATCGTTGTGTGTTTTGAGCGTGTGAAAGGCCTGAGGTCGAGCGCTGCGCGCTCGACTAGTCGTTGTCTGTGTTGCAGAAACAATAGGCCCTTCGCCCTTGGCAGGCCAGGGGCTCGGGCCTAAAGAAAGAAAGAAAGAATATTAAAGCCGCGAGCGGCGTCAAAAGGCCCTCGCCCGCCGCTTACCTGCCCCGCCCCGTTTTATTCTTTCATTGATGTTTGTCAAATTTGGCACATTTCCATGGCAACAAGTAAAAGTGATTTGATGGGAGATTTTTCACTTGGGCCCATTCGAATAACATGGGGAACTTCAGCCATCGCCACGGCAACACTGTTGATATTACAATATGGTTACCATTTGCTTTTTTGATCGGGACGACATGAAGGAATTATCACCCAAATTCCATTCATTTCTGATAAACTAATAATTTTACTCCCCATACAGATTTTATTTTGATTCTGTAGGGGGCGCTGTAACGCCGATTTTCAAAATTTAAATGTCAATGTGTCCAGGAAGGAAGGATTAATCAGTGTTTAAAATTTGGTTTGGATTGGAGTCATTATGTAGAAATGGCTGCCATTTATCACACTGAAAAAATGGCAAAATTTGACATCAACTTTGCGGCGTTGCCACGCGGAAACCGTCATCTGAAGATTTGTGAATTGGATAACTTTTAATTGTCTACTCGTGTAGATGGTGTCCACCAAATTTCAGCTCATTTGGAGCAGCGCGCGATCAAAACGAACATTTTGTACGACGTCCCGGAAAACGCTGACTTGGCATTTTTGAAAATTCAATCCCAGCTCGCTGCTTTCCTGCTGTTTTGACGGCAGGGTCATAATAATATTTTTTGTTTGTCCCGACAACGCGCATGTGTATACCGAATTTTGTGGCTGTACGACAAAGTTTATTGCGGACCCCCTCCCATTGACGCAATGCATTTTGGGTTTTGCAGGTGGCGCTGTAGAGGCAATTTTTAAATCCTGATATTGAAACACATATCAAAAAAAATTTTTCACCGGAACTGAATTTTGTGCAAAATTTGGTGAGTTTTCGAGCATGTTCAGGGGGTCAAATTCCAGTTTAAAGAGCAGAAGAAGAAGAAGAAGAAAGAAAGAAAGAAAGAAAGAAAGAATTAAAGCCGCGAGCGGCGTCAAAAGGCCCTCGCCCGCCGCTTACCTGACCCGCCCCGCTTTATTCTTTCATTGATGTTTGTCAAATTTGGCACATTTCCATGGCAACAAGTAAATTTGATTTGATGGGAGATTTTTCACTTGGGCCCATTAGAATAACATAGGGAACTTCAGCCATCGCCACGGCAACACCGTTTAAATTACAACATGGTTACCATTTGCTTTTTTGATCGCAACCACATGAAGGAATTATCAGCCAAATTTCATTCATTTCTGACAAACTAATAATATGACTCCCCATACAGATTTCATTTTGATTCTGTAGGGGGCGCTGTAACGCCGAATCTGAAAATGTCATTGTCAATGTGTCCAGATTAGAAGGGTCAATAAGTGTTAAAGATTTGGTTGAGATTCGATGTGTTATGTACGAATGGCAGCCATTTGTCACCTTCAAAAAATGGCAAAATTTGACATCAACTTTGCGGCGTTGCCACGCGGAAACCGTGATCTGAAGATTTGTGAATTGGATAACTTTTAATTGTCTACTTGTGTAGATGGTGTCCACCAAATTTCAGCTCACTTGGAGAAGCGCGCGATCAAAACGAACATTTTGTACGACGCCCTGGAAAACGCTGACTCGGCATTTTTGAAAATTCAATCCCAGCTCGCTGCTTTCCTGCTGTTTTGAGGTCGGGGTCATAATAATATTTTTTGTTTGTCCCGACAACGCGCATGTGTATACCGAATTTTGTGGCTGTACGACAAAGTTTTTTGCGGACTCCCTCCCATCAACGCAATGCATTTTGGGTTTTGCAGGTGGCGCTGTAGAGCCAATTTTTAAATCCCAATATTGAAATTCATATTAAAAAAATTTTTTCGCCGGAACTGAATTTTGTACAAAATTTGGTGAGTTTTCGAGCATGTTCAGGGGGTCAAATTCCAGTTTAAAGAGCAGAAGAAGAAGAAGAAGAAGAAGAAGAAAGAAAGAAAGAAAGAAAGAATTAAAGCCGCGAGCGGCGTCAAAAGGCCCTCGCCCGCCGCTTACCTGACCAGCCCCATTTCGTTCTTTCATTGATGTTTGTCAAATTTGGCACATTTCCATGGCAACAAGTTAAAATTGATTTGATGGGAGATTTTTCACTTGGGCCCATTAGAATAACATGGGGAACTTTAGCCATCGCCACGGCAACACCGTTGATATTACAATATGGTTACCATTTGCTTTTTTGATCGAGACGACATGAAGGAATTATCACCCAAATTCCATTCATTTCTGATAAACTAATAATTTTACTCCCCATACAGATTTTATTTTAATTCTGTAGGGGGCGCTGTAACGCCGATTGTCAAAATGTCACTGTCTATGTGTCCAGGAAGGAAGGATTAATCAGTGTTTAAAATTTGATTTGGATTGGAGTCATTATGTAGAAATGGCAGCCATTTATCACACTGAAAAAATGGCAAAATTTGACATCAACTTTGCGGCGTTGCCACGCGGAAACCGTGATCTGAAGATTTGTGAATTGGATAACTTTTAATTGTCTACTTGTGTCGATGGTGTCCACCAAATTTCAGCTAATTCGGAGAAGTGCACGATCAAAACGAACATTTTGTACGACGTCCTGGAAAACGCTGACTCAGCAATTTTGAAAATTCAATCCCAGCTCGCTGCTTTCCTGCTGTTTTGAGGTCGGGGTCATAATAATATTTTTTGTTTGTCCCGACAACGCGCATGTGTATACCAAATTTTGTGGCTGTACGACAAAGTTTTTTGCGGCCCCCCTCCCATTGACGCAATGCATTTTGGGTTTTGCAGGTGGCGCTGTAGAGCCAATTTTTAAATCCCAATATTGAAATTCATATTAAAAAAAATTTTTCGCCGGAACTGAATTTTGTGCAAAATTTGGTGAGTTTTCGAGCATGTTCAGGGGGTCAAATTCCAGTTTAAAGAGCAGAAGAAGAAGAAGAAGAAAGAAAGAAAGAAAGAAAGAAAGAAAGAATAATATTTTTTGCAAAAACAATATGCTTTTTTTTTTTCTGCCATTATTTCGCCCACATGTTATACATTTTCGGAAAGGTCTCAACAAGCCCGACACGTCTGTGAGGTGTTTGAGAGTGTGGATGTCTGTGGTCGAGCGCTACGCGCTCGACAACTCATGTTTGTGTGTGAGAGTGTGTGTGCGTTTTTTGTATTTGTACACGTGTGTATGACTGCATGTCGGGGTGTGTGTGTCTGGACATGTTGGTCTATGTCTGAGGTCGAGCGCTGTGCGCTCGACTTGTCATTTTTGTACGTTTGAGCGCGTGAAAGGCCTTGGTCGAGCGCTGCGCGCTCGAAAATTCGTGTGTGTGTGTGCGTTTTTGTGTTTGTACACGCGTATGTGTGAGTGCGTGTCGGTGTGTGTGTGTCTGGACATGTTGCATGATGTCTGAGGTCGAGCGCTGCGCGCTCGACTTGTCATCGTTGTGTGTTTTGAGAGTGTGAAAGGCCTGAGGTCGAGCGCTGCGCGCTCGACTAGTCGTTGTCTGTGTTGCAGAAACAATAGGCCCTTCGCCCTTGGCAGGCCAGGGGCTCGGGCCTAATTAAAGCCGCGAGCGGCGTCAAAAGGCCCTCGCCCGCTGCTTACCTGACCCGCCCCGTTTTATTCTTTCATTGATGTTTGTCAAATTTGGCACATTTCCATGGCAACAAGTACATTTGATTTGATGGGAGATTTTTCACTTGGGCCCATTAGAATAACATGGGGAACTTCAGCCATCGCCACGGCAACACCGTTGATATTACAATATGGTTACCATTTGCTTTTTTGATCGGGACGACATGAAGCAATTATCACCCAAATTCCATTGATTTCTGATGAACTAATAATTTTACTCCCCATACAGATTTTATTTTGATTCTGTAGGGGGCGCTGTAACACCGATTTTCAAAGTTTCACTGTCAATGTGTCCAGGAAGGAAGGATTAATGAGTTTTTAAAATTTGGTTTGGATTGGAGTCATTATGTCGAAATGGCAGCCATTTATGACACTGAAAAAATGGCAAAATTTGACATCAACTTTGCGGCGTTGCCACGCGGAAACCGTGATCTGAAGATTTGTGAATTGGATAACTTTTAATTGTCTACTCGTGTAGATGGTGTCCACCAAATTTCAGCTCATTTGGGGAAGCGCGCGATCAAAACGAACATTTTGTACGACGCCCTGGAAAACGCTGACTCGGCATTTTTGAAAATTCAATCCCAGCTCGCTGCTTTCCTGCTGTTTTGAGGTCGGGGTCATAATAATATTTTTTGTTTGTCCCGACAACGCGCATGTGTATACCGAATTTTGTGGCTGTACGACAAAGTTTATTGCGGACCCCCTCCCATTGACGCAATGCATTTTGGGTTTTGCAGGTGGCGCTGTAGAGCCAATTTTTAAATCCCAATATTGAAATTCATATTAAAAAAAATTTTTCGCCGGAACTGAATTTTGTGCAAAATTTGGTGAGTTTTCGAGCATGTTCAGGGGGTCAAATTCCTGTTTAAAGAGCAGAAGAAGAAGAAGAAGAAGAATTAAAGCCGCGAGCGGCGTCAAAAGGCCTTCGCCCGCCGCTTACCTGCCCCGCCCCGCTTTATTCTTTCATTGATGTTTGTCAAATTTGGCACATTTCCATGGCAACAAGTACATTTGATTTGATGGGAGATTTTTCACTTGGGCCCATTAGAATAACATGGGGAACTTCAGCCATCGCCACGGCAACACCGTTGATAATACAATATGGTTACCATTTGATTTTTTGATCAGGACGACATGAAGGAATTATCACCCAAATTCCATTCATTTCTGATGAACTAATAATTTTACTCCCCATACAGATTTTATTTTGATTCTGTAGGGGGCGCTGTAATGCCGATTTCCAAAATTTCACTGTCAATGTGTCCAGATAAGAAGGGTCAATAAGTGTGTAAAATTTGGTTTGGATTGGAGTCATTAAGTCGAAATGGCAGCCATTTATCACACTGAAAAAATGGCAAAATTTGACATCAACTTTGCGGCGTTGCCACGCGGAAACCGTGATCTGAAGATTTGTGAATTGGATAACTTTTAATTGTCTACTTGTGTAGATGGTGTCCACCAAATTTCAGCTCATTTGGAGAAGCGCACGATCAAAACGAACATTTTGTACGACGTCCTGGAAAACGCTGACTCAGCAATTTTGAAAATTCAATCCGAGCTGGCTGCTTTCCTGCTGTTTTGAGGTCGGGGTCATAATAATATTTTTTGTTTGTCCCGACAAGGCGCATGTGTATACCGAATTTTGTGGCTGTACGACAAAGTTTATTGCGGACCCCCTCCCATTGACGCAATGCATTTTGGGTTTTGCAGGTGGCGCTGTAGGGCTAATTTTTAAATCCCAATATTGAAACACATACTAAAAAAAATTTTTCGCCGGAACTGAATTTTGTGCAAAGTTTGGTGAGTTTTCGAGCATGTTCAGGGGGTCAAATTCCAGTTTAAAGAGCAGAAGAAGAAGAAGAAGAAGAAGAAGAAGAAAGAAAGAAAGAATAATATTTTTTGCAAAAACAATATGCTTTTTTTTTTCTGCCATTATTTCGCCCACATGTTATATATTTTCGGAAAGGTCTCGACAAGCCCGACGCGTCTGTGAGGTGTTTGAGAGTGTGAATGGCTGTGGTCGAGCGCCACGCGCTCGACAACTCATGTTTGTGTGTGAGAGTGTGTGTGCGTTTTTTGTGTTTGTACACGTGTGTATGAGTGCATGTTGGGGTGTGTGTGTCTGGACATGTTGGCCCATGTCTGAGGTCGAGCGCTGCGCGCTCGACTTGTCATTTTTGTACGTTTGAGCATGTGAAAGGCCTTGGTCGAGCGCTGCGCGCTCGAAAATTCGTGTGTGTGTGTGCGTTTTTGTGTTTGTACACGTGAATGTGTGAGTGCATGTCGGGGTGTGTGTGTCTGGACATGTTGTATGATGTCTGAGGTCGAGCGCTGCGCGCTCGACTTGTCATCGTTGTGTGTTTTGAGAGTGTGAAAGGCCTGAGGTCGAGCGCTGCGCGCTCGACTAGTCGTTGTCTGTGTTGCAGAAACAATAGGCCCTTCGCCCTTGGCAGGCCAGGGGCTCGGGCCTAAAGAAAGAAAGAAAGAAAGAAAGAAAGAAAGAATAATATTTTTTGCAAAAACAATATGCTTTTTTTTTTCTGCCGTTATTTCGCCCACATGTTATATATTTTCGGAAAGGTCTCGACAAGCCGGACGCGTCTGTGAGGTGTTTGAGAGTGTAAATGCCTGTGGTCGAGCGCTACGCGCTCGACAATTCATGTGTGTGTGTGAGAGTGTGTGTGCGTTATTTGTATTTGCACACATGTGTATGAGTGCATGTCGGGGTGTGTGTGTCTGGACATGTTGGCCTACGTCTGAGGTCGAGCGCTGTGCGCTCGACTTGTCATTTTTGTACCTTTGAGCGTGTGAAAGGCCTTGGTCGAGCGCTGCGCGCTCGAAAATTCGTGTGTGTGTGTGCATTTTTGTGTTTGTACACGCGTATGTGTGAGTGCGTGTCAGTGTGTGTGTGTCTGGACATGTTGAATGATGTCTGTGGTCGAGCGCTGCGCGCTCGACTTGTCATCGTTGTGTGTTTTGAGAGTGTGAAAGGCCTGAGGTCGAGCGCTGCGCGCTCGACTAGTCATTGTCTGTGTTGCAGGAACAATAGGCCCTTCGCCCTTGGCAGGCCAGGGGCTCGGGCCTAATTAAAGCCGCGAGCGGCGTCAAAAGGCCCTCGCCCGCCGCTTACCTGACCCGCTCCGTTTTTTTCTTTCATTGATGTTTGTCAAATTTGGCACATTTCCATGGCAACAAGTACATTTGATTTGATGGGAGATTTTTCACTTGGGCCCATTAAAATAACATGGGGAACTTCAGCCATCGCCACGGAAACACCGTTGATAATACCATATGGTTACCATTTGCTTTTTTGATCGGGACGACATGATGGAATTATCACCCAGATTTCATTTATTTCTGATAAACTAATAATTTTACTCCCCATACATATTTTATTTTGATACTGTAGGGGGCGCTGTAATGCCGATTTTCATAATTTCATTGTCAATGTGTCCAGGAAGGAAGGGTTAATCAGTGTTTAAAATTTGGTTTGGATTGGAGTCATAATGTCGAAATGGCAGCCATTTATCACACTGAAAAAATGGTAAAATTTGACATCAACTTTGCGGCGTTGCCACGCGGAAACCGTAGTCTGAAGATTTGTGAATTGGATAACTTTTAATTGTCTACTTGTGTAGATGGTGTCCACCAAATTTCAGCTCATTTGGAGAAGCGCGCGATCAAAACGAACATTTTGTATGACGTCCTGGAAAACGCTGACTCAGCATTTTTGAAAATTCAATCCCAGATAGCTGCTTTCCTGCTGTTTTGAGGTCGGGGTCATAATAATATTTTTTGTTTGTACTGACAAGGCGCATGTGTATACCGAATTTTGTGGCTGTACGACAAACTTTATCGCAGACGCCCTCCCATTGACGCAATGCATTTTGGGTTTTGCAGGTGGCGCTGTAGAGCCAATTTTTAAATTCCAATATTGAAACACATATTAAAAAAAATTTTTCACCGGAACTGAATTTTGTGCAAAGTTTGGTGAGTTTTCGAGCATGTTCAGGGGGTCAAATTCCAGTTTAAAGAGCAGAAGAAGAAGAAGAAGAAAGAAAGAAAGAATTAAAGCCGCGAGCGGCGTCAAAAGGCCCTCGCCCGCTGCTTACCTGACCCGCCCCGTTTCATTCTTTCATTGATGTTTGTCAAATTTGGCACATTTCCATGGCAACAAGTAAATTTGATTTAATGGGAGATTTTTCACTTGGGCCCATTCGAATAACATGGGGAACTTCAGCCATCGCCACGGCAACACCGTTGATATTACAATATGGTTACCTTTGGCTTTTTTGATCGGGACGACATGAAGGAATTATCACCCAAATTCTATTCATTTCTGATAAACTAAGAATTTTACTCCCCATACAGATATTATTTTGATTCTGTAGGGGGCGCTGTAAAACTGATTTTCAAAGTTTCACTGTCACTGTGTCCAGGAAGGAAGGATTAATCATTGTTTAAAATTTGGTTTAGATTGGAGTCATTCTGTAGAAATGGCAGCCATTTATCACACTGAAAAAAATGGCTAAATTTGACATCAACTTTGCGGCGTTGCCACGCGGAAACCGTGATCTGAAGATATGTGAATTGGATAACTTTTAATTGTCTACTCGTGTAGATGGTGTCCACCAAATTTCAGCTCATTTGGAGAAGCGCGCGATCAAAACGAACATTTTGTACGACGCCCTGGAAAACGCTGACTCGGCAATTTTGAAAATTCAATCCCAGACAGCTGCTTTCCAGCTGTTCTGAGGTCAGGGTCATAATAATATTTTTTGTTTGTCATGACATGGTGCATGTGTACACCGAATTTTGTGGCTGTACGACAATGTTTATTGCGGAACCCCTCCCATTGACACAATGTATTTTGGGTTTTGCAGGTGGCGCTGTAGAGCCAATTTTTAAATCCCAATATTGAAATTCTTATTAAAAAAAATTTTTCGCCGGAACTAAATTTTGTGCAAAGTTTGGTGAGTTTTCGAGCATGTTCAGGGGGTCAAATTCCAGTTGAAAGAGCAGAAGAAGAAGAAGAAGAAGAAGAAAGAAAGAAAGAATATTAAAGCCGCGAGCGGCGTCAAAAGGCCCTCGCCCGCCGCTTACCTGCCCCGCCCCGTTTTATTCTTTCATTGCTGTTTGTCAAATTTGGCACATTTCCATGGCAACAAGTAAATTTGATTTGATGGGAGATTTTTCACTTGGGTCCATTAGAATAACATGGGGAACTTCAGCCATCACCATGGCAACACTGTTGATATTACAATATGGTTACCATTGGCTTTTTTGATCGGGACGACATGAAGAAATTATCACCCAAATTTCATTCATTTCTGATAAACTAATAATTTTACTCCCCATTCAGATTTTATTTTGATTCTGTAGGGGGCGCTGTAACGCCGATTTTCAAAATTTCACTTTCAATGTGTCCAGATAAGAAGGGTCATTAAGTGTTTCGTATTTGGCTGAGATTGGATCTGTTATGTACGAATGGCAGCCATTTATGACACTGAAAAAATGGCAAAATTTGACATCAACTTTGCGGCGTTGCCACGCGGAAACCGTTATCTGAAGATTTGTGAATTGGATAACTTTTAATTGTCTACTCGTGTAGATGGTGTCCACCAAATTTCAGCTCATTTGGAGAAGCGCGCGATCAAAACGAACATTTTGTACGACGTCCTGGAAAACGCTGACTCAGCAATTTTGAAAATTCAATCAAAGCTAGCTGCTTTCCTGCTGTTTTGAGGTCGGGGTCATAATAATATTTTTTGTTTGTCCCGACAACGCGCATGTGTATACCGAATTTTGTGGCTGTACGACAAACTTTATTGCAGACGCCCTCCCATTGACACAATGCATTTTGGGTTTTGCAGGTGGCGCTGTAGAGCCAATTTTTAAATCCCAATATTGAAATTCATATCAAAAAAAATTTTTCGCCGGAACTGAATTTTGTGCAAAATTTGGTGAGTTTTCGAGCATGTTCAGGGGGTCAAATTCCAGTTTAAAGAGCAGAAGAAGAAGAAGAAGAAGAAGAAGAAGAAGAAGAAAGTATAATATTTTTTGCAAAAACAATATGCTTTTTTTTTTTCTGCCATTATTTCGCCCACATGTTATATATTTTCGGAAAGGTCTCGACAAGCCCGACGCGTCTGTGAGGTGTTTGAGAGTGTGAATGCCTGTGGTCGAGCGCTACGCGCTCGACAAGTCATGTTTGTGTGTGAGAGTGTGTGTGCGTTTTTTGTATTTGTACACGTGTGTATGAGTGCATGTCGGGGTGTGTGTGTCTGGACATGTTGGCCCATGTCTGAGGTCGAGCGCTGTGCGCTCAACTTGTCATTTTTGTACGTTTGTGTGTATGAAAGGCCTTGGTCGAGCGCTGCGCGCTCGAAAAATCGTGTGTGTGTGTGCGTTTTTGTGTTTGCACACGTGTATGTGTGAGTGCGTGTCGGTGTGTGTGTCTGGACATGTTGAATGATGTCTGTGGTCGAGCGCTGCGCGCTCGACTTGTCTTCATTGTGTGTTTTGAGAGTGTGAAAGGCCTGAGGTCGAGCGCTGCGCGCTCGACTAGTCGTTGTCTGTGTTGCAGAAACAATAGGCCCTTCGCCCTTGGCAGGCCAGGGGCTCGGGCCTAATAATATTTTTTGCAAAAACAATATGCTTTTTTTTTTTCTGCCATTATTTCGCCCACATGTTATATATTTTCGGAAAGGTCTCGACAAGCCCGACGCGTCTGTCAGGTGTTTGAGAGTGTGAATGTCTGTGGTCGAGCGCTACGGGCTCGACAAGTCATGTTTGTGTGTAAGAGTGTGTGTGCGTTTTTTGTATTTGTACACGTGTGTATGACTGCATGTAGTGGTGTGTGTGTCTGGACATGTTGGCCTATGTCTGAGGTCGAGCGCTGTGCGCTCGACTTGTCATTTTTGTACGATTGAGTGTGTGAAAGGCCTTGGTCGAGCGCTGCGCGCTCGAAAATTCGTGTGTGTGTGCGTTTTTGTGTTTGTACACGTGCATGTGTGAGTGCATGTCGGTGTGTGTATGTCTGGACATGTTGGCTGATGTCTGTGGTCGAGCGCTGCGCGCTCGACTTGTCATCGTTGTGTGTTTTGAGAGTGTGAAAGGCCTGAGGTCGAGCGCTGCGCGCTCGACTAGTCGTTGTCTGTGTTGCAGAAACAATAGGCCCTTCGCCCTTGGCAGGCCAGGGGCTCGGGCCTAATTAAAGCCGCGAGCGGCGTCAAAAGGCCCTCGCCCGCCGCTTACCTGACCCGCCCCGTTTTATTCTTTCATTGATGTTTGTCAAATTTGGCACATTTCCATGGCAACAAGTAAATTTGATTTGATGGGAGATTTTTCACTTGGGCCCATTAGAATAACATGGGGAACTTCAGCCATCGCCACGGCAACACCGTTGAAATTACAACATGGTTACCATTTGCTTTTCTGATCGGGACGACATGAAGGAATTATCACCCAAGTTTCATTGATTTCTGACAAACTAATAATTTTACTCCCCATACAAATTTTATTTTTAATCCATAGGGGGCGCTGTAACGCCGATTTTCAAAATTTCTCTGTCAATGTGTCCTGATCAGAAGGGTCAATAAGTGTTTAAAATTTGGTTTGGATTGGAGTCATTATGTAGAAATGGCAGCCATTCATCACACTGAAAAAATTGCAAAATTTGACATCAACTTTGCGGCGTCGCCACGCGGAAACCGTAATCTGAAGATTTGTGAATTGGATAACTTTTAAATGTCTACTTGTGTAGATGGTGTCCACCAAATTTCAGCTCATTTGGAGAAGCGCGCGATCAAAACGAACATTTTGTACAACGTCCTGGAAAACGCTGACTCAGCATTTTTGAAAATTCATTCCCAGCTCGCTGCTTTCCTGCTGTTTTCAGGTCGGGGTCATAATAATATTTTTTGTTTGTCCCAACAAGGCGCATGTGTATACCGAATTTTGTGGCTGTACGACAAAGTTTATTGCGGACCCCCTCCCATTGACGCAATGCATTTTGGGTTTTGCAGGTGGCGCTGTAGAGCCAATTTTTAAATCCCAATATTGAAATTCTTATTAAAAAAAATTTTTCGCCGGAACTGAATTTTGTGCAAAGTTTGGTGACTTTTCGAGCATGTTCAGGGGGTCAAATTCCTGTTTAAAGAGCAGAAGAAGAAGAAGAAGAAGAAGAAGAAGAAAGAAAGAAAGAAAGAATAATATTTTTTGCAAAAGCAATATGCGATTTTTTTTTCTGCCATTATTTAGCCCACATGTTATATATTTTCGGAAAGGTCTCGACAAGCCCGACGCGTCTGTGAGGTGTTTGAGAGTGTGAATGTCTGTGGTCGAACGCTACGCGCTCGACAATTCATGTTTGTGTGTGAGAGTGTGTGTGTGTTTTTTGTATTTGTACACGTGTGTATGAGTGCATGTCAGGGTGTGTGTGTCTGGACATGTTGGCCTATGTCTGAGGTCGAGCGCACAGCGCTCGACTTGTCATTTTTGTACGTTTGAGCGTGTGAAAGGCCTTCGTCGAGCGCTACGCGCTCGACAAATCGTGTGTGTGTGTGCGTTTTTGTGTTTGTACACGCGTATGTGTGAGTGCGTGTCGGTGTGTGTGTGTCTGGACATGTTGAATGATGTCTGTGGTCGAGCGCTGCGCGCTCGACTTGTCATCGTTGTGTGTTTTGAGAGTGTGAAAGGCCTGAGGTCGAGCGCTGCGCGCTCGACTAGTCGTTGTCTGTGTTGCAGAAACAATAGGCCCTTCGCCCTTGGCAGGCCAGGGGCTCGGGCCTAATTAAAGCCGCGAGCGGCGTCAAAAGGCCCTCGCCCGCTGCTTACCTGACCCGCCCCGTTTTATTCTTTCATTGATGTTTGTCAAATTTGGCACATTTCCATGGCAACAAGTAAATTTGATTTGATGGGAGATTTTTCACTTGGGCCCATTAGAATAACATGGGGAACTTTAGCCATCGCCACGGCAACACCGTTGATAATACAATATGGTTACCATTTGCTTTTTTGATCGGGACGACATGACGGAATTATCACCCAAATTCCATTCATTTCTGATAAACTAATAATTTTACTCCCCATACAGATTTTATTTTGATTCTGTAGGGGGCGCTGTAACGCCGATTTTCAAAATTTCACTGTCTATGTGTCCAGGACGGAAGGATTAATCAGTGTTTAAAATTTGGTTTGGATTGGAGTCATTATGTAGAAATGGTAGCCATTTATCACACTGAAAAAATGGCAAAATTTGACATCAACTTTGCGGCGTTGCCACGCGGAAACCGTAATCTGAAGATTTGTGAATTGGATAACTTTTAATTGTCTACTCGTGTAGATGGTGTCCACCAAATTTCAGCTCATTTGGAGAAGCGCACGATCAAAACGAACATTTTGTACGACGTCCTGGAAAACGCTGACTCAGCAATTTTGAAAATTCAATCCCAGCTCGCTGCTTTCCTGCTGTTTTGAAGGCGGGGTCATAATAATGTTTTTTGTTTGTCCCGAAAACACGCATGTGTATACCAAACTTTGTGGCTGTACGACAAAGTTTTTTGCGGACCCCCTCCCATTGACGCAATGCATTTTGGGTTTTGCAGGTGGCGCTGTAGGGCCAATTTTTAAATCCCAATATTGAAATTCACATTAAAAAATTTTTTTCGCCGAAACTGAATTTTCTGCAAAATTTGGTGAGTTTTCGAGCATGTTCAGGGGGTCAAATTCCTGTTTAAAGAGCAGAAGAAGAAGAAGAAGAAGAAGAAAGAAAGAAAGAAAGAAAGAAAGAATAATATTTTTTGCAAAAACAATATGCTTTTTTTTTTCTGCCATTATTTCGCCCACATGTTATATATTTTCGGAAAGGTCTCGACAAGCCCGACGCGTCTGTGAGGTGTTTGAGAGTGTGAATGTCTGTGGTCGAGCGCTATGCGCTCGACAAGTCATGTTTGTGTGTGAGAGTGTGTGTGTGTTTTTGTGTTTGTACATGTGTGTATGAGTGCATGTCGGGGCGTGTGTGTCTGGACATGTTTGCCTATGTCTGAGGTCGAGCGCTGTGCGCTCGACTTGTCATTTTTGTACGTTTGAGCGTGTGGAAGGCCTTGGTCGAGCGCTGCGCGCTCGAAAAGTCGTTTGTGTGTGTGCGTTTTTGTGTTTGTACACATGTATGTGTGAGTGCGTGTCGGGGTGTGTGTGTCTGGACATGTTGAATGATGTCTGTGGTCGAGCGCTGCGCGCTCGACTTGTCATTGTTGTGTGATTTGAGAGTGTGAAAGGCCTGAGGTCGAGCGCTGTGCGCTCGACGAGTCGTTGTCTGTGTTGCAGAAACAATAGGCCCTTCGCCCTTGGCAGGCCAGGGGCTCGGGCCTAAAGAATAATATTTTTTGCAAAAACAATATGCTTTTTTTTTTCCTGCCGTTATTTCGCCCACATGTTATATATTTTCGGAAAGGTCTCGACAAGCCCGACGTGTCTGTGAGGTGTTTGAGAGTGTGAATGTCTGTGGTCGAGCGCTACGCGCTCGACAAGTCATGTTTGTGTGTGAGAGTGTGTGTGTGTTTTTTGTATTTGTATACGTGTGTATGAGTGCATGTCAGGGTGTGTATGTCTGGACATGTTGACCTATGTCTGAGGTCGAGCGCTGCGCGCTCGACGTGTCATCTTTGTACGTTTGAGTGTGTGAAAGGCCTTGGTCGAGCGCTGCGCGCTCGAAAATTCGTGTGTGTGTGTGCGTTTTTGTGTTTGTACACGCGTATGTGTGAGTGCGTGTCGGTGTGTGTGTGTCTGGACATGTTGAATGATGTCTGTGGTCGAGCGCTGCGCGCTCGACTTGTCATCGTTGTGTGTTTTGTGAGTGTGAAAGGCCTGAGGTCGAGCGCTGCGCGCTCGACTAGTCGTTGTCTGTGTTGCAGAAACAATAGGCCCTTCGCCCTTGGCAGGCCAGGGGCTCGGGCCTAAAGAATAATATTTTTTGCAAAAACAATATGCGATTTTTTTTTCTGCCATTATTTCGCCCACATATTATATATTTTCGGAAAGGTCTCGACAAGCCCGACGCGTCTGTGAGGTGTCTGAGAGTGTGAACGCCTGTGGTCGAGCGCTACGCGCTCGACAAGTCATGTTTGTGTGTGAGAGTGTGTGTGCGTTTTTTGTATTTGTACACGTGTGTATGAGTGCATGTCGGGGTGTATGTGTCTGGACATGTTGGCCTATGTCTGAGGTCGAGCGCTGCGCGCTCGACTTGTCATTTTTGTACATTTGAGTGTGTGAAAGGCCTGCCCAGATAGCAACGATGTTTTGGCCCAGATGTGGCCCACATCCGTAGTCTTCTTACGGCCCACTTTCGGCCATGGTCGTGGCGTTCATTCAGGGGTGAGTGTGGCTGCCGGAACTCAGCCACAGGTAAACCGTACATGGACCGGATGCCAAACATGTTGTGGGCCAGGTCTGGGCCAGATAAAATAACCACAGCGTCACCTTAATTGGGCAACATGTGCCAGATCAGGGCTATATAATACAATAATGACTACCTGCTTTTGCCTTGATGTACAATTTTATTAATATGAACACCAATTTTCTTTTCTATACAAACTTTTCCACATATACATTCAACCAAGTGCTCAAACTAGCAATTAGCAATATCAAATTGTCATTTTCCTACAAATGAATAAAACTCTGAAAACTGCATGTTACAGTTGCCTTGTCTGCAAGACAACACAGATAAAATGTATGACAACTGAAGATAGTTTGCTATCTGGATGCATAAACTGTGTGTGTGTGTGTGTGTGTGTGTGTGTGTGTGTGTGTGTGTGTGTGTGTGTGTGTGTTGGCTGTAAAGCCAACCTGCTTAAACATTTAAAACAAGAACTACTACTACAACAACAAGTAACATCAGAAATTCTTTCGGCAGAACAGTCAGTTTACTCAGGCCGCTGCCTGGCTCGGCGTCCTCCTTCTCTGTCCCCAGCAAGATGGAGCCACCTTCGAATCCACTGCTCAATATCCTGGTCTGTAGCTGTGGCTGTCAATGGATTTCTTCTTACTGCATCTAAAATGAGACACAAGAAAGTTATTATCAATTTTGCATAAACGTAAGTTTTAACATTTAATATATACGTACATTGAAGTAAATACATACTGCATATTACCTTAGTAATACCACCATGGGGCCACACACACACACAAGTCAAAGATTACACCTTAACTGGTTCTTAGTGTGGTAAGAATCAGTTAAGCTGTAACTAGCGGAAGGTTTCGCGAAACAGAGGAGCCTTCAGCAAGTGAGTAGACAGCAGTGATTTACAAGAAATGAATGTTTGCGAAGGAAAAAAAGAGCCAGCACAACTTTATGAGAGCTAAAAAGTGGATCCATGAAAAGAGAAAACAATTTAGAAATGGAGATACTGTCGTCCTCTCCCGTTTTAGTCGGGGAGGGGATTGCGAGTTCTCGGAGCAGGAGCTGCTGTAAAGAAAATCAACCTCAGACAATCTGGTCTGATGAAAGACTGATTTAGGGGGAGGTTAGAGTAGAGAGTTACTTTATTGATTCCAAACTGGGAAATTCGGTTCCCAGGTTCCCAGTCAACACAGTCATGTGGGGTCCACATTCAGTTTGCATGGGTTACATGGGCTTCAATTGGACAGTGGGCTTAAGTTTATTATGAATCAATTTTATTGCTTAAATTCATATCATGGAGATTTTTTATAGAGCAAACTCCTGGGAAAGCTGGGGTTCATCAGCTTAAATGTTTGATTTTTTACATGTCTGTATATGCAGATGTGTGTGCACTTACTCGTCATCTTCTGATGTAAAACTTTGTCCGCTGGTCAATGTTGCGCACAGGAAAATAATACGTTTAGAGGGGAAAAAAACACAGGTTGAACAAGATTAAAACAATTTAAAAAAAAGGAAAAATAGAGCTCACTGACAATCGCTTCATGTATATCTCCAATCTACCATATTACAATTCAAAAATTACCTCCGCCAGCAGAGGTAAAGTAATCGTTGGGGTTTCTTTGTCCATTTGTCTGTCCATCCGCCCGCCCTTTAAAAGTAAAGGAATACTTTCATTATACACTTACATATGGCACATTTCTGCCTACTGTACTATTATTTTTGTATTACTATACTCAAAACACCGTCACACCAGTTTTCCCACCGTCTGGCCCACTGTAATACAAAATGTGGGATGAATCAGAGTTGCTTTGTTCTACATCCACTAGGGGTGAATCAGATATTAAAGTACTGTGGTGGTGGTGGAGTCTTCTCTCTAACCTTTAGGGGAAAGAATGCCATTTTGTCCAATAACTTGATTTAATCCATCAAAGTACCAAAAGTGCAAATAACTAGAAATGAGAAACTCTTTAAAAACTTCCAGCACATACTAGAGTGTCAGGACAGAGACATTTTATTCAAAAACTGTTTTTTTTTTTTTTTTAATTGACCCACCCGCCACCCATACCCGCCCGCCACCCATACCCGCCCGCCCCAGCCCCTCCCAAATCCCGCACCCCAACACCCCACCCGTCCATCCCCCACCCATATCCCACCCCCATATCCCACCCCCAGGGGGGCAGACGGCCCCAAGCAGCCAGGAAGCCAGACACAGGGGCAGAGCGCCCCACCGAAGGGATGGCAACCAGCCCATCACCGGACAGGCCGCCACCAGAGGCTGGCCAAGAGTGTTTGAAACGAGAGAACAAACGTTACGCATGCTGCTTCATCAGACTCGCTCCTGAATGTCCACAGGTGTCTGCTTAAATAATCAGCGACACCTATACTGGGGTGTAGTTATATATTTTTACAGTATTCACTCTCTTTTTTGAGTTGTAGAAGTTGGTACAGCCTTGTATATTTTGCATTATAGTTATCTCATTATTTTAATGGGTCTAACAAGTATTACGTACAGTTATATGTATTTTGCATTTATAGTCTACCAAATCATTGTAGTGGGTCTTAACAAGTACCTAAACTAATTTCTTTTTTCTCTTTTATCTAAACTTCTCTCACTCTACCTCCAAAGAAGAGTTGTGATTGCTGCCTGTGTCTAATTAGTTGACCTGATTGATGTCCCCTTCTCCTCCTCCCAGTGTAGGTGTCTCAGATTATTTAAGCAGACGCCTGTGGACAACCTGGAGTGAATCTGATGAAGCAACTGCGCCTTGTTCTCCCGGGTTTAAAACTTCTTGAATAAAATGTGTGTGTGCTGACACTCTAGTGGATGCTGGAAGCTGTTTAAATTTTCACTGTCACATTTCTATAAGTTTAAAAAAGGCTTCATGATTCATTTTTTATCCAATCAAGATTTGAATCGTCATTTATATTGACTTCTTTTTTTTTTTGTCTCACGGTACATTGTTCCGTTCTTAGACATTAGTGGCCTTACATTGTAGGATTGAGGGTGACAGCTTCTTTGCAGTGGCCATTTCTGGAGGTCTAGGTAAAGTAGATGCTCCCGACGTCTCATCTTCACTATCCGCATCATCTTGAATGTGACACCTCTTCCTGCATTAGAAAATAAATAGGAGAGACAGAATTGTGCAAGGCTGTAACTTGACTCACTTCATCTTTTCCCATTGTGACTCCATTGTTCCTTCAACTTACATTGTTCTCCGTTTGTGTCTCTGTGGCTGGTTTCTCAATCAGTCAAATCCGTGAATCTTTCAGGCTCTGGCAGTTTGACCCTCGCTTCCTCATAAGTAGCTGTGAATTGAGTGAACATTAAAAAAAAAATTAGATGCAAAATACAGAGTGCAAATTATGACTTACTCCATACCTTTGCCTAATAAAACGCGTACTTTGTACGGAATCCAACGTGTTCCAGGTTGTTCCTGTGATCTTACTGCTTTTACATCATCATCCCATTTGTATGGTGGCCATAGACAGGTGTTTTTTTTAAACCAATTTGCTGGAACAACTTCCATTTCATTTGTGGAAGCTAATATGACAATGTGAAACATTTCCTTAAAACAAAAAGAACATGAACAGGTTAATAATTTCATTAAAAAGTTATATTTCAACATAAAACATTCAATTTGTAGAATACTGCATTGTTATTGTACTTACCACATTGATGTAAAGGAGTCAGTGAAAACCTAAGGATATGAAAGACTACATTGAAAAGTAACAATAAAACAAATAAAGAACTCTTACAAACAAAACATTTTATTTAACTATGTAGAAAGGAAGACTAAAAACCAAGTGCATTACTCAATGCCAATGTTGGAGAATCAACCGGAAGTTCCGGCCGAAACTCCGAAAATAATCGGTTTCCAAACGTTTGCTCAAATTCAAAGCAAATTCAAATTCAAACTCTCCACGGAACAAATGCCTGAATTAGACCACGTAAGTTGGGAAAGTTTGGAGCAGTTTAATCGAACAATCTAGCCGGCCGCTATTAAATGAATGGGTTTAGCAACATGAGCTAACAGCTTGACGCCACCACCCCCCCCCCCCCCCCCCCCCCCTCCAAAAACGGGCTTTACAGAAACTTTTCAATACTCATGTGTGTCATCTCAGCTTACTCCTGAAAGAGTTTGATCAAGCCTATTTAAAGATAAGTTGGTGTTTTCCTCTAAAATTGCCAATGAAAAGTGCTAGCATTATGTCAGCTAACAGCTAACCACAAAAACGCAATTTGATTAATCTTCAAACGTGTGCTACTAGACGTATATGTATTGTAGTGTGATTTTTATTTTTATTTTTTTAATGTCACTGTGCAATTACCCACCAAATAGTCGGACACGCAGAGCTGACCACCGAGCAGTTCCTCCAGCGAAAGACGAATACAGCCCAGTCCGCCGATAAGCAGTTTTCCCAGCAGGGGTAATGAGATGACTTGGCGCGCAGGAAGAATGAGCGGGAAGAAGAGAGGGATGCTGGGAAATGTAGTGAGGAGGGGTACTTCATTCACACACTGTCGACCGCTAACGGACTACATTTCCCAGATTCCATCTCTGCAGCGCTGTGATAGAATGTTGTGTTAGTGAGCCTGATGAGCCCCTGGATAAACAAGACGTTCCCTCACGTTATTTTAGTGAGAGACGCAATGATATTTTTTTTCCTTTTTTTTTTTTTTACAACTTTATTAACAGGTACAAACATTAAAGGCATAACACTTATCCAAAGTTGGGAACCAGTAGGATGTAAAACATCACCCCCACCCCCCCCCCCCACCCCCCCAAAAAAAAAACATCCCACAAAGACAATAAGAGGGCCTTAATCCAATAGTACAAATGAGTTCAATAAAGTAAACACTTTCTGAGCCTTTTCAGTCTTTACCAAGTGCAAGGACTTTTTAAATAACTCTAAATTGTTTTTGAAACCAATGATCCGGGGTCTACTTTTCAAATACTTGCATTTATGAATGTAAAATTTGCAAAGAACTATTACATTGTTCACCAGGAAATCTGCATTGTTCTTCTTTAACTGGACTCCACCTTAAACAAATGGCGGTAACAAAAGGAGGTAATTTGTTTATAGATGTCAACTTTGAAAAGACAGCCATAAATCCAAAAAATATATATGTTCTACAGTCTCAATGTTGCATTCACAGGAAACACAAGAGTTATTCTCCTAACTGAAGCTTAAGTGTAAAAAAGTGTTAGAGGGGTAAATGCCATTCAAAAATTAAAATATAATCTTTGTGTTGATCTGGAAAAAGTAGAAAATGTGTCCTACTCCTTTTAGTTTCCGCAACTGAAACTAAACTAACTATCATCACTCAAGATGTAAGTCCTTTATAGCCAACAGGGATGGCAACGAGTAATTAGAGCACATAAACTTATTTGAAAATTGTTAACCACCCAAACATGTTCCTTTCACAGAAAGCGGTCTCAAAACAAAAACATTTGCATGTAGCAGTAGTTGTTTTATCATTGATGTAAAAAGAGCTGTAGTGGCCTTTAACACCTTATTGGACAGTTGAGGCTACCACATGCTGTGGTGGATAATTTTATTAAATAGATATATTTAGAGAGAAAAAGATTAAAATCCATCGTATACCCACAGCTTTCAATACACACTGAGATATGTTTATATGAGTTATATATTGCTCAAAAAATAAAGGAAACACTAAAACACACACAATGTAAAATATATAAAGTATGTATATATAACATTTAGATACAAGGAAAAATAATAGTTTGACATGCTAAAAGGGCAAAAACTGTTATTTTATGCTGTAATTTTTTTTCTATTAATGCACTTGCAAAAAATTGAGTATTGATTGAGTTGGGATTGAGTATAACAATAAGTAGAATACGGTGACTATGGTGGGCCAGACTTGGCCCACGCAAGGTTCGCCGCAACCAACAAGGGGAGCACTGGACATCTGGGCCGGGCTTGGCCCATGCAACGCTCGCCAAACCCCACGTCGAGCCCGGCGTGGGATGTTTGGGCCAGGCTCGGCCCATGCAAGGTTTGCCACAACCAACATAAAGACCGGCGCGGGACATGCGGGCCAGGCTTGGCCCACACAAGATTTGCCGCAACTCACGGCAGGCACGGCGCAGAATGTCTGGGCCAAGCTTGGCCAATGCAATGTTTGCCGCAACCCACGTCAAGCCCGGCGTGGGACGTCTGGGCCGAGCCTGGCCCACTCAACACTTGCCAGTGCCGTAACGGAGCCGTAAGAGCCAAAAGTGGCCCACATTAGGCCCAAATGTGTCTGCTATCTGGGTGTGGTCGAGCGCTGCACACTCGAAAAGTCATGTGTGTGTGTGCGTTTTTGTGTTTGTACACGCGTATGTGTGAGTGCGTGTCGGTGTGTGTGTGTCTGGACATGTTGAATGATGTCTGTGGTCGAGCGCTGCGCGCTCGACTTGTCATCATTGTGTGTTTTGTGAGTGTGAAAGGCCTGAGGTCGAGCGCTGCGCGCTCGACTAGTCGTTGTCTGTGTTGCAGAAACAATAGGCCCTTCGCCCTTGGCAGGCCAGGGGCTCGGGCCTAATTAAAGCCGCGAGCGGCGTCAAAAGGCCCTCGCCCGCCGCTTACCTGACCCGCTCCGTTTTTTTCTTTCATTGATGTTTGTCAAATTTGGCACATTTCCATGGCAACAAGTACATTTGATTTGATGGGAGATTTTTCACTTGGGCCCATTAAAATAACATGGGGAACTTCAGCCATCGCCACGGAAACACCGTTGATAATACCATATGGTTACCATTTGCTTTTTTGATCGGGACGACATGATGGAATTATCACCCAGATTTCATTTATTTCTGATAAACTAATAATTTTACTCCCCATACATATTTTATTTTGATACTGTAGGGGGCGCTGTAATGCCGATTTTCATAATTTCATTGTCAATGTGTCCAGGAAGGAAGGGTTAATCAGTGTTTAAAATTTGGTTTGGATTGGAGTCATAATGTCGAAATGGCAGCCATTTATCACACTGAAAAAATGGTAAAATTTGACATCAACTTTGCGGCGTTGCCACGCGGAAACCGTAGTCTGAAGATTTGTGAATTGGATAACTTTTAATTGTCTACTTGTGTAGATGGTGTCCACCAAATTTCAGCTCATTTGGAGAAGCGCGCGATCAAAACGAACATTTTGTATGACGTCCTGGAAAACGCTGACTCAGCATTTTTGAAAATTCAATCCCAGATAGCTGCTTTCCTGCTGTTTTGAGGTCGGGGTCATAATAATATTTTTTGTTTGTACTGACAAGGCGCATGTGTATACCGAATTTTGTGGCTGTACGACAAACTTTATCGCAGACGCCCTCCCATTGACGCAATGCATTTTGGGTTTTGCAGGTGGCGCTGTAGAGCCAATTTTTAAATTCCAATATTGAAACACATATTAAAAAAAATTTTTCACCGGAACTGAATTTTGTGCAAAGTTTGGTGAGTTTTCGAGCATGTTCAGGGGGTCAAATTCCAGTTTAAAGAGCAGAAGAAGAAGAAGAAGAAAGAAAGAAAGAATTAAAGCCGCGAGCGGCGTCAAAAGGCCCTCGCCCGCTGCTTACCTGCCCCGCCCCGTTTTATGCTTTCATTGATGTTTGTCACATTTGGCACATTTCCATGGCAACAAGTACATTTGTTTTGATGGGAGATTTTTCACTTGGGCCCTTTCGAATAACATGGGGAACTTCAGCCATCGCCACGGCAACACCGTTGATAATACAACATGGTTACCATTTGCTTTTCTGATCGGGGCGACATGACGTAATTATCACCCAAATTTCATTCATTTCTGACAAACTAATAATTTGACTCCCCATACAGATTTTATTTTGATTCTGTAGGGGGCGCTGTAATTCCGATTGTGAAAATTTCACTGTCAATGTGTCCAGATAAGAAGGGTCAATAAGTGTTTAAAATTTGGTTTGGATTGGAGTCATTAAGTCGAAATGGCAGCCATTTATCACACTGAAAAAATGGCAAAATTTGACATTAACTTTGCGGCGTTGCCACGCGGAAACCGTTATCTGAAGATTTGTGAATTGGATAACTTTTAATTGTCTACTCGTGTAGATGGTGTCCACTAAATTTCAGCTCATTTGGAGAAGCGCGCGATCAAAACGAACATTTTGTACGACGTCCTGGAAAACGCTGACTCAGCAATTTTGAAAATTCAATCCCAGCTCGCTGCTTTCCTGCTGGTTTGAGGGCGGGGTCATAATAATATTTTTTGTTTGTCCCCACAACGCGCATGTGTATACCAAATTTTGTGGCTGTACGACAAAGTTTATTGCGGACCCCCTCCCATTGACGCAATGCATTTTGGGTTTTGCAGGTGGCGCTGTAGGGCCAATTTTTAAATCCCAATATTGAAATTCATATTAAAAAAAATTTTTCGCCGGAACTGAATTTTGTGCAAAATTTGGTGAGTTTTCGAGCATGTTCAGGGGGTCAAATTCCAGTTTAAAGAGCAGAAGAAGAAGAAGAAGAAAGAAAGAAAGAAAGAAAGAAAGAATATTAAAGCCGCGAGCGGCGTCAAAAGGCCCTCGCCCGCCGCTTGCCTGACCCGCCCCGCTTTATTCTTTCATTGATGTTTGTCAAATTTGGCACATTTCCATGGCAACAAGTACATTTGTTTTGATGGGAGATTTTTCACTTGGGCCCTTTCGAATAACATGGGGAACTTCAGCCATCGCCACGGCAACACCGTTGATAATACAACATGGTTACCATTTGCTTTTCTGATCGGGGCGACATGACGTAATTATCACCCAAATTTCATTCATTTCTGACAAACTAATAATTTGACTCCCCATACAGATTTTATTTTGATTCTGTAGGGGGCGCTGTAATTCCGATTGTGAAAATTTCACTGTCAATGTGTCCAGATAAGAAGGGTCAATAAGTGTTTAAAATTTGGTTTGGATTGGAGTCATTAAGTCGAAATGGCAGCCATTTATCACACTGAAAAAATGGCAAAATTTGACATTAACTTTGCGGCGTTGCCACGCGGAAACCGTTATCTGAAGATTTGTGAATTGGATAACTTTTAATTGTCTACTCGTGTAGATGGTGTCCACTAAATTTCAGCTCATTTGGAGAAGCGCGCGATCCAAACGAACATTTTGTACGACGTCCTGGAAAACGCTGACTCAGCAATTTTGAAAATTCAATCCCAGCTCGCTGCTTTCCTGCTGGTTTGAGGGCGGGGTCATAATAATATTTTTTGTTTGTCCCCACAACGCGCATGTGTATACCAAATTTTGTGGCTGTACGACAAAGTTTATTGCGGACCCCCTCCCATTGACGCAATGCATTTTGGGTTTTGCAGGTGGCGCTGTAGGGCCAATTTTTAAATCCCAATATTGAAATTCATATTAAAAAAAATTTTTCGCCGGAACTGAATTTTGTGCAAAATTTGGTGAGTTTTCGAGCATGTTCAGGGGGTCAAATTCCAGTTTAAAGAGCAGAAGAAGAAGAAGAAGAAAGAAAGAAAGAAAGAAAGAAAGAATATTAAAGCCGCGAGCGGCGTCAAAAGGCCCTCGCCCGCCGCTTGCCTGACCCGCCCCGCTTTATTCTTTCATTGATGTTTGTCAAATTTGGCACATTTCCATGGCAACAAGTAAATTTGATTTGATGGGAGATTTTTCACTTTGGCCCATTAGGATAACATGGGGAACTTAAGCCATCGCCACGGCAACACCGTTGATATTACAATATGGTTACCATTTGCTTTTTTGATCGGGACGACATGAAGGAATTATCACCCAAATTCCATTCATTTCTGATAAACTAATAATTTTACTCCCCATACAGATTTTATTTTGATTCTGTAGGGGGCGCTGTAATGCCAATTGTGAAAATTTCACTGTCAATGTATCCAGGAAGGAAGGATTAATCAGTGTTTAAAATTTGGTTTGGATTGGAGTCATTACGTAGAAATGGCAGCCATTTATCACACTGAAAAAATGGCAAAATTTGACATCAACTTTGCGGCGTTGCCACGCGGAAACCGTGATCTGAAGATTTGTGAATTGGATAACTTTTAATTGTCTACTCGTGTAGATGGTGTCCACCAAATTTCAGCTCATTTGGAGAAGTGCGCGATCAAAACGAACATTTTGTACGACGTCCTGGAAAACGCTGACTCAGCAATTTTGAAAATTCAATCCCAGCTCGCTGCTTTCCTGCTGTTTTGAAGGCGGGGTCATAATAATATTTTTTGTTTGTCCCGACAACGCGCATGTGTATACCGAATTTTGTGGATGTACGACAAAGTTTATTGCAGACCCCCTCCCATTGACGCAATGCATTTTGGGTTTTGCAGGTGGCGCTGTAGAGGCAATTTTTAAATCCCAATATTGAAACACATATTAAAAAAAATTTTTCACCGGAACTGAATTTTGTGCAAAATTTGGTGAGTTTTCGAGCATGTTCAGGGGGTCAAATTCGTGTTTAAAGAGCAGAAGAAGAAGAAGAAGAAGAAAGAAAGAATATTAAAGCCGCGAGCGGCGTCAAAAGGCCCTCGCCCGCCGCTTGACTGACCCGCCCCGCTTTATTCTTTCATTGATGTTTGTCAAATTTGGCACATTTCCATGGCAACAAGTAAAATTGATTTGATGGGAGATTTTTCACTTTGGCCCATTAGAATAACATGGGGAACTTCAGCCATCGCCACGGCAACACCGTTGATATTACAATATGGTTACCATTTGCTTTTTTGATCGGGACGACATGAAAAATTTATCACCCAAATTCCATTCATTTCTGATAAACTAATAATTTTACTCCCCATACAGATTTTATTTTGATTCTGTAGGGGGCGCTGTAACGCAGATTTCCAAAATTTCACTGTCAATGTGTCCAGATAAGAAGGGTCAATAAGTGTTTAAAATTTGGTTTGGATTGGAGTCATTATGTAGAAATGGCAGCCATTTATCACACTGAAAAAATGGCAAAATTTGACATCAACTTTGCGGCGTTGCCACGCGGAAACCGTAATCTGAAGATTTGTGAATTGGATAACTTTTAATTGTCTACTCGTGTAGATGGTGTTCACCAAATTTCAGCTCATTTGGAGAAGCGCGCGATCAAAACGAACATTTTGTACCACGCCCTGGAAAACGCTGACTCAGCAATTTTGAAAATTCAATCCCAGCTCGCTGCTTTCCTGCTGTTTTGAGGTCGGGGTCATAATAATATTTTTTGTTTGTCCCGACAACGCGCATGTGTATACCAAATTTTGTGGCTGGACGACAAAGTTTTTTGCGGACTCCCTCCCATCGACGCAATGCATTTTGGGTTTTGCAGGTGGCGCTGCAGAGCCAATTTTTAAATCCCAATATTGAAATTCATATTAAAAAAAATTTTTCGCCGGAACTGAATTTTGTGCAAAATTTGGTGAGTTTTCGAGCATGTTCAGGGGGTCAAATTCCAGTTTAAAGAGCAGAAGAAGAAGAAGAAGAAGAAAGAAAGAAAGAAAGAAAGAAAGAATAATATTTTTTGCAAAAACAATATGCTTTTTTTTTTCTGCCATTATTTCGCCCACATGTTATATATTTTCGGAAAGGTCTCGACAAGCCCGACGCGTCTGTGAGGTGTTTGAGAGTGTGAATGTCTGTGGTCGAGCGCTACGCGCTCGACAACTCATGTTTGTGTGTGAGAGTGTGTGTGCGTTTTTTGTGTTTGTACACGTGTGTATGAGTGCATTTTGGGGTGTGTGTGTCTGGACATGTTGGCCTATGTCGGAGGTCGAGCGCTGCGCGCTCGACTTGTCATTTTTGTACGTTTGAGTGTGTGAAAGGCCTTGGTCGAGCGCTGCGCGCTCGAAAATTCGTGTGTGTGTGTGCGTTTTTGTGTTTGTACACACATATGTGTGAGTGCATGTCGGTGTGTGTGTGTCTGGACATGTTGCATGATGTCTGTGGTCGAGCGCTGCGCGCTCGACTTGTCATTGTTGTGTGTTTTGAGAGTGTGAAAGGCCTGAGGTCGAGCGCTGCGCGCTCGACTAGTCGTTCTCTGTGTTGCAGAAACAATAGGCCCTTCGCCCTTGGCAGGCCAGGGGCTCGGGCCTAAATATTTTTTGCAAAAACAATATGCGATTTTCTTTTCTGCCATTATTTCGCCCACATGTTATATATTTTCGGAAAGGTCTCGACAAGCCCGACGCGTCTGTGAGGTGGTTGAGAGTGTGAATGTCTGTGGTTGAGCGCTACGCGCTCGACAAGTCATGTTTGTGTGTGGAAGTGTGTGTGCGTTTTTTGTATTTGTACACGTGTGTATGAGTGCATGTCGGGGCGTGTGTGTCTGGACATGTTGGGCGATGTCTAAGGTCGAGCGCTGCGCGCTCGACTTGTCATTTTTGTACGTTTGAGTGTGTGAAAGGCCTTGGTCGAGCGCTGCGCGCTCGAAAAATCGTGTGTGTGTGTGCGTTTTTGTTTGCACACGTGTATGTGTGAGTGCGTGTCGGTGTGTGTGTGTCTGGACATGTTGAATGATGTCTGTGGTCGAGCGCTGCGCGCTCGACTTGTCATCGTTGTGTGTTTTGAGAGTGTGAAAGGCCTGAGTTCGAGCGCTGCGCGCTCGACTAGTCGTTGTCTGTGTTGCAGAAACAATAGGCCCTTCGCCCTTGGCAGGCCAGGGGCTCGGGCCTAAATATTAAAGCCGCGAGCGGCGTCAAAAGGCCCTCGCCCGCCGCTTACCTGACCCGCCCCGTTTTATTCTTTCAGTGATGTTTGTCAAATTTGGCACGTTTCCATGGCAACAAGTACATTTGATTTGATGGGAGACTTTTCACTTGGGCCCATTCGAATAACATGGGGAACTTCAGCCATCGCCACGGCAACACCGTTGATAATACAACATGGTTACCATTTGCTTTTTTGATCAGGACCACATGAAGGAATTACCACCCAAATTCCATTCATTTCTTACAAACTAATAATTTTACTCCCAATACAGATTTTATTTTGATTCTGTAGGGGGCGCTGTAACGCCGATTTTCAAAATTTCACTGTCAATGTGTCCAGGAAGGAAGGGTCAATAAGTGTTTAAGATTTAGTTGAGATTGGATTTGTTATGTTTGAATGGCAGCCATTTATTACACTGAAAAAATGGCAAAATTTGACATCAAATTTGTGGCGTCGCCACGCGGAAACCGTGAACTGAAGATTTGTGAATTGGATAACTTTTAATTGTCTACTTGTGTAGATGGTGTCCACCAAATTTCAGCTCATTCGGAGAAGCGTGCGATCAAAACGAACATTTTGTACGACGTCCTGGAAAACGCTGACTCGGCATTTTTGAAAATTCAATCCCAGCTCGCTGCTTTCCTGCGGTTCTGAGGTCGGGCTCATAATAGTATTTCTTGTTTGTCCTGACAAGGCGCACATGCATACCGAATTTTGTGGCTGTACGACAAAGTTTATTGCGGACCCCCTCCCATTGATGCAATGCATTTTGGGGTTTGCAGGTGGCGCTGTAGAGGCAATTTTTAAATCCCAGTATTGAAACACATGTTAAAAAAAAATTTTCACCGGAACTGAATTTTGTGCAAAATTTGGTGAGTTTTCGAGCATGTTCAGGGGGTCAAATTCCAGTTTAAAGAGCAGAAGAAGAAGAAGAAGAAGAAGAAGAAGAAGAAGAAGAAGAAGAAAGAATAATATTTTTTGCAAAAACAATATGCTTTTTTTTTTCCTGCCGTTATTTCGCCCACATGTTATATATTTTCGGAAAGGTCTCGACAAGCCTGACGTGTCTGTGAGGTGTTTGAGAGTGTGAATGTCTGTGGTCGAGCGCTACGCGCTCGACTAGTCATGTTTGTGTGTGAGAGTGTGTGTGTGTTTTTTGTATTTGTACACGTGTGTATGAGTGCATGTCAGGGTGTGTATGTCTGGACACGTTGACCTATGTCTGAGGTCGAGCGCTGCGTGCTCAACTTGTCATTTTTGTATGTTTGAGCGTGTGAAAGGCCTGTGGTCGAGCGCTGCGCGCTCGAAAATTCGTGTGTGTGTGTGCGTTTTTGTGTTTGTGCACGCGTATGTGTGAGTGCGTTTCGGTGTGTGTGTGTCTGGACATGTTGAATGATGTCTGTGGTCGAGCGCTGTGCGCTCGACTTGTCATCGTTGTGTGTTTTGAGAGTGTGAAAGGCCTGAGGTCGAGCGCTATGCGCTCGACTAGTCGTTGTCTGTGTTGCAGAAACAATAGGCCCTTCGCCCTTGGCAGGCCAGGGGCTCGGGCCTAATTAAAGCCGCGAGCGGCGTCAAAAGGCCCTCGCCCGCCGCTTACCTGACCGGCCCCGTTTTATTCTTTCATTGATGTTTGTCAAATTTGGCACATTTCCATGGCAACAAGTAAATTTGATTTGATGGGAGATTTTTCACTTGGGCCCATTAGAATAACATGGGGAACTTCAGCCATCGCCACGGCAACACCGTTGATAATACAATATGTTTACCATTTGCTTTTTTGATCGGGACGACATGATGGAATTATCACCCAAATTTCATTAATTTCTGAAAAACTAATAATTTTAATTCCCATACAGATTTTATTTTGATTCTGTAGGGGGCGCTGTAACGCCGATTTTCAAAATTTAAATGTCAGTGTGTCCAGGAAGGAAGAATTAATCAGTGTTTAACATTTGGTTTGGATTGGAGTCATTATGTAGAAATGGCAGCCATTTATCACACTGAAAAAATGGCAAAATTTGACATCAAATTTGCGGCGTTGCCACGCGGAAACCGTAATCTGAAGATTTGTGAATTGGATAACTTTTAATTGTCTACTCGTTTAGATGGTGTCCACCAAATTTCAGCTCATTAGGACAAGCGCACGATCAAAACGAACATTTTGTACGGCGTCCTCGAAAACGCTGACTCAGCATTTTTGAAAATTTAATCCCAGATAGCTGCTTTCCTGCTGTTTTGAGGACGGGGTCATAATAATATTTTTCGTTTGTCCCGACAACGCGCATGTGTATACCGAATTTTGTGGCTGTACGACAAAGTTTATTGCGGACCCCCTCCCATTGACGCAATGCATTTTGGGTTTTGCAGGTGGCGCTGTAGAGCCAATTTTTAAATCCCAATATTGAAACACATATTAAAAAAAATTTTTCACCGGAACTGAATTTTGTGCAAAATTTGGTGAGTTTTCGAGCATGTTCAGGGGGTCAAATTCCAGTTTAAAGAGCAGAAGAAGAAGAAGAAGAAGAAAGAAAGAAAGAAAGAATTAAAGCCGCGAGCGGCGTCAAAAGGCCCTCGCCCGCCGCTTACCTGACCCGCCCCGTTTTATTCTTTCATTGATGTTTATCAAATTTGGCACATTTCCATGGCAACAAGTAAAATTGATTTGATGGGAGATTTTTCACTTGGGCCCATTGGAATAACATGGGGAACTTTAGCCATCGCCACGGCAACACCGTTGATATTACAATATGGTTACCATTTGCTTTTTTGATCGGGACGACATGAAGGAATTATTTCCCAAATTCCATTCATTTCTGATAAACTAATAATTTTACTCCCCATACAGATATTATTTTGATTCTGTAGGGGGCGCTGTAATGCCGATTGTCAAAATGTCACATTCTATGTGTCCAGGAAGGAAGGATTAATCAGTGTTTAAAATTTGGTTTGGATTGGAGTCATTATGTAGAAATGGCAGCCATTTATCACACTGAAAAAATGGCAAAATTTGACATCAACTTTGCGGCGTTGCCACGCGGAAACCGTTATCTGAAGATTTGTGAATTGGATAACTTTTAATTGTCTACTCGTGTAGATGGTGTCCACCAAATTTCAGCTCATTTGGAGAAGCGCGCGATCAAAACGAACATTTTGTACGACGTCCTGGAAAACGCTGACTCAGCAATTTTGAAAATTCAATCCCAGCTCGCTGCTTTCCTGCTGTTTTGAGGTCGGGATCATAATAATATTTTTTGTTTGGCCCGACAACGCGCATGTGTATACCAAATTTTGTGGCTGTACGACAAAGTTTTTTGCGGCCCCCCTCCCATTGACGCAATGCATTTTGGGTTTTGCAGGTGGCGCTGTAGAGCCAATTTTTAAATCCCAATATTGAAATTCATATTAAAAAAAATTTTTCGCCGGAACTGAATTTTGTGCAAAATTTGGTGAGTTTTCGAGCATGTTCAGGGGGTCAAATTCCAGTTTAAAGAGCAGAAGAAGAAGAAGAAGAAGAAGAAGAAGAAGAAGAAAGAAAGAAAGAAAGAAAGAAAGAATAATATTTTTTGCAAAAACAATATGCTTTTTTTTTTCTGCCATTATTTCGCCCACATGTTATATATTTTCGGAAAGGTCTCGACAAGCCCGACGCGTCTGTCAGGTGTTTGAGAGTGTGAATGGCTGTGGTCGAGCGCCACGCGCTCGACAAGTCATGTTTGTGTGTGAGAGTGTGTGTGCGTTTTTTGTGTTTGTACACGTGTGTATGAGTGCATGTTGGGGTGTGTGTGTCTGGACATGTTGGCCTATGTCTGAGGTCGAGCGCTGTGCGCTCGACTTGTCATTTTTGTACGTTTGAGTGTGTGAAAGGCCTGTGGTCGAGCGCTACGCGCTCGACAAATCGTGTGTGTGTGTGCATCTTTGTGTTTGTGAACGTGTGTGTGAGTGCAAGTCGGGGTGTGTGTGTCTGGACATGTTGTATGATGTCTGTGGTCGAGCGCTGCGCGCTCGACTTGTCATCGTTGTGTGTTTTTTGAGTGTGAAAGGCCTGAGGTCGAGCGCTGCGCGCTCGACTAGTCGTTGTCTGTGTTGCAGAAACAATAGGCCCTTCGCCCTTGGCAGGCCAGGGGCTCGGGCCTAATTAAAGCCGCGAGCGGCGTCAAAAGGCCCTCGCCCGCTGCTTACCTGACCCGCCCCGTTTCATTCTTTCATTGATGTTTGTCAAATTTGGCACATTTCCATGGCAACAAGTAAATTTGATTTGATGGGAGATTTTTCACTTGGGCCCATTCGAATAACATGGGGAACTTCAGCCATCGCCACGGCAACACCGTTGATATTACAATATGGTTACCTTTGGCTTTTTTGATCGGGACGACATGAAGGAATTATCACCCAAATTCTATTCATTTCTGATAAACTAAGAATTTTACTCCCCATACAGATATTATTTTGATTCTGTAGGGGGCGCTGTAAAACTGATTTTCAAAGTTTCACTGTCACTGTGTCCAGGAAGGAAGGATTAATCATTGTTTAAAATTTGGTTTAGATTGGAGTCATTCTGTAGAAATGGCAGCCATTTATCACACTGAAAAAATGGCTAAA
The DNA here is from genome assembly GCF_902148845.1 of Salarias fasciatus. Taxonomy (NCBI): domain Eukaryota; kingdom Metazoa; phylum Chordata; class Actinopteri; order Blenniiformes; family Blenniidae; genus Salarias; species Salarias fasciatus. The sequence goes on along the minus strand of NW_021941230.1, from coordinate 3,498,244 downwards.
TTTGACATCAACTTTGCGGCGTTGCCACGCGGAAACCGTGATCTGAAGATATGTGAATTGGATAACTTTTAATTGTCTACTCGTGTAGATGGTGTCCACCAAATTTCAGCTCATTTGGAGAAGCGCGCGATCAAAACGAACATTTTGTACGACGCCCTGGAAAACGCTGACTCGGCAATTTTGAAAATTCAATCCCAGACAGCTGCTTTCCAGCTGTTCTGAGGTCAGGGTCATAATAATATTTTTTGTTTGTCATGACATGGTGCATGTGTACACCGAATTTTGTGGCTGTACGACAATGTTTATTGCGGAACCCCTCCCATTGACACAATGTATTTTGGGTTTTGCAGGTGGCGCTGTAGAGCCAATTTTTAAATCCCAATATTGAAATTCTTATTAAAAAAAATTTTTCGCCGGAACTGAATTTTGTGCAAAGTTTGGTGAGTTTTCGAGCATGTTCAGGGGGTCAAATTCCAGTTGAAAGAGCAGAAGAAGAAGAAGAAGAAGAAGAAAGAAAGAAAGAATATTAAAGCCGCGAGTGGCGTCAAAAGGCCCTCGCCCGCTGCTTACCTGACCCGCCCCGTTTTATTCTTTCATTGATGTTTGTCAAATTTGGCACATTTCCATGGCAACAAGTACATTTGATTTGATGGGAGATTTTTCACTTGGGCCCATTAGGATAACATGGGGAACTTAAGCCATCGCCACGGCAACACCGTTGATATTACAATATGGTTACCATTTGCTTTTTTGATCGGGACGACATGAAGGAATTGTCAGCCAAATTCCATTCATTTCTGACAAACTAATAATTTTACTCCCCATACAGATTTTATTTTGATTCTGTAGGGGGCGCTGTAACGCCGATTTTCAAAATTTCACTGTCAATGTGTCCAGATAAGAAGGGTCATTAAGTGTTTCGTATTTGGCTGAGATTGGATCTGTTATGTACGAATGGCAGCCATTTATGACACTGAAAAAATGGCAAAATTTGACATCAAATTTGCGGCGTTGCCACGCGGAAACCGTAGTCTGAAGATTTGTGAATTGGATAACTTTTAATTGTCTACTTGTGTAGATGGTGTCCACCAAATTTCAGCTCATTTGGAGAAGCGCACGATCAAAACGAACATTTTGTACGACGCCCTGGAAAACGCTGACTCGGCATTTTTGAAAATTCAATCCCAGATAGCTGCTTTCCTGCTGTTTTGACGGCAGGGTCATAATAATATTTTTTGTTTGTCCCGACAAGTCGCAAGTGTATACCGAATTTTGTGGCTGTACGACAAAGTTTATTGCGGACCCCCTCCCATTGACGCAATGCATTTTGGGTTTTGCAGGTGGCGCTGTAGAGCCAATTTTTAAATCCCAATATTGAAATTCATATTAAAAAAAATTTTTCGCCGGAACTGAATTTTGTGCAAAATCTGGTGAGTTTTCGAGCATGTTCAGGGGGTCAAATTCCAGTTTAAAGAGCAGAAGAAGAAGAAGAAGAAGAAGAAGAATTAAAGCCGCGAGCGGCATCAAAAGGCCCTCGCCCGCCGCTTACCTGACCCGCCCCGTTTTATTCTTTCATTGATGTTTGTCAAATTTGGCACATTTCCATGGCAACAAGTAAATTTTATATGATGGGAGATTTTTCACTTGGGCCCATTAGAATAACATGGGGAACTTCAGCCATCGCCACGGCAACACTGTTGATAATACAATATGGTTACCATTTGCTTTTTTGATCGGGACGACATGAAGGAATTATCACCCAAATTCCATTCATTTCTGATAAACTAATAATTTGACTCCCCATACAGACTTTATTTTGATTCTGTAGGGGGCGCTGTAACGCCAATTTTCAAAATTTCATTGTCAATGTGTCCAGATAAGAAGGGTCAATAAGTGTTTAAGATTTGGTTGAGATTGGATGTGTTATGTAGAAATGGCAGCCATTTATCACACTGAAAAAATGGCAAAATTTGACATCAACTTTGCGGCGTTGCCACGCGGAAACCGTGATCTGAAGATTTGTGAATTGGATAACTTTTAATTGTCTACTCGTGTAGATGGTGTCCACCAAATTTCAGCTCATTTGGAGAAGCGCGCGATCAAAACGAACATTTTGTACGACGTCCTGGAAAACGCTGACTCAGCAATTTTGAAAATTCAATCCCAGCTCGCTGCTTTCCTGCTGTTTTGAGGTCGGGGTCATAATAATATTTTTTGTTTGTCCCGACAACGCGCATGTGTATACCAAATTTTGTGGCTGTACGACAAAGTTTTTTGCGGACTCCCTCCCATCGACGCAATGCATTTTGGGTTTTGCAGGTGGCGCTGTAGGGCCAATTTTTAAATCCCAATATTGAAACACATATTAAAAAAAATTTTTCACCGGAACTGAATTTTGTGCAAAATTTGGTGAGTTTTCGAGCATGTTCAGGGGGTCAAATTCCAGTTTAAAGAGCAGAAGAAGAAGAAGAAGAAGAAAGAAAGAATAATATTTTTTGCAAAAACAATATGCAATTTTTTTTTCTGCCATTATTTCACCCACATGTTATATATTTTCGGAAAGGTCTCGACAAGCCTGACGCGTCTGTGGGGTGTTTGAGAGTGTGAATGTCTGTGGTCGAGCGCTACGCGCTCGACAATTCATGTTTGTGTGTGAGAGTGTGTGTGCGTTTTTTGTATTTGTACACGTGTGTATGAATGCATGTCGGGGTGTGTGTGTCTGGACATGTTGGCCTATGTCTGAGGTCGAGCGCTGCGCGCTCGACTTCTCATTTTTGTACGTTTGAGTGTGTGAAAAGCCTGTGGTCGAGCGCTGCGCGCTCGAAAATTCGTGTGTGTGTGTGCGTTTTTGTGTTTGTACACACGTATGTGTGAGTGCGTGTCGGTGTGTGTGTGTCTGGACATGTTGTATGATGACTGTGGTCGAGCGCTGCGCGCTCGACTTGTCATCGTTGTGTGTTTTGAGCGTGTGAAAGGCCTGAGGTCGAGCGCTGCGCGCTCGACTAGTCGTTGTCTGTGTTGCAGAAACAATAGGCCCTTCGCCCTTGGCAGGCCAGGGGCTCGGGCCTAATTAAAGCCGCGAGCGGCGTCAAAAGGCCCTCGCCCGCTGCTTACCTGACCCGCCCTGCTTTATTCTGTCATTGATGTTTGTCAAATTTGGCACATTTCCATGGCAACAAGTAAATTTGATTTGATGGGAGATTTTTCACTTGGGCCCATTAGAATAACATGGGGAACTTCAGCCATCGCCACGGCAACACCGTTGATAATACAATATGGTTACCATTTGCTTTTTTGATCAGGACCGCATGATGGAATTATCACCCAAATTCCATTAATTTCTGATAAACTAATAATTTTACTCCCAATACAGATATTATTTTGATTCTGTAGGGGGCGCTGTTACGCCGATTTTCAAAATTTCACTGTCTATGTGTCCAGGAAGGAAGGATTAATCAGTGTTTAAAATTTGGTTTGGATTGGAGTTATTATGTCGAAATGGCAGCCATTTATCATACTGAAAAAATGGCAAAATTTGACATCAACTTTGCGGCGTTGCCACGCGGAAACCGTGATCTGAAGATTTGTGAATTGGATAACTTTTAATTGTCTACTAGTGTAGATGGTGTCCACCAAATTTCAGCTCATTTGGAGAAGCGAACGATCAAAACGAACATTTTGTACGACGTCATGAAAAACGCTGACTCAGCATTTTTGAAAATTCAATCCCAGATAGCTGCTTTCCTGCTGTTTTGACGGCGGGGTCATAATAATATTTTTTGTTTGTCCCAACAAGGCGCATGTGTATACCGAATTTTGTGGCTGTACGACAAAGTTTTTTGCGGACCCCATCCCATTGACGCAATGCATTTTGGGTTTTGCAGGTCGCGCTGTAGAGCCAATTTTTAAATCCCAATATTAAAATTCATATTAAAAAAAATTTTTCACCGGAACTGAATTTTGTGCAAAATTTGGTGAGTTTTCGAGCATGTTCAGGGGGTCAAATTCCAGTTTAAAGAGCAGAAGAAGAAGAAGAAGAAGAAGAAAGAAAGAAAGAAAGAATTAAAGCCGCGAGCGGCGTCAAAAGGCCCTCGCCCGCTGCTTACCTGACCCGCCCCGTTTTATTCTTTCATTGATGTTTGTCAAATTTGGCACATTTCCATGGCAACAAGTAAAATTGATTTGATGGGAGATTTTTCACTTTGGCCCATTAGAATAACATGGGGAACTTCAGCCATTGCCACGGCAACACCGTTGATAATACAACATGGTTACCATTTGCTTTTTTGATCGGGACGACATGACGGAATTATCACCCAAATTCCATTCATTTCTGATAAACTAATAATTTTACTCCCCATACAGATTTTATTTTGATTCTGTAGGGGGCGCTGCAATGCCGATTTCCAAAATTTCACTGTCAATGTGTCCAGGAAGGAAGGGTTAATCAGTGCTTAAAATTTGGTTTGGATTGGAGTCATAATGTCGAAATGGCAGCCATTTATCACACTGAAAAAATGGCAAAATTTGACATCAACTTTGCGGCGTTGCCACGCGGAAACCGTGATCTGAAGATTTGTGAATTGGATAACTTTTAATTGTCTACTCGTGTAGATGATGTCCACCAAATTTCAGCTCATCTGGAGAAGCGCGCGATCAAAACGAACATTTTGTACGACGTCCTGGAAAACGCTGACTCAGCAATTTTGAAAATTCAATCCCAGCTCGCTGCTTTCCTGCTGTTTTGAGGTCAGGGTCATAATAATATTTTTTGTTTGTCCCGACAACGCGCATGTGTATACCGAATTTTGTGGCTGTACGACAAAGTTTTTTGCGGACCCCCTCCCATTGACACAATGCATTTTGGGTTTTGCAGGTGGCGCTGTAGAGCCAATTTTTAAATCCCACTATTAAAATTCATATTAAAAAAAATTTTTCGCCGGAACTGAATTTTGTGCAAAATTTGGTGAGTTTTCGAGCATGTTCAGGGGGTCAAATTCCAGTTTAAAGAGCAGAAGAAGAAGAAGAAGAAGAAAGAAAGAATAATATTTTTTGCAAAAACAATATGCGATTTTTTTTTCTGCCGTTATTTCGCCCACATGTTATATATTTTCGGAAAGGTCTCAACAAGCCCAACACGTCCGTGAGGTGTTTGAGAGTGTGGATGTCTGTGGTCGAGCGCTACGCGCTCGACAAGTCATGTTTGTGTGTGAGTGTGTGTGTGTTTTTTGTATTTGTACACGTGTGTATGAGTGCATGTCGGGGTGTGTGTGTCTGGACATGTTGGCCTATGTCTGAGGTCGAGCGCTGCGCGCTCGACTTGTCATTTTTGTACGTTTGAGTGTGTGAAAGGACTTGGTCAAGCGCTGCGCGCTCGAAAATTCGTGTGTGTGTGTGCGTTTTTGTGTTTGTACACGCGTATGTGTGAGTGCGTGTCGGTGTGTGTGTGTCTGGACATGTTGAATGATGTCTGTGGTCGAGCGCTGCGCGCTCGACTTGTCATTCTTGTGCGTTTTGAGTGTGTGAAAGGCCTGAGGTCGAGCGCTGCGCGCTCGACTAGTCGTTCTCTGTGTTGCAGAAACAATAGGCCCTTCGCCCTTGGCAGGCCAGGGGCTCGGGCCTAATAATATTTTTTGCAAAAACAATATGCTTTTTTTTTTTCTGCCATTATTTCGCCCACATGTTATATATTTTCGGAAAGGTCTCGACAAGCCCGACGCGTCTGTCAGGTGTTTGAGAGTGTGAATGCCTGTGGTCGAGCGCTATGCGCTCGACAATTCATGTTTGTGTGTGAGAGTGTGTGTGCGTTTTTTGTGTTTGTACACGTGTGTATGAGTGCATGTTGGGGTGTGTGTGTCTGGACATGTTGGCCTATGTCTGAGGTCGAGCGCTGTGCGCTCGACTTGTCATTTTTGTACGTTTGAGTGTGTGAAAGGCCTGTGGTCGAGCGCTACGCGCTCGACAAATCGTGTGTGTGTGTGCGTTTTTGTGTTTGTGCACGTGTATGTGTGAGTGCGTGTCGGAGTGTGTGTGTCTGGACATGTTGAATGATGTCTGTGGTCGAGCGCTGTGCGCTCGACTTGTCATCATTGTGTGTTCTGAGTGTGTGAAAGGCCTGAGGTCGAGCGCTGCGCGCTCGACGAGTCGTTGTCTGTGTTGCAGAAACAATAGGCCCTTCGCCCTTGGCAGGCCAGGGGCTCGGGCCTAATTAAAGCCGCGAGCGGCGTCAAAAGGCCCTCGCCCGCCGCTTACCTGACCCGCCCCATTTTATTCTTTCATTGATGTTTGTCAAATTTGGCACATTTCCATGGCAACAAGTACATTTGATTTTATGGGAGATTCTTCACCTGGGCCCATTAGAATAACATGGGGAACTTCAGCCATTGCCACGGCAACACCGTTGATATTACAATATGGTTACCATTTGCTTTTTTGATTGGGACGACATGATGGAATTATCACCCAAATTCCATTCATTTCTGGTAAACTAATAATTTTACTCCCCATACAGATTTTATTTTGATTCTGTAGGGGGCGCTGTAACGCTGATTTTCAACATTTCACTGTCTATGTGTCCAGGAAGGAAGGATTAATCAGTGTTTAAAATTTGGGTTGGATTGGAGTCATTATGTAGAAATGGCAGCCATTCATCACACTGAAAAAATGGCAAAATTTGATAACAACTTTGCGGCGTTGCCACGCGGAAACCGTAATTTGAAGATTTGTGAATTGGATAACTTTTAATTGTCTACTTGTGTAGATGGTGTCCACCAAATTTCAGCTCATTTGGAGAAGCGCACGATCAAAACGAACATTTTGTACGACGCCCTGGAAAACGCTGACTCAGCATTTTTGAAAATTCAATCCCAGCTCGCTGCTTTCCTGCTGTTTTGAGGATGGGGTCATAATAATATTTTTTGTTTGTCCCAACAACGCGCATCTGTATACCGAATTTTGTGGCTGTACGACAAAGTTTTTTGCGGACCCCCTCCCATTGACGCAATGCATTTTGGGTTTTGCAGGTAGCGCTGTAGGGCCAATTTTGAAATCCCAATATTGAAACACATATTAAAAAAAATTTTTCACCGGAACTGAATTTTGTGCAAAATTTGGTGAGTTTTCGAGCATGTTCAGGGGGTCAAATTCCAGTTTAAAGAGCAGAAGAAGAAGAAGAAGAAGAAAGAAAGAATAATATTTTTTGCAAAAACAATATGCTTTTTTTTTTTCTGCCATTATTTCGCCCACATGTTATATATTTTCGGAAAGGTCTCGACAAGCCCGACGCGTCTGTCAGGTGTTTGAGAGTGTGAATGCCTGTGGTCGAGCGCTATGCGCTCGACAATTCATGTTTGTGTGTGAGAGTGTGTGTGCGTTTTTTGTGTTTGTACACGTGTGTATGAGTGCATGTTGGGGTGTGTGTGTCTGGACATGTTGGCCTATGTCTGAGGTCGAGCGCTGTGCGCTCGACTTGTCATTTTTGTACGTTTGAGTGTGTGAAAGGCCTGTGGTCGAGCGCTACGCGCTCGACAAATCGTGTGTGTGTGTGCGTTTTTGTGTTTGTGCACGTGTATGTGTGAGTGCGTGTCGGAGTGTGTGTGTCTGGACATGTTGAATGATGTCTGTGGTCGAGCGCTGCGCGCTCGACTTGTCATCATTGTGTGTTTTGAGTGTGTGAAAGGCCTGAGGTCGAGCGCTGCGCGCTCGACGAGTCGTTGTCTGTGTTGCAGAAACAATAGGCCCTTCGCCCTTGGCAGGCCAGGGGCTCGGGCCTAATAATATTTTTTGCAAAAACAATATGCTTTTTTTTTTTCTGCCATTATTTCGCCCACATGTTATATATTTTCGGAAAGGTCTCGACAAGCCCGACGCGTCTGTGAGGTGTTTGAGAGTGTGAATGTCTGTGGTCGAGCGCTACGCGCTCGACAAGTCATGTTTGTGTGTGAGAGTGTGTGTGTGTTTTTTGTATTTGTACACGTGTGTATGAGTGCATGTCGGGGTGTATGTGTCTGGACATGTTGGCCTATGCCTGAGGTCGAGCGCTGTGCGCTCGACTTGTCTTTTTTGTACGTTTCAGTGTGTGAAAGGCCTGTGGTCGAGCGCTGCGCGCTCGAAAAGTCGTGTGTGTGTGTGCGTTTTTGTGTTTGTACACACGTGTGTGTGAGTGCGTGTCGGTGTGTGTGTGTCTGGACATGTTGTATGATGTCTGTGGTCGAGCGCTGCGCGCTCGACTTGTCATCATTGTGTGTTTTGAGAGTGTGAAAGGCGTGAGGTCGAGCGCTGCGCGCTCGACTAGTCGTTGTCTGTGTTGCAGAAACAATAGGCCCTTCGCCCTTGGCAGGCCAGGGGCTCGGGCCTAATTAAAGCCGCGAGCGGCGTCAAAAGGCCCTCGCCCGCCGCTTACCTGACCCGCCCCGTTTTATTCTTTCATTGATGTTTGTCAAATTTGGCACATTTCCATGGCAACAAGTAAATTTGATTTGATGGGAGATTTTTCACTTTGGCCCATTAGGATAACATGGGGAACTTAAGCCATCGCCACGGCAACACCGTTGATATTACAATATGGTTACCGTTTGCTTTTTTGATCGGGACGACATGAAGGAATTATCACACAAATTCCATTCATTTCTGATAAACTAATAATTTTACTCCCCATACAGATTTTATTTTGATTCTGCAGGGGGCGCTGTAACGCTGATTTTCAAAATTTCACTGTCTATATGTCCAGGAAGGAAGGATTAATCAGTGTTTAAAATTTGGTTTGGATTGGAGTCAATATGTAGAGATGGCAGCCATTTATCACACCGAAAAAATGGCAAAATTTGACATCAACTTTGCGGCGTTGCCACGCGGAAACCGTGGTCTGAAGATTTGTGAATTGGATAACTTTTAATTGTCTACTTGTGTAGATGGTGTCCACCAAATTTTAGCTCATTTGGAGAAGTGCACGATCAAAACGAACATTTTGTACAACGTCCTGGAAAACGCTGACTCAGCATTTTTGAAAATTTAATCCCAGCTAGCTGTTTTTATGCTGTTTTGAGGATGGGGTCATAATAATATTTTTTGTTTGTCCCAACAAGGCGCATGTGTATACCGAATTTTGTGGCTGTACGACAAAGTTTATTGCAGACCCCCTCCCATTGACGCAATGCATTTTGGGTTTTGCAGGTGGCGCTGTAGAGCCAATTTTTAAATCTCAAAATTGAAACACATATTAAAAAAAATTTTTCACCGGAACTGAATTTTGTGCAAAATTTGGTGAGTTTTCGAGCATGTTCAGGGGGTCAAATTCCAGTTTAAAGAGCAGAAGAAGAAGAAGAAGAAGAAAGAAAGAATAATATTTTTTGCAAAAACAATATGCTTTTTTTTTTTCTGCCATTATTTCGCCCACATGTTATATATTTTCAGAAAGGTCTTGACAAGCCCGACGCGTCTGTGAGGTGTTTGAGAGTGTGAATGTCTGTGGTCGAGCGCTACGCGCTCGACAAGTCATGTTTGTGTGTGAGAGTGTGTGTGCGTTTTTTGTATTTGTACACGCGTGTATTAGTGCATGTCGGGGTGTGTGTGTCTGGACATGTTGGCCTATGTCTGAGGTCGAGCGCTGCGCGCTCGACTTGTCATTTTTGTACATTTGAGTGTGTGAAAGGCCTGTGGTCGAGTGCTGCGCGCTCGAAAATTCGTGTGTGTGTGCGTTTTTGTGTTTGTACACGTGTATGTGTGAGTGCGTGTCGGTGTGTGTGTGTCTGGACATGTTGAATGATGTCTGTGGTCGACTTGTCATCGTTGTGTGTCTTGAGAGTGTGAAAGGCCTGAGGTCGAGCGCTGCGCGCTCGACTAGTCGTTGTCTGTGTTGCAGAAACAATAGGCCCTTCGCCCTTGGCAGGCCAGGGGCTCGGGCCTAATAATATTTTTTGCAAAAACAATATGCGATTTTTTTTTCTGCCATTATTTCGCCCACATGTTATATATTTTCGGAAAGGTCTCGACAAGCCCGACGCGTCTGTGAGGTGTTTCAGAGTGTGAATGTCTGTGGTCGAGCGCTACGCGCTCGACAAGTCATGGTTGTGTGTGAGAGTGTGTGTGCGTTTTTTGTATTTGTACACGTGTGTATGAGTGCATGTCGGGGCGTGTGTGTCTGGACATGTTGGCCTATGTCTGAGGTCGAGCGCTGCGCGCTCGATTTGTCATTTTTGTACGTTTGAGTGTGTGAAAGGCCTGTGGTCGAGCGCTGCGCGCTCGAAAAGTCGTGTGTGTGTGTGCGTTTTTGTGTTTGTACACGCGTATGTGTGAGTGCGTGTCGGTGTGTGTGTGTCTGGACATGTTGAATGATGTCTGTGGTCGAGCGCTGCGCGCTCGACTTGTCATCGTTGTGTGTTTTGAGAGTGTGAAAGGCCTGAGGTCGAGCGCTGCGCGCTCGACTAGTCGTTGTCTGTGTTGCAGAAACAATAGGCCCTTCGCCCTTGGCAGGCCAGGGGCTCGGGCCTAATAATATTTTTTGCAAAAACAATATGCTTTTTTTTTTTCTGCCATTATTTCGCCCACATGTTATATATTTTCGGAAAGGTCTCGACAAGCCCGACGCGTCTGTGAGGTGTTTGAGAGTGTGGATGTCTGTGGTCGAGCGCTACGCGCTCGACAAGTCATGTTTGTGTGTGAGAGTGTGTGTGTGTTTTTTGTATTTGTACACGTGTGTATGAGTGCATGTCGGGGTGTGTGTGTCTGGACATGTTGTATGATGTCTGTGGTCGAGCGCTGCACGCTCGACTTGTCATCGTTGTGTGTTTTGAGAGTGTGAAAGGCCTGAGGTCGAGCGCTGCGCGCTCGACTAGTCGTTGTCTGTGTTGCAGAAACAATAGGCCCTTCGCCCTTGGCAGGCCAGGGGCTCGGGCCTAATTAAAGCCGCGAGCGGCGTCAAAAGGCCCTCGCCCGCCGCTTACCGGACCCGCCCCATTTCATTCTGGCGATCGTACATCAAAATTTCATCCAAATATTTACAAATATTGTCGTTTTGAATTTGGTTTTGAACGTCCAGTTAGACTTTGTGTGTTTCGACCGTCCATTCAGACCTTATGTGGCTTTAGAACGCCCAGTCAGACTTTTGAGTGGACCTTTTTGTGAATGAGCAGCTTCTCGCCAAACAGCCACGCTCCTCTCCAGTTTATCTCCCCCTACAGTGAACTCCAGTAAAATTTGGCTGCCAGTTGATTTGAGGGTTGAATTACATTCCTGATAAATTTTATTGAGTAGACTTTGGTTGTTCTGTCTATGTTATGGATGAATAATTTGGCATCATTTTTCTGAGTAAGAGGTGGAATTGGAAACCTTTCAGGAGCTGCAGCATTTCTATTGGTATTGCATTGGAAATTGTAATATATTCTGTTTGTGAGATTGTGGGATGATATTTGTTCATAAATTGGTTGTATGGTAAGATTTGTCCTTGTTCATCGATTCACTGATTGACCCATATTGCTCCTTGATCAAACCAAGATTTGTAAAATATTGTTTTGTTTCTGTGCTGTATATGTTGGTTGTTCTATATGTAGCAGCTGGTTGGCGAGAAGCCGCATTTGTAGATCAGCCCCGAGGAGAGCAACGCCTGTTTATGGAAGTTTGATAATGTATGTCAATTTTATAATTACATTTAAGTAAAAAATTAAATTCCACATTTTAATATTTTCTCTTATGAGGCCACATAACCAATTCATTTTGAAGATATTATTCATATCATTAATAGATATAGATAGATAGATACTTCATTAATCTCCAACGAGAAATTCACAGTTCCAGCAGCATGAAAGGTAAGAAAAAAAAAAAAAAAACATGAGAGCCTGCAAGTTACAAATCAGATTATAAAAAGCAAAAATCATCATCCCTGGGTGGATTCTAACCACCAACCTTTCAGTTGGCAGCCAAACACACTAACCACTTGCGCCACAGAGACCACATACAAATGTGTCCTTGTTATTAGTTAATTTCATACTCTTCTGTTCACATGTGGTTGGAATACTCTTTTTCTATGACTGTAATATGAATAAGTTGTTGTCACCATTTTGTGTTATTTTCTTTGATCATTGTAAGTTAACACCCTGTATAACCTCTTTGTGTGAATTGCTGTGGGCTCGTAGCAGAAGTGAGGTACTTTCCGCACATGTGCAGTACAAACCAGGTTCTGGGACTGATCAGGTACTGACACATAGTGATGGGACAAATGAACTGAGGCATTGAGGCGTGTCTCGAGTAAAAGTGGGCGTGTCAGATGAAGCGTCGCTTTGAGACTTGGGTCGCTTCCGAAAAAGTCATGTGACCGATGACAACCGAGGCCTCGGTTTGTGCAGATCACGTGATGGTTTCGTTCAACGTATCGCTGTCCCATAAAAACGTTTCGAATCTCGAGCCACACTATGGGTGTTGTTGGTGTTTGTGGAGAGAGGAGTGAGAGCGAGTTGTGGAGAAAGTCAGAGCGAGCTGCAGTTAGTATTATCCAGTAAGTATTATTAGTTAGTATTATTCAGTGTGAAATAGCATAAGCTGGAGGAGTAGGAGAAGTGTAGGAAGAGCAGCAGTTTAAATTATTTCTCAACTGCAGTGCTTTGATATGAGACATTATATATATTGTTCTTCATCAGGCTCTCTGCCTGATAAAGGTCTCAAAGACCAAAAGCTGCAAGCTTCAGTAAAGCCTTTTTTGCATAGACCTCAAGTGTGCGGACTTTTTTCTTTTGTACTAGAAGTCACTACCAAGTCCTGCACCTTCCAACAGATGAGCGGTGACCCTTCACCCCTTTATTTATGGGTTGTGTAAAATGATGGATGTTTGTGTGTGTCAATTTTACCATTTGTAAATCTCACTCTTGTATTTGGTGTCTGCACCTTCTGTCACCTTCATCAGTCACATGTGAACTAGACACTACTTTGACATGTGTATGTAAAGAAGCCATTGGGAGCCACAGTTCTACAGCAGGGCCTGCAAAGCATGTGTTAGTTTCTGTTACCTATTCTGAAAGGCAACATGTGTACGTGAAATATGTAGAAAAGTTTAATTTATTATTAATAAAATGAGCTGTAAACTATACACTGATGTTGGGTAATGATTAGCTAATTCATGTGGTGGTGCATATATATATATATATATATATATATATATATATATATATATATATATATATGTGTGTGTGTGTGTGTGTGTGTGTGTGTGTGTGTGTGTGTGTGTATCACAAATACTCTCACAGATGAAGCAAGGAAGAAAGAGGAAGTCCTCACTCATGTGGGAGTATTTGACAAATCATGATAAGGTTTGTGAAAACTCTTTGACCCATGAATGAACCAATTGGAAACCCTCAATGCTTCACGGAGCTTCATCTCGCCATCACTACTGACACACACACCCTGCAGACAGAACCTTCTGGAAGAAACGCCTCTCCTGACGAACGCCCTGCAACAGCCCAGCAACAGCCCAGCAACTCCAATCAGTGACAGCACAGAGGACCCGCTGCTCATTGATTGGCTCCTCCTCAGTATAAAACCGCGGACCACACCCTCGCCAACACCCTCGGTACAGAGGATTACAGAGGTAAGCTTGTGGCCGTCTTGTCCTCCTGCTAGCTTAGCATAGGGTGATTCTGCATTATATCCTATTAAATATTATGCTCCAGCTGAATCTCAATGCTCAGGGTAACAGGAGAAATGCATCATGAAGGCTGAAGTGGAAAAATGAGGTCGCTATTCAAAGGCTAGCTAGCCGTTAGCGAGATAGCTAGCTATTAGACAATTGATGCTATTTCGTCGTTTGCAACTATTTAACTATCATGTTGCTTTATTTTTTAAGTACCGCTGTTATTGTTTATTGGATACTGAATGCTGAAATGTTGCTGTGACAGATAAAATAGCTGTTTTGCCTCATAGTGTGGTTAAACTGGAGCTTTTCCCAGAGGTAGTGTCAATAAACTCTGCTGGCTTTAGCTGACTGTAGTTTGTGCTGTGCTGTTCGGTTTGTGCTCTGAATGAATGGGAATGCTGAAGGTACCAGCAGAAAACATATACTTGATGCTGATGTGAGGAAACGATGTTTAAACCAGACGTAGGATAACTTTGCACCTCTTTGTATTTGCTTTGGTCATGTTAAAGCTGCTATAAGAGCTTTGGGATGTTTTAATTTGCATCTATGTAGAACGTTGTCTTAGTAAAATGGTGCTGTGATATCTCTTCTACCTCATTGTGTTTTCTGTAAAATAGTGTGGTTAAACAGGAGCTTTGCTATCAGTGTTTTAGTGTTTTAAAATGGTGCTGTGTGCACTTTGACAGGATTTTTGATGTTTAAATTAATGAACTGGTTTGTTCCATCATGTTAGAATCAGTTCTATCAGTCATTTAGGACGTCATGATGAGTACAATATGGTTTATATAAGGCATGTTGCATGATTAAATGTTTTAGTGCTTTCATTCAGTATCCATTGTCTGTTTTAAAATAGTTGTTTAAGTTTCTGAGTCAGCACTGACAGTAGATTTTTTTTCTCTGATTAAAAAAATTAATTGTGAGGACATTGGATGTGTTGTGTATACATGTTTATCTGCTCATATTGGTGATAACCGTTTTACAGCCTGGTTTCAGACAAGTGACAGTGTTTGAGGTTTTTTTTTTCTTTTAAGATTTTCACTATGCTGTAAGTGTCCTAGTCTTGTAAAATGATGCTGTGATGGCATTTCTTTTGTGCCTAGATGTGTTTCATTTTAATAGTTTGTTTAAATGGGAGATGTAAATCATATATCTTTGTCAAATTGTGGCAGTGAGGATATGAATCGTGTGCAATCACACTGAAGTGTTGAAGTATATTCCTCTGTCAACTCCTCCAGCTTTTGCATTTGACTACAGCAGCCACTATGCTGTATTTATCGCTGTCATATCTCGCTACGTCATATGTATGTTGAAGCTTTACTTTATACTGTGGTCAACATTTGTCTTTGTAAAATAGTGCTCTGACAGATGAAATATATCTTGTACCTTGTAATGTTTGCTTAAAAAGTAGTGTGGTTAAATGTAACATTGACTACATTTTCTATCAGTTTTGGTGTTAAAATTAATTGCCAGTGCTTTGTTCCATTATCTCACAATCAGTTCTATCAGTCAGTTATGACATCATGATGGGTATAATATAGTTTAAGAGATGTTGCATGAGGAAATGTTAACATACCATTAATTACAGTGCCATATTAATTCTCTGTGCTGTGTTAAAGACCAGTTCAGCTACTGTTGCTGCAGACATGTTGAGATTCATCTTCTTTCTGAGAATGCAGTAGTGCTTTCATTTAGTAGCTAATGTCTGGTCTTTAGCCCTTTTGTGTTTTGAATTGGTTGTTTCAGTTTTCTGATGAAAAAATACATAGTAAAGACATTAGATGTGTCTTGTACGTACATGTTTTGCTGCTCATGTTGGTGCTTACTGTTTCATAGCAGTGGTTTTAGATAACTGCGTGTTTTTTTCCACAGCCTTTTGGACGCCCTTTGGACAGCCTTTGGACAGCCTACAGCCTTTGGACAGCCTTTGGACAGCCCTTTGGACAGCCATCTTTGCTGCATCACCTCATCTTACCATCCATCCATCCATTCATCCATCTGTTTTGCTTGTTCTCTCTCCGGCTCTCTCTCTCTCTCTCTCTCTCTCTCTCTCTCTCTCTCTAACCCTCCCTCTCTCCCCCCTCTCTCTCCCTCTACTTCTCTCTCTCTCTCTCAGCAAATTTTCTTCACAGGTAAGTGTGTCAGTAGCTGTGTTGGCATTGTATTTGAAATACTGTTCTACACAGTGTTAGCTGAACAGATTTTGCATGATTAGTAAAACTGTGTCGTGGTAAAAGTTATTTTATTCCATGATAAGGCATTTGTGTGGGAACATTTGTAAATCCATAGCTCTATTTTTCAGCTCTTTGTGCTGTGTTTTTGTCTGTCTTTTTGATGTTGTTAGTTTAAATCGCAGTGACTGTTTGGTGTGGTCCTGTTAGCAGAGTGTTGCTTGGCGTTAGCACGGTGTTACCAGGCGTTAGCATGGTGTGTAAATCATGTGTTCTCCAGAAGCATATTTGCTGAGCTGTTTCTCGTGTCAGCTGCATTGAATTTTAGTCTTCTCTCCTGTGTGTTACAGTTTTTATGAGTATTTTGAGGAGGCTTTGTGTTAATTTTGATGTCTTTCATGTCCGTGTATTAGAATGGTGTTTGATGTGAGGTTTTGGGCCAGCTTCAGCTGAATGGAATTATTTATGTCTCCAAGTGTGCAGAGTAAAAGTGTATTCTAATGAAATAATCAGGATTTTTTGTGGCAAATTGTGAAGAGTTGTTGCAGCAAATTTTTTTGAAATGATGTGTGTACGTGCAGTATTATTGTAGAATATGACAGCAGTTGTCCCGAGTTAGCTGTACTAATGTTGTGTCTGAAATTACAAATTTGTATACATTTGGGATTTTTTTTAAATTAATTTTTGGATTTTTTTCAGACAAGGCAACAACATTTTGTGGTAAGGACAACACAAGGGTTAAGCATTTGTGTGGAAGGTGTATTTGACTAGTGAGCACTGTGTGACTTTTGTCACTTCTTGCCAATAAGCGGTGTATAAATCCTGGTAGTGGGTGTTGTTATGTTGCTGGCCTTGAAGTGTATGGTGATAATTAAGATGTTGTGTTATTTTGTAATAATATTGTAATGATGTAATATTTTGTATCTGGGCTGGTATTTGTGAATTTTACGTGGTGTTTTCCCTCTGTTTTTATGAGTTTGTGTGTGCTACATTATTGTAGAATATGACAGCAACTGTCTCGCCTTAGCTATATTTATCTGCTCTGTGGAGGTCTCTACTGTGAGTGCTTTTCTATTTTTATTAGGGCTGCAACTAACAACTATTTTAATAGTCTAGTCTTCGACTATTGAAAGATTATTTGAATAGTGGATTATATATGTATTGAATTTAGAATGAGGCTGCTTTAATTATTTATTCAGAATGAGTGACACGTTTGGTATCGTACTATAATTATATTAACATTAACTGATGTTGGTGTGGTTGAGATCTGGGTGTGGTCACAATCACAGTTCTGTTCCAGTGGAGGACAGTTTGTGCAGCTCGATGTATCGCGGTCAAAAGGCAGCCGTTTTGTGTCCCACACCTGTAATGTGTCATGGCTTTTCTGATGTAATGTTTGATACATTGAAGAGATTCCAGTTTCGTTGTACCTTTTGCAGTGACAAATGAAGTTCTATTCTATTCAATGCAACACTCGGCAGACTGAACGTTTGTCCTTTCAGATGCCACGAGGGAAGGCACGCAAGCGCTCTCTTGCAGCGCAGAGGAGGAGAGCCATACAGCTTGAAGACTGGCTGAGCCGCCAGGTGGGTGTTTTTTTTTTTTTTTTTTTTTTTTTGTTTAACATTTCACACAAGTTTAAAACTTTGAAAGAATTTTCTGAATTGTAATCCTGTATTTTCAATGTGGAGGCACCGCAGCAGGCTGTGGCAGTGAGACCTGCCAGCTCTCCGTCTGCTATGGAGGAGGACCAGGTTATAGTTTCATGGCCACTGAATGCGTCTTTACAATTGTTTTTTGCATCAAACTGTGGCCTTTAGTAGAAACATATGTAACACATTTCATTCTTCTATGCAGCCACAGTTCTGTGATGTGGGAGGGATGCCAGGAACGTCCCAGACCAGCTCCACAGACGGACCAGTGGTCTTGGTAGACCAGGTGAGTTGATCGATGTCTTTTTCCTATTATGTAGCAGTTTCAAAGGCATATCTACTCAATGGTGTGAAATTAATTTACGTTTGAGAGCTTAGATATTGGATATTATTATATATTATAGCATATTATCATTTAGCTTTTTTTTTTTTCACATGCTGCATGGCAAGAATGCGACAAGGGGGGCTGAGCTCTTCGTGGGGCAGTCTGCTTCCTCTGTGGAGCAGCTCGGGGAGTGGCCCACCCTCTCCCAGGCCTGCTCTTTCAGGGGAGCAGTTGTTCCCGCTGCTCGTCCCCCTCCATCTGCGGAGCCCACTTCCCGTAAGTTAATCTCTTTATTTTTCTGAACTGAATTATTTGATTAGACGGTAAATTATTTCACTTATGTCTTTATAGGCCATGGTACTCGGCACAGGGCCCGGATCTGGCCACGTGGGAAGTCCGGACGGCAGCACAAGCTGATCATCCCGGTGGAGTATCCCAACAAGCAGGCAAGTTGTTAACCCTCAGAATCAAACAGGGTGTCTATTTCCAGGATGACTTTATTTCAGCAGGATTGACAGCAGAGCATGCCAACCTTGGGTGCAGAGACTGATTTTGACCAGCAGGTGGAGCTGGTGCCTCACCTGTATTGACACCAGCTGCGCCACAAACGGCTGACAGCAAAGGGCTAAGTTTCATCAAAATGTCTAGTTTTTGAAGCTATTAAAAAACAGTAAACATCAACTGTTGTTTCTTTTATCTAGTTTGCGCTGGTTATCGGTAACTCCCATCTGCGTTCTGTCGTGGATGGGTACGTGCCGATGCCAAGCAGTCGCTTTTCCTTCGGGATTAGTGCAACACCTGGCGGAGCCGCACGGGACATCCTGAAGGAGGTGGCAGCGACCGAGCTTGACTGTGGTGGGTGCAGTAGCAAGAAAAAACAATGACTTTTGTGATGTTTTTTGACACATTTAACATCTGACCCTTTTGTGCTCATCAGTGCCCGATGTTGTCGTTGTCATGGCGACTTGCAATGGTCTCACGGCTTGCAGAACGGTCTCCCAGGCTGCGGAGGAGTTCGGGAAGCTCCTGGACCATGTTTGTGGACGCTGGCCTACAGTGCGTGTTTTACATTCTCCTTGAATAAATGGTACTTTGTTTACAAGTTATACATGGTCTCAATTGTATTTTGTTTGCAGGTGTGTGTCCTGGATTTTCCGCCCCGGCTGAGTGCTGACGCGGAGCTTCAGGCGGCGCATCGTCAGGCATACCAACAGGTGTCAGCTGCAAGAGGTATGTGAATATTCAAGTTTTTATTTGTAACCGTGGGTAGATTTGTTTTACTGCGATCACATATGACATCAGTTTTCATTCTGAACAGAATGTATAATGTAACATTTCTCCACACTTTTCCACTATAAGCAACAGCTTAGAGTAGAAAAGTATGGAGAAATATTCTGCAGATTCAGACCGACCGTCGTAGCAAATCTCTATTTATACCTTCTTGTACAGTACTTTGAAATAAAAGTCCTCTGTCCAGAGGAACAGCAGGACTGTACGGAGGTGCAGGGCATCAGATAAGATTGAGGACGCGATCCTCTGCACTTGTCTGATAGCTTGACCATTTTAGTTTAAAAATAATAATGTTACTTGTGTTCACTTGTCTCTTTGAACATGTGACATACTTTATGTGACGTGCTCTCTTTTTTTTTTTTTTTGGTTCGGTTCCTAATGTTTTTTTAGGACTCCGTTATTTCTCCATGGCGCAGCATTTCCCTCTGGGACGCAGGGAGCTGTGGGCCCGGGATGGTGTAAGTACAATGTCTGTGTTTTATAAAATCACTTAATTTTGTGAACATTTTATTTACCGTGGGTGAACGGTGTGTTTCAGATTCACCTGAGCGACAGCGATGGCATGGCGATCCTTGTCCAGCAGTTGGACAACGCTGTTGCTGCCCTGGTGTCTCCTCCCCAGCCACACCCATCCACCAGCAGGCGGCCTCCTCCCCAGCCCCTTCCATTCAGCAGTGCTGCCCCTCGGCTGGTGCTGACCGCACCGTCGCCCGTGCCACGCACGCCCCCAGCTGAGTGGACAGTGATTGGGAAAGACAGCAAGGTAAGGGGCAGGTACCATTTTAAAGTATTGTATATAAAGAGTTGCATTATGTTGACTAATTCATTGTTATTTTGTCACTAAGCATCGGATCTCCCCAAACAACGGGCGGCCAGTGGCGCAGGAGGTTAGTGTACTGCTCTGTAAAGCTGTTATGTGTATGCTAATGCTTTAACTAAAGTGTTGTTTCTTTTGTTTTGAGGTGGAGACAGTTTTCTCCTTCCCCCTGTCGCCTCGCTGGTTCAGCCCTGCCATGCTGGTTAAGATGGAGCACATTTCTCCATCTCATGGTGGCTGTGGGGGGAGCTTTTCTTCAAAGAAGGTAAGCATTATATCTCATGTTAAATGTAGTCTTCTCTTGAGCACAGAATGTAACCTTTGTTTTTTTTGTTTTTCCTACACACATCAGTCAAAGCGTCGCAAGCATGCTGCATTAAAGAGACGCCGACCAAGAGGCCAGGTGGGTGTTTTTCAGATGTTGCACACACAAGTTTAAAACTTTGAAAGAATTTTCTGAATTGTAATCCTGTATTTTCAACGTGGAGGCACCGCAGCAGGCTGTGGCAGTGAGACCTGCCAGCTCTCCGTCTGCTATGGAGGAGGACCAGGTTATAGTTTCATGGCCACTGAATGCGTCTTTACAATTGTTTTTAGCATCAAACTGTGGCCTTTAGTAGAAACATATGTAACACATATCATTCTTTTATGCAGCCACAGTTCTGTGATGTGGGAGGGATGCCAGGAACGTCCCAGACCAGCTCCAGAGACGGACCAGTGGTCTTGGTAGACCAGGTGAGTTGATTGATGTCTTTTTCCTATTATGTAGCAGTTTCAAAGGTGTATCGACTCAGTGGTGTGAAATTAATTTACGTTTGAGAGCTTAGATATTGGATATTATTATATATTATAGCATATTATCATTTAGCTTTTATTTTTTCACATGCTGCACGGCAAGAATGCAACAAGGGGGGCTGAGCTCTTCGTGGGGCAGTCTGCTTCTTCTGGTGGCTGTGGCAGGGGCTTTTCTTCAGAGAAGAAGGTAAGCATTATATCTTATGTTAAAGGTGCATTAAGGAGTTTGCATGTTTTATGCGAAACACCGCCCCCTGCAGGCCTTGGGCGTAATGCAGCTTAATGAAATGCTTGTTTCTGTGGCTTGTGTCCACGGAAGAGGGGAGCTCCTTCCTCACTCTTTTAGTAGTGCTCAAGTAAAATTTGTAAAATTATGTTTTTTGTTTTTCCTTACACACATCAGTCAAAACGTCGCAATCATGCTGCATCAAAGAGACGCCAACCAAGACGCCAGGTGGGTGTTTTTCAGATGTTGCACACACGTTTAAAAATGTGAAAAATGTTTATGCATTATCTTTAAGTTCAAGGCAGCACAAGAAATGGTTGCAGTGACACCCAGCTCACTTCCCAGCTCCGTGTCGGCGGGTCACCACGTTCGTCGAGGTTTATGGCTGTTGAATGCGTGTTTACAGTTTATTTTTTTGGTTGTGTTTTAGGTGGAGGCAGTGACAACAGAAATGTTGTCCACCCCTGTGGTCATCCGGGACAGCTTCCTGGAGGATGAGGTGTGTGTGTGTGTGTGTGTGTGTGTGTGTGTGTGTGTGTGTGTGTGTGTGTGTGTGTGTGTGTGTGTGTGCAGACTTTTCTGCTATCATCACCATTCAAGGGCCTTTTGTAGAATAATGTGTAACACATTCTTTTGTGCAGCTCCAGTTCGGTGATGTAGGGGTGATGCCATCTGGTAGTTCCAGGGACAGGCCAGTCATCTTTATGGACCAGGTGAGTTGTATTTTTATATTATGTACTGCTTTAAAAACATATCTGCTGGACATTGTGAGAATAATTTACATTTGAGAGGGTCTGATAATTCTGTGCTTTTCTTACATCCTGCAGATGACCAGCATGGCTCCATCAACCAGTCAGCCTTCTCCGCGTCGCAGCATTCCACTGACTGCCCACGAGGAGAGAGCTTCTGACAATGGGGACAAAGGTCGGTCTTGCATTTGTTGTGCACACTCTGATGTAGATGTTAGTGAAGGTGTGGTGACATTTGGTACTGGTGATGCTGAAGTGATGGAGATAGTTAGTCCTGTTGTGTCGAGCGACGTTCTGAGGGAGGTCAGTGAGTTGGTTTGTCTTCCGAGCTGCATTAGGGGTAGCTTCCATCAGGGCCATGGCAGGTTCAAGTACAGGGGAGTACAGTGTGCAGCAATAGCTTTAACAGCATTAGCTAAGCATACAGCTTCCAGTGTGTTGGCATGGGCACAACAGGATTTAGATCGGACTTTGGAAGTTGGGGATGGACTGTACACCTGTCTTAGGGACAATAACTTGACTCATGGCAATGAGCTGTTGCTTGCCACTGATTTACCAAAAGAGTCAGTTATTGAAGGTCAGCTGTATCAGTTTGAGTTCAGCCAGCCAGTTAATGGGGCTGCAAACATAGTAGAGCATGAGTTTATTGAGGCAGGCAGCTGGGTTACGCTGGATGCAGGACTAGAGCAGATGTTGGCGCACTATAACACATGTCTACTGACACTGTGTGCCAACACTGTTGCTGTCATTAGAGACAGGGGTAGATACGCAGTTGTAGATTCTCACATGCGTAGTGCTACAGGGATGGTAGATTCAAAAGAGGGCAACAGTGTAGTGTTGTGTTTTAGGTCTGTAGATGAGTTGTATGCCCATTTTTGCGAGCTGGCAGGTTGTTTTCAGATAGATGTTAAACAATTTGAGATTACAGGTGTGGTTGTTACAGCTGTTGGACAGAAGCAGGATGAGTCTGAGGCCGTTCCACCTCAGACTCATCCTGCCTCTGTCCAAAGGAGCTGTATTAGGGGTAGCTTCCATCAGGGCCATGGCAGGTTCAAGTACAGGGGAGTACAGTGTGCAGCAATAGCTTTAACAGCATTAGCTAAGCATACAGCTTCCAGTGTGTTGGCATGGGCACAACAGGATTTAGATCGGACTTTGGAAGTGGGTGATGGACTGTACACCTGTCTTAGGGACAATAACTTGACTCATGGCAATGAGCTGTTGCTTGCCACTGATTTACCAAAAGAGTCAGTTATTGAAGGTCAGCTGTATCAGTTTGAGTTCAGCCAGCCAGTTAATGGGGCTGCAAACATAGTAGAGCATGAGTTTATTGAGGCAGGCAGCTGGGTTACGCTGGATGCAGGACTAGAGCAGATGTTGGCGCACTATAACACATGTCTACTGACGCTGTGTGCCAACACTGTTGCTGTCATTAGAGACAGAGGTAGATACACAGTTGTAGATTCTCACATGCGTAGTGCTACAGGGATGGTAGATTCAAAAGAGGGCAACAGTGTAGTGTTGTATTTTAGGTCTGTCGATGAATTGTATGCCCATTTTTGCAAGCTGGCAGGTTGTTTTCAGATAGATGTTAAACAATTTGAGATTACAGGTGTGGTTGTTACAGCTGTTGGACAGAAGCAGGATGAGTCTGAGGCTGTTCCACCTCAGACTCATCCTGCTTCTGTCCAAAAGACAGGATGTAAAAGGTCAGCTCCAAGTGAATTGACATCTGTTTCCGGAAGCGCACACACACTCAAAAAAGCAAAGCATGACCATGAATCTGATGTTGATTTTGATGTGGTGTTTTCCAGTGCCATCACTGAAACCCATAATTTCAGCCCACTTTGGGAAAATGTCTGTAGGACATTGTGTAGAAATCTAAATATTGACTATGAGAGACATGTTGTAGCAGAACCAAAAACTGGTTCTGTGGGACCATTAGGTGTGCCATGTACAAAAGTTAAAATTGTTCCCGACGGTAATTGTTTCTTTCGATCGATTTCACACGCCATTAGTGGAACACAAAAATCTCATAGGAAAATTAGACTTGCGGTCATTAAGCATCTGGAAAATAATTTTTTACAATACCAAAGTATTTTGCGTGATGGCCGCTCATCTGTGGTCGAATATATTAACAGCACAAATATGCGTAAAGTAAACATGTGGGCCACTGAAGTCGAGATCCAAGCAGCAGCAGATCTTTTAGGTGTTGACATTTATACATTTTTGAGTGGGCGTTGGCTTAAATTTGGTTGTACTACCAGGCCTTTGTCCACAAATGGCATTTATCTGGAAAATATTAACAACATTCATTATGAAGTAGTTACTTGTGTAAAAAACCCTGTGACCCACAACTGTTATGGATGCTGCCAAATTAGTGAGCTTGTGGGTTACAACATTAGATCTAGACAGATAAATGCCTCAATTGATCATCTGACACTAAAAAGTAATGTGCCATGTAGATTGTCAAAGTACATTCAGAAGAAAAAACAAAAATATATTACAACCAAATATGACACATGTAAAGAGATGATGCTTGAAAGACTTCGAAAGAAATACAAAGAAAATGTAAATTATAGATTTAAAGTAAAGAGACTAAACAAAATTAAATATGCACTCAATATAATGTTGAAAGAGAAAAAGAAGGCTGCGATCAATCTGAAATACAGAGAGAATTTAGAATATCAAAAGAGGAAGCGAGCTGCACTCAATCTGAAATACAGAGAGAATTTAGAATATCAAAAGAAAAAGAAAGCCACAGCCAGACTTAAGTATAGGGGCAATGTAGAATATAGAGATAAAATAAAGATGACCACAAAGGCAGCAATTAGGCTGAAATATCAAGACAATGTAGAATATAGAGATAAAAAAAAGATGACCACAAAGGCAGCAATTAGGCTGAAATATCAAGACAATGTAGAATATAGAGATAAAAAAAAGATGACCACAAAGGCAGCAATCAAGCTGAAATATCAAGAAAATGTAGAATATAGAGATAAAAAAAAGATGACCACAAAGGCAGCAATTAAGCTGAAATATCAAGACAATGTAGAATATAGAGATAAAAAAAAGATGACCACAAAGGCAGCAATTAAGCTGAAATATCAAGACAATGTAGAATATAGAGATAAAAAAAAGATGACCACAAAGGCAGCAATTAAGCTGAAATATCAAGACAATGTAGAATATAGAGAAAAGAAAAAAAGCTTAAGCATCAAAAAGTATAAACATGATTTTCAACATAAAAAAAATGTAAAAAGCTATAGTAAAGTAAAATATACCAGAAACAATCAATACAAAAATCAAACTCGGGCTGCATATATAAATAGAAAAAGGCAAATTAAACAAAAACAGGCAGATAACTTTGATTTGGTCAAGGAACAATTTTTGAAAGCAGTAGAAAACGGCCCTGAGTATATCTGTTGCGTTTGTTTCAAATTATTATTTGTGAAACAAGTCTTACCTTGTAGAAAGGAAGACTTTATGGTTGATCCAAAATCTGCTGCTGTTGCAGATGTTTGTATTTCAGAGGCCTATTTACATACTTGTGTCAGTAGTTGTCCATCGCCGTGCCCGTTGTCGAGCTGCAGAGGTAGTTTGTGGATCTGCTACACTTGTAACTCCAAAGTCAAAAAGGGTGAAATGCCAGCTGAATGCTCAATGAACAATTTACAGTTAGACGACATTCCTCCAGAACTTGCATGTTTAAATACTGTCGAACAACATATAGTGGCGCTTAATATCATCTTTATGCAAATGCATGCTTTGCCAAAGGGAGGACAAGGGGGGGTTCACGGCCCTGTGACCTGCGTACCTGCCAACATTGTGGAATCCACAAAGTTGTTGCCGCGTCGTAACATGGACGGATGGTTATTACCTGTGAAATTAAAGCGTAAACTTTCTTATAAGGGTCACTACGAATATCAATATGTAGACACGGATCGAATTCGGCGCGCAATAGCGTTTCTGAAAGCTAATAATAAACATTATTTAGACATTGAGTTTGATGAAGAGTGGGTTAATGAATTTATTAGGCAAGAGGACGAATCTAAAATCACAGGTGCGTCAGGCCAGGGAGCGTCGGAAAAAGAGGGAGGACAGGCTCTGCAGGTGCAGAAAAAGCAGGGAAAGCAAAAGGCAGGGGAAGGAGAAGAAGAAAGGGAGCAAGAAATAGAGGATGATTTAGATGATGAGCACCTCCACGATAGGCAGCGTCACTGCATGTTCCAGGACACATTTTTTATGCCCATAGATATAGCTCAGGAGGCTCTTGACAACTACTTCCAGGGTGTATTAAATTTGGCTCCGGCAGAAGGGAACAGTCCAGCAAGTTTACTTACAGATGAGGAGAATGAAGCTAAATGCTTCCCCAAAGAGTTCCCCTTTGGGAGTAACACATTTCACACCAAAAGGCGCATTCGTATTACTTTATGTCGATATTTCATCAACAGGCTTTTACATGCAGATGGGAGATTTGCGCGAAATCTCAAATTTCTTTTCATGGCTCTGTACATGCTGGAAGTATAGCAGGTTGTCTCAAAGGTCTCAATAGCTTTGCGTAAAGGACATGCGTGTCAGGGCCCAGGTAATGCTGCTGCAGAGAAGGAAAACTTGGAAAATTTGTTACAATGTGATGATGGTTTTCGTTTTATGAAGCCTATTAGAGGCACGCCCCCATACTGGCAATCCGCTTTAAAAGACTTAATTGCGATGGTGCGCCAGTTGGGTATTCCAACGTGGTTTTGTTCCTTTAGTTCAGCAGATCTCCGTTGGCCAAATCTCCTGAAGGCGTTATTAAAAATAGAAGGCAGTACCAGGAAAGAAGAAGATCTAAATTGGGCAGAGAGATGTGATCTATTACGTCGGAACCCTGTAACTGCAGCTCGAATGTTTGACGCGCGTTGGCGGCAATTCCTAAACAAAGTCCTTAAATCTCCTGCTCATCCAATTGGCGAAATAATTGATTATTTTTATCGCGTGGAATTTCAGCAGCGCAGGTCACCACATGTACACTGTTTGTTTTGGATAAAAAATGCTCCGAAGATTGGCGTAAACACAGACGAAGAGGTAGTTGAATTTGTTGATAAATACGTTTCCTGCGAGCTACCTTCTGACCCAAATTTATTAGAAAAAGTTACTTCAGTGCAGCAGCATTCCAAACGTCACTCCAAAACGTGCAAAAAAGGCAAAAAGACGTGCCGCTTTAATTTCCCACGACCTCCATCCATGCGTACGTTTATTAAACAAACAGAAGAAGATTTAGATTTGATAATGCCGAAAGAAAAAGCTCTCACGATCATGACTGCACTTAAAACAGCTATCTTAGATGACAATTTACCGATTGATAGTGTGCAGTCATTGTTTAAAGCTCTTGGATTAGATCAGCGCACTTTTGAACTGGCTTATAAGGCATTAGGCGGTCACACACATTTAGTTCTAAAGAGGGGAATTAAAGAAGTTTGGGTTAATAATTACAATCCGAAATTGTTGGATGCTTGGAATGCGAATATGGATATTCAATTTGTTGTTGATGCGTGGGCATGTATAGTTTACATCATTTCATACATATCTAAGGCAGAAAAGGAGATGGGTTTGCTCTTAGGTAATGCTCAAAAAGAAGCTTCCAAAGGTAATGTTAGTGCAAAAGAGGCATTGAAAAAGCTAGGGAGTGTTTATTTACATAATCGTGATGTCTCTGCACAGGAAGCTGTTTATCGCGTCACAAACATGCACTTAAAAGAGTTTTCACGGAAAGTAGAATTTATTCCGACAGGTGATAACATAGTTAGATTGAGCAAACCTATCGGTCAAATACAAAACGAGTCAGCAGACAGTATTTGGATGACTAACATTATAGAGCGTTACCAGAGTAGGCCGAATGACAGCACATTTAATGATATGTGCATCGCTAGTTTTGTATCGGAGTACCGCGTTCTTAGTCAAACAGAAAAGTGTAAAAAGTCAATTCAGTTACAAAATTCATTAGGCTGGATAGCAAAAAGAGAGAGAACACAGCCAGCCATAGTTAGATATGCAAGGTTCTCAGAAACAAAAAATCCAGAATTATTCCATTTGAGCATCCTACAATTATTTTTACCATATCGCAATGAAAACGATCTTAAGCCAGCTCAATTTGAAACTTATCAACAGTTTTATAAACACGGGGAGGTGCGATTTAGTAATGGGTGTGTTCATTCTGTAAAATCGATCGTTGATGGGAATAGGCGCCGTTTTGAAATAGAGGCTGAGGATTTGGACGAGATACAAGAGAAAATGGACTCTGAGGACATTTTAGAAGAGGCGTGGGCAAATCTCTGCCCCGAGGCGGAAGTTGAAAGGTTGGAGTCAAAAGAGGAGTTTAGCGAAATGTTGCAGGAGGTCCACTCTGAGCATGATCAAGAACACATCCCTGATTTGGCTGTGAGACACGAAGAAATTGGTAATTTTGAGACAAGAAATGTGATGAGTCGAGCTGAGGGTCTCTCACTTGTGAGAAGCCTCAATGAGGAACAGCTGTCTATTTTTTACAAAATACGACAATGGTGCATAGAAAAGGTAGCTGGTAAAAACCCTGAGCCATTGCACGTATTGATTACAGGAGGGGCAGGCACTGGGAAAAGCCACCTTGTTCGGGCCATTCAATACGAGGCGTCGCGTTTGTTGGCCCCTGTTTGTCACGGTCCCGATAATATTAGCGTTTTATTAACGGCTCCAACGGGGATAGCAGCGTACAATATAAAGGCGGCTACTATTTATACCACATTTAGCATTCCTGCAAATCCCCCAAAACAGTATCAACCACTTAGAGAGGAGAAGCTTAATACGCTGCGCACAAAATACTTGGACATTCAAATTGTAATCATTGATGAAATATCGATGGTTGACCAAAAGGTGTTTATGCATATTGAGGGTCGATTATCTCAGATTAAGCAGACACCTAATTCGGTTCTATTTGGGAACATTTGCGTCATTGCGGTAGGAGATTTTTATCAGTTGCCTCCGGTTAAAGGTCAGGCTTTGTTAAAAGAAACTGTGGGCATTAATTTTTTTAGAGATTTCTTTAAAATAGCAGAATTAAAAAAGATCGTTAGGCAACAAGATAGCGTTTTTGCAGAGCTTTTAAATCGGTTAAGAGTGCGTTCAAGAGGGGCACCCATGCTTCAAAATGATGAAGATATATTGAAGCGTCGTGAAACGGGTGAAGACCCTGATGTGCTGCACATTTTTTCTAAAAGGGAGTACGTGCAGACGTATAATTTAAAGAAGCTTAATTGCGTGTGTTCTGATGTAAAAATGATTAATGCGCAAGATTTTGGTATCGATAAAAACACGGGTAAATTAAAAAAATTAGAAGGCCATCTGTGTCTCCATAAATCCGAAAATGCCAGTTTGGTGGAGTCACTTTCTATTGGCGTTAATGCCCGTGTTATGCTGTGTAAAAACATAGATGTGTCTGATGGCCTAGTAAATGGGGTATGTGGTATAGTTACTCAAATAGTAGAAGACCCACAGAACAAACAGCTTCCTTTAGCAATTTATGTTAAATTTGATGATGACAAAGTAGGAGCAAACAGAAGGAAGCAAACCCATACCCCTGCAGCTTTGACCGGTTCGACTCGCATTGGACCTGAGGAAGAACAGGCGAATAAACGCGGTGAGCGGCGGCGTCAGTTTCCATTCAAACTCGCGTGGGCGTGTACCGTTCATAAAGTACAGGGCCTTACTGTCGATCAAGCTGTGGTGTCCCTTAAAAAAGTATTTGCCCCGGGTCAGGCGTATGTGGCCTTAAGCCGCGTTCGGAGTTTAGAGGGTCTCGTAATTCAAGACTACTCCGAAAAGGCCATTTACTGTAATGATAAGATCAGGGCCGCGTTGGAGAGCCTCCCTCCCTTCATGGTGGACAGTTTGTCTTGGCACAGACAAGAGACACATGTTTTGACGCTGTTTTTCATGAACATACAAGGTTTGGTACGACATGTGTCAGATTTGGCTTCTCACACACAGCTTTTGCAGCCTAACTGTGTTGCTGTGGTAGAGACATGGTTATCTGAGGAGTCACCATTTCAGAGTTGCCACATTGAAGGCTTTAATTTCCATAGTCGCCCCCGTAGTCTTTCATATCAGTGCAGTAACGACACAGCACTGGTTAGTTTACGTGGCCAACAGCACGGTGGAGTTGGCATGTACTGTGAAGAGAACCTTAATTATGAAATCACAGTACCAGACATGGACTTAGAATGTTTAGTGAATTATTTTGCAGAGCACCAAATCGTCATAGCAGTAGTTTACCGTCCACCGTCTTACCCCATGTCTCTATTCAAGTATAATTTAGACAGATTATTAATTTGGCTGAGTTCACTTTATGCCACTGTGGCTGTGATGGGAGATTTTAATGATGACATATTGAAATCTACAAGTCTCTGCAATTTTATGTTAGAAAGAGGTTATATTCAATATGTCACATCTCCCACAACTGAGAGAGGGACATTAATTGATCATTTCTACCTAAATTCTAATCAATATGATGTAGACTGTTCAGTCATGCCAACTTACTTTAGCGACCATGAAGGGATTGTGTGTTCTTTTAAGGGGAAATCCACATAAATTGTGTGCCTACATCAACAGTTTCAAATTAAAATGGACAGCTGTTACAGATTGTGCTGACTCACCACATGACTTTTCTTTAATGGCTGGTTTTCAGTTTGTCACAAATTTGTCATCCCCATGCTTTTTCCATCATGCCTTCAAAGTCTATTTCTCTTGCAATTGTTGAGCATTCAGCTTTTTCACCCTTTGCCTAAATTGTAAAAACATATTTATAATTGACTTTGATCATGAATTTAAGTGTCTACATTGTACTTTTTAAGTGTGTTTGTCTTCCAGAACATTGATTGGAATGTGAATCATTGAATTTTAGCAGTTAGTCAGGTTTTTAGATAGTTACTGCATCAGCTTTTGTTGTTAATGTTTAACTTTATTAGTGATTATAGTTGTGAATATATTTCTTGTAGTTGTGGTTTTATTGGTAGATGTTTCTGTGCCTTACAGTGATTCGTGCACACATACTGTAGGGTTTATCTTTGTCCCTGTCAAGGTGTCCATGACTTGTTCAACGGGATAATGTACTTAGTTCATTATAAATAGTTAATTAATAAACATAAATAGTTAGTTCTATTTAATCTAGTGGGCATTCATAATTGTCAGCACGGTTCAGTTATTAGTTTGCTAAATTTGTATTTTCTATATTCTGTGGGACATTAACCTGTGTATTAAGTTTATTTGTTTATTTGTTAGGATCCCCATTAGCTGCAGCTCGCTGCAGCTACTCTTCCTGGGATCCACCGATAACTTTAGATATACTAAAAAAAAAAAAAAAAAAAAAATCTCAAAAAAATTTTTCGAGTTAAGTTAGTGATTAACTATTCTTTTCCACATTGTTAGTTCAAGTGTTATGGTTATGAGGTTTCATTTCCTGTATTACAACAGCATTGATCAATAAAGTCAGAAAAGAATAAAAACAAATTAAGCAAAAGCAAAGAGAAACATTGTAACACTAATTGACAACAGGCCTCATTTCACATATAGGAGGTGCAAAATGCTTTTTGATATTTTCCCATAGAGACACATTGTATACTCATAAAGAGATGTCAAAGAATGCATGTGATTAATGTAAGGATGTAGAATGTGGCAACAATTTAAAACCAGCCATGCATATGCTGTTGTAATGCAGGTTTTGCTTTACCTTCCATGTGTTCTCAAAAAAGCAAAAGGCACTGGTAATGGTACTCCTGGTTTACTGGGATGGGGTTCGATTCCCTGCGGTGCCCTGCTAATTTTGACTGAAACATGAGAGGTGTTGAAATGTGTTATCAGCCACTTAGCTTAACTGTTCAAGCAGAACTTTGCAACATTTTTACCTCAATAAATGTGTTTCAGAGTCCCTGTGGGGGTAAACAAAGCCTTGTCACGGTGATTCACCTGTCCCTTCACTCTCCCCGGGGTCTGTCCTGAAAACAGCGCTTGCAATTTCAGAGGAGCGGACCCGACAACATCTCGTGAGAACAAACCTGCTGTACGGTGCTCAGACAGGATTACAAGTATAAAAGCTGTTGGAGTGCGATACGAGGGTGTACCCAAAAAAAAACGGAATTTGATAATAACTTTTTATTTATGACATTTCAAAATAAAACACCACCGTCGCCTTCAAAATAATCCCCATCTGCATTAATGCAGCACTCCAGCCGTGTCTCCCACTTCACGAATGCGTCGTCAGACCCGCGCGTAAAAGTGCCATTTGTTGCCGGCTGCGATTTTTCTGTCACCTCCTCCACATCTGCAAACCGCTGTCCCTTCAGCTCTTTCTTCAACTTGGGGAACAAGAAAAAGTCACTCAAGGCTTCATCTGGCGAATCAGGCGGATGGGAGAGGAGATTCATCTCATTCTTCGCCAGAAACTGCGTGACGCGCAGCGCCGTGTCCGCTGGCGCACTGTGGTGGTGGATCAACCGGGCTCCACTCCGCGGGCCGCTTCCTCCTCACATCCTCACGGAGCGTCTGAGGACTTCCTGTAGTAGTCCTGATCGGTTTGGTAACTGAAAAATAAAGAGGAGTGGCACCTCCTCTCGTAGAAGTGTGCGAGGCAGGCATGTCTACGACAGACGGCACTACCCGGGCAGCGCAGGAACTGCCGCTGCCAAAGATTTAACAAAAGCACGTAAAACAAACATGAAACCCTCGCTAGCGTTAGCAATGCCACCCTGAGGTGCTCACGGATGGCAGAACCAAAAAGACAGAAAAAAACTTTGTGAAACGAGCAGAAAAAAAGGAAACGGGAGTGGGACGCTCTCTGCACGCGGGGGGGGGGGGGGTGCGGAGGACATTTATGACTGAGCTTTCACAGGAGACCAGTAGGGGGAGCGCTAAAGCAAATCTTGCATAGTACTGCTTTAAGGCCTCAGTATGCTTCCCCGTCGCCGCAACATCGTTCCTACAACACCAACGTCGTAGCCCTATGTCGGGCTACGCTCGGGCTTGACGTGCACCTCCCAAAAATTCTGACTTTGCGTCGAGGCGACGCGTGGTGACATGAACGTCGAGGCCTGTGATTGGTCCGCTTTTGGCGGTGCAGACGATTTAATCTGTTGGAACCGCAGAGCAACCTGAAAATGTCTTCAGCTCCCATGTAAGCCGCTCTTCAGGCACCTTGAAGCGATGGCGAGGGGGAGAAAAGGAGGCCAGGACATGTCTGAAAGCCAGAGACTGGGTGGTGCTGCTTAACAAGCTTTAAGAAAATAAATAATGAAGCAACGTGAAAAAGCAGCTCTTGCTCCTAAATGAAACCATATGTGTGCTGACCTTCCACCATTACATTGTTGCTATACAGACTTTTCAGTTCTCAGTCTGTTTCAGCTCAAGATGTTATAACAAACTTGATATAGTTTGAGTCCCCACCCTCTGGTTTAGTTTTAGTGATTCGGAATGCATGTCAAATATTGTGCATGGAAACTTGGCTGGAGGACTATGGTGCTGTGGGCAACATTTAATACACATACAAAACAATGACATCTTCACAGCTGGTACAAATGGGCTCGAGCTCCGGGGCCGCAGGCCGGCTCTTTGTTGGAGACAACCTGGGCAGAGGCCGCGAGAGTGCGGAGTTTCCCGTGCTGCTGGCCGTGGTCCTGAAGCTAGGGCCGAGACGCTCTAGCAGAGGCCACATGATCCCGGAGTCTTCCGGGTCGCTGGCCTTGGTCCTGAAGCTGGGGCTGGGACGCTCACTGACGGGACGCCGTGCGGCGATAACCCGGAGCGGTACGGCTCTTTCGCCCCGACGCCTCACCGCGAGGGGAAACGCTGCTGGAAGCGTGATGAATAACGCCGAGAGCGAGGCACCCAGCGGCGGAGACCC
This sequence comes from Salarias fasciatus, assembly GCF_902148845.1. Classification (NCBI taxonomy): domain Eukaryota; kingdom Metazoa; phylum Chordata; class Actinopteri; order Blenniiformes; family Blenniidae; genus Salarias; species Salarias fasciatus. The sequence continues at coordinate 3,464,693 of NW_021941230.1, read as the reverse complement.
GGATCGGCAAAGTTCCGCTGCTAGGACGCTTCGCTATGCTCACCTGAGTCGAAGCCGACGAATAATGCAGCCTGGAGCGTTTACGGGGTGCTGGAAGAACCTCAGCAGTGCTCCATTTCCAAGGCGCGCACGACGGGGAAGCCAGCGGTCTCGATGCGCTGCTGCATCCCGTATGCGCAGCCGCCGCCGCTTTATCCCAGGCGGGAGACGAGAGGTGGAGAGACCCTGCCGAGTTTAACACTTTTCGATTGTGTAAACAACGGGGGAAAGAAAACACAGCTGCCCTGAAATAGTTGTAACCTGCCCGACTTCCTTTATTCACAGATTTCACAGCTGGAGTTGGACGAGCGGACAGGGCGCTCCGGGACTCGGAAGCGTGGGCCCGTTTCTGCTGGTCGGCGTCCCGGGAGGGTCGGCGGGAAGACGGTCGAGTCTGGCCAGACACCGGGGAGCTCCAGGGTGCTGGGCGCCGCTGGTCCACGGGACGTCATCTCTGCGGTGGCGGTTCACAGCTAGGCTGCAGATGCGGTGCGAGCGGCGCGCAGCCGCTTCCAAGTGCTCGATGATGGCCTGTATGTCAGACCCGAAGAGACAGGAGGTGGACAGGGGGAGGCCCAGGGAGATTTTTCACTTGGGCCCATTAGAATAACATGGGGAACTTCAGCCATCGCCATGGCAACACCGTTGATAATACAATATGGTTACCATTTGCTTTTTTGATCGGGACGACATGAAGGAATTATCACCCAAATTCCATTCATTTCTGACAAGCTAAGAATTTTACTCCCCATACAGATTTTATTTTGATTCTGTAGGGGGCGCTGTAACACCGACTTTCAAAGTTTCACTGTCAATGTGTCCAGGAAGCAAGGATTAATCAGTGTTTAAAATTTGGTTTGGATTGGAGTCATTATGTAGAAATGGCAGCCATTTATCACACTGAAAAAATGGCAAAATTTGATATCAAATTTGCGGCGTTGCCACGCGGAAACCGTGATGTGAAGATTTGTGAATTGGATAACTTTTAATTGTCTACTCGTGTAGATGGTGTCCACAAAATTTCAGCTCATTTGGAGAAGCGCGCGATCAAAACGAACATTTTGTTCGACGTCCTGGAAAACGCTGACTCAGCAATTTTGAAAATTCAATCCCAGCTCGCTGCTTTCCTGCCGTTTTGAAGGCGGGGTCATAATAATATTTTTTGTTTGTCCCGACAACGCGCATGTGTATACCAAATTTTGTGGCTGTACGACAAAGTTTTTTGCCGACCCCCACCCATTGACGCAATGCATTTTGGGTTTTGTAGGTGGCGCTGTAGGGCCAATTTTTAAATCCCAATATTGAAATTCATATTAAAAAAATTTTTTCGCCAGAACTGAATTTTGTGCAAAGTTTGGTGAGTTTTCGAGCATGTTCAGGGGGTCAAATTCCAGTTTAAAGAGCAGAAGAAGAAGAAGAAGAAAGAAAGAAAGAAAGAAAGAAAGAAAGAATATTAAAGCCGCGAGCGGCGTCAAAAGGCCCTCGCCCGCCGCTTACCTGACCCGCCCCGTTTTATTCTTTCATTGATGTTTGTCAAATTTGGCACATTTCCATGGCAACAAGTACATTTGATTTGATGGGACATTTTTCACTTGGGCCCATTAGAATAACATGGGGAACTTCAGCCATCGCCACGGCAACACCGTTGATAATACAATATGGTTACCATTTGCTTTTTTGATCGGGACGACATGACGGAATTATCACCCAAATTTCATTCATTTCTGATAAAGTAATTATTTTACTCCCCATACAGATTTCATTTTGATTCTGTAGGGGGCGCTGTAATGCCGATTTTCAAAATTTAAATGTCAATGTGTCCAGTAAGGAAGGATTAATCAGTGTTTAAAATTTAGTTTGGATTGGAGTCATTATGTACGAATGGCAGCCATTTATCACACTGAAAAAATGGCAAAATTTGACATCAACTTTGCGGCGTTGCCACGCGGAAACCGTGATCTGAAGATTTGTGAATTGGATAACTTTTAATTGTCTACTCGTGTAGATGGTGTCCACCAAATTTCAGCTCATTCGGAGAAGCGCGCGATTAAAACGAACATTTTGTACGACGTCCTGGAAAATGCTGACTCAGCATTTTTGAAAATTCAATCCCAGCTCGCTGCTTTCCTACTGTTTTGAGGTCGGGGTCATAATAATATTTTTTGTTTGTCCCGACAACGCGTATGTGTATACCAAATGTTGTGGCTGTACGACAAAGTTTTTTGCGGACTCCCTCCCATCGACGCAATGCATTTTGGGTTTTGCAGGTGGTGCTGTAGAGCCAATTTTTAAATCCCAATATTGAAATTCACATTAAAAAAAATTTTTCGCCGGAACTGAATTTTGTGCAAAATTTGGTGAGTTTTCGAGCATGTTCAGGGGGTCAAATTCCAGTTTAAAGAGCAGAAGAAGAAGAAGAAGAAGAAGAAGAAGAAGAAGAAGATTAAAGCCGCGAGCGGCGTCAAAAGGCCCTCGCCCGCCGCTTACCTGACCCGCCCCGCTTTATTCTTTCATTGATGTTTGTCAAATTTGGCACATTTCCATGGAAACAAGTAAAATTGATTTGATGGGAGATTTTTCACTTTGGCCCATTAGAATAACATGGGGAACTTCAGCCATCGCCACGGCAACACCGTTGATATTACAATATGGTTACCATTGGCTTTTTTGATCGGGACGACATGAAAAATTTATCACCCAAATTCCAATCATTTCTGATAAACTAATAATTTAACTCCCCATACAGATTTTATTTTGATTTTATAGGGGGCGCTGTAACGCCGATTGTGAAATTGTCACTGTCAATGTGTCCAGATAGGAAGGGTCAATAAGTGTTTAAGATTTGGTTGAGATTGGATTTTTTATGTACGAATGGCAGCCATTTATCACACTGAAAAAATGGCAAAATTTGACATCAAATTTGCGGCGTTGCCACGCGGAAACCGTGATCTGAAGATTTGTGAATTGGATAACTTTTAATTGTCTACTTGTGTAGATGGTGTCCACCAAATTTCAGCTCATTTGGAGAAGCGCGCGATCAAAACGAACATTTTGTACGACGTCCTGGGAAAACGCTGACTCAGCAATTTTGAAAATTCAATCAAAGCTCGCTGCTTTCCTGCTGTTTTGAGGTCGGGGTCACAATAATATTTTTTGTTTGTCCCGACAACGCGCATGTGTATACCAAATTTTGTGGCTGTACGACAAAGTTTTTTGCGGACCCCATCCCATTGACGCAATGCATTTTGGGTTTTGCAGGTGGCGCTGTCCAGCCAATTTTTAAATCCCAATATTAAAATTCACATTAAAAAAAATTTTTCGCCGGAACTGAATTTTGTGCAAAGTTTGGTGAGTTTTCGAGCATGTTCAGGGGGTCAAATTCCAGTTTAAAGAGCAGAAGAAGAAGAAGAAGAAGAAAGAAAGAAAGAATTAAAGCCGCGAGCGGCGTCAAAAGGCCCTCGCCCGCCGCTTGCCTGACCCGCCCCACTTTATTCTTTCATTGGTGTTTGTCAAATTTGGTACATTTCCATGGCACCAAGTACATTTGATTTGATGGGAGATTTTTCACTTGGGCCCATTAGAATAACATGGGGAACTTCAGCCATCGCCACGGCAACACCGTTGATATTACAATATGGTTACCATTTGCTTTTTTGATCGGGACGACATGAAGAATTTATCAACCAATTTCCATTCATTTCTGACAAACTAAGAATTTTACTCCCCATACAGATTTTATTTTGATTCTGTAGGGGGCGCTGTAAAACCGATTTTCAAAGTTTCACTGTCAATGTGTCCAGGAAGCAAGGATTAATCAGTGTTTAAAATTTGGTTTGGATTGGAGTCATTATGTAGAAATGGCAGCCATTTATCACACTGAAAAAATGGCAAAATGTGACATCGACTTTGCGGCGTTGCCACGCGGAAACCGTAGTCTGAAGATTTGTGAATTGGATAACTTTTAATTGTCTACTCGTTTAGATGATGTCCACCAAATTTCAGCTCATTTGGAGAAGCGCACGATCAAAACGAACATTTTGTACGACGTCCTGGAAAACGCTGACTCAGCAATTTCGAAAATTCAATCCCAGATAGCTGCTTTCCGGCTGTTTTGACGGCGGGGTCATAACAATATTTTTTGTTTGTCCCAACAAGGCGCATCTGTATACCGAATTTTGTGGCTGTACGACAAACTTTATTGTGGGCCCCCTCCCATTGACGCAATGCATTTTGGGTTTTGCAGGTGGCGCTGTAGAGGCAATTTTTAAATCCCAATATTGAAACACATATTAAAAAAAATTTTTCACCGGAACTGAATTTTGTGCAAAATTTGGTGAGTTTTCAAGCATGTTTAGGGGGTCAAATTCCAGTTTAAAGAGCAGAAGAAGAAGAAGAAGAAGAAAGAAAGAAAGAAAGAAAGAATATAATATTTTTTGCAAAAACAATATGCTTTTTTTTTCCTGCCGTTATTTCGCCCACATGTTATATATTTTCGGAAAGGTCTCGACAAGCCCGACGCGTCTGTGAGGTGTTTGAGAGTGTGAATGTCTGTGGTCGAGCGCTACGCGCCCGACAAGTCATGTTTGTGTGTGAGAGTGTGTGTGTGTTTTTTCTATTTGTACAAGTGTGTATGAGTGCATGTCGGGGTGTGTGTGTCTGGACATGTTGGCCTATGTCTGAGGTCGAGCGCTGCGCGCTCGACTTGTCATTTTTGTACGTTTGAGCATATGAAAGGTCTTGGTCGAGCGCTGCGCGCTCGAAAATTCGTGTGTGTGTGTGCGTTTTTGTGTTTGTACACGTGAATGTGTGAGTGCATGTCGGGGTGTGTGTGTCTGGACATGTTGTATGATGTCTGTGGTCGAGCGCTGCGCGCTCGACTTGTCATCGTTGTGTGTTTTGAGAGTGTGAAAGGCCTGAGGTCGAGCGCTGCGCGCTCGACTAGTCGTTCTCTGTGTTGCAGAAACAATAGGCCCTTCGCCCTTGGCAGGCCAGGGGCTCGGGCCTAATAATATTTTTTGCAAAAACAATATGCTTTTTTTTTTTCTGCCATTATTTCGCCCACATGTTATATATTTTCCGAAAGGTCTCGACAAGCCCGACGTTTCTGTGAGATGTTTGAGAGTGTGAATGTCTGTGGTCGAGCGCTAAGCGCTCGACAAGTCATGTTTGTGTGTGAGAGTGTGTGTGCGTTTTTTGTATTTGTACACGTGTGTATGAGTGCATGTCGGGGTGTGTGTGTCTGGACATGTTGGCCTACGTCTGAGGTCGAGCGCTGCGCGCTCGACTTGTCATTTTTGTACGTTTGAGTGTGTGAAAGGCCTGTGGTCGAGCGCTGCGCGCTCGAAAATTCGTGTGTGTGTGTGCGTTTTTGTGTTTGTACACGTGTATGTGTGAGTGCATGTCGGGGTGTGTGTGTCTGCACATGTTGTATGATGTCTGAGGTCGAGCGCTGCGCGCTCGACTTGTCATCGTTGTGTGTTTTGAGAGTGTGAAAGGCCTGAGGTCGAGCGCTGCGCGCTCGACTAGTCGTTGTCTGTGTTGCAGAAACAATAGGCCCTTCGCCCTTGGCAGGCCAGGGGCTCGGGCCTAATTAAAGCCGCGAGCGGCGTCAAAAGGCCCTCGCCCGCCGCTTACCTGACCCGCCCCGTTTTATTCTTTCATTGATGTTTGTCAAATTTGGCACATTTCCATGGCAACAAGTACATTTGATTTGATGGGAGATTTTTCACTTGGGCCCATTAGAATAACATGGGGAACTTCAGCCATCGCCACGGCAACACCGTTGATATTACAATATGCTTACCATTGGCTTTTTTGATCGGGTCGACATGAAGGAATTATCACCCAAATTCCATTCATTTCTGATAAACTAATAATTTTACTTCCCATACAGATTTTATTTTAATTCTGAAGGGGGCGCTGTAATGCCGATTTTCAAAATTTCACTGTCAATGTGTCCAGGAAGGAAGTATTAATCAGTGTTTAAAATTTGGTTTCGATTAGAGTCATTATGTAGAAATGGCAGCCTTTTATCACACTGAAAAAATGGCAAAATTTGACATCAACTTTGCGGCGTTGCCACGTGGAAACCGTGATCTGAAGATTTGTGAATTGGATAACTTTTAATTGTCTACTCGTGTAGATGGTGTCCACCAAATTTCAGCTCATTTGGAGAAGCGCGCGATCAAAACGATCATTTTGTACGACGTCCTGGAAAACGCTGACTCAGCAATTTTGAAAATTCAATCCCAGCTTGCTGCTTCCCTGCTGTTTTGAAGGCGGGGTCATAATAATATTTTTTGTTTGTCCCGACAATGTGCATGTGTATACCGAATTTTGTGGCTGTACGACAAACTTTATTGCAGACCCCTCCCATTGACGCAATGCATTTTGGGTTTTGCAGGTGGCGCTGTAGAGCCAATTTTTAAATGCCAATATTAAAATTCATATTAAAAAAAATTTTTCACCGGAACTGAATTTTGTGCAAAGTTTGGTGAGTTTTCGAGCATGTTCAGGGGGTCAAATTCCTGTTTAAAGAGCAGAAGAAGAAGAAGAAGAAGAAAGAAAGAAAGAAAGAATATTAAAGCCGCGAGCGGCGTCAAAAGGCCCTCGCCCGCTGCTTACCTGACCCGCCCCGCTTTATTCTTTCATGGATGTTTGTCAAATTTGGCACATTTCCATGGCAACAAGTAAAATTGATTTGATGGGAGATTTTTCACTTGGGCCCATTAGAATAACATGGGGAACTTCAGCCATCGCCACGGCAACACCGTTGATATTACAATATGGTTACCATTTGCTTTTTTGATCGGGACGACATGAAGGAATTATCACCCAAATTCCATTCATTTCTGATAAACTAATAATTTTACTCCCCATACAGATTTTATTTTGATTCTGTAGGGGGCGCTGTAACACCGATTTTCAAAATTTCAATGTCAATGTATCCAGGAAGGAAGGATTAATCAGTGTTTAGAATTTGGTTTGGATTGGAGTCATTATGTAGAAATGGCAGCCATTTATCACTCTGAAAAAATGGCGAAATTTGACATCAACTTTGCGGCGTTGCCACGTGGAAACCGTAATCTGAAGATTTGTGAATTGGATAACTTTTAATTGTCTACTTGTGTAGATGGTGTCCACCAAATTTCAGCTCATTTGGAGAAGCGCGCGATCAAAACGAACATTTTGTACGACGTCCTGGAAAACGCTGACTCAGCAATTTTGAAAAGTCAATCCCAGCTCGCTGCTTTCCGGCTGTTCTGAGGTCGGGGTCATAATAACATTTTTTGTTTGTCCTGACGACGCGCATCTGTATACCGAATTTTTTGGCTGTACGACAAACTTTATTGCGGACCCCCTCCCATTGACGCAATGCATTTTGGGTTTTGCAGGTGGCGCTGTAGGGCCAATTTTTAAATCCCAATTTTGAAACACATATTAAAAAAAATTTTTCACCGGAACTGAATTTTGTGCAAAATTTGGTGAGTTTTCGAGCATGTTCAGGGGGTGAAATTCCAGTTTAAAGAGCAGAAGAAGAAGAAGAAGAAAGAAAGAAAGAAAGAAAGAAAGAAAGAAAGAAAGAATTAAAGCCGCGAGCGGCGTCAAAAGGCCCTCGCCCGCTGCTTACCTGACCCGCCCCGTTTCATTCTTTCATTGATGTTTGTCAAATTTGGCTCATTTCCATGGCAACAAGTACCTTTGATTTGATGGGAGATTTTTCACTTGGGCCCATTAGAATAACATAGGGAACTTCAGCCATCGCCACGGCAACACCGTTGATAATACAATATGGTTACCATTTGCTTTTTTGATCGGGACGACATGAAGGAATTATCACCCAAATTCCATATATTTCTGATAAACTAATAATTTTACTCCCCATACAGATTTTATTTTGATTCTGTAGGGGGCGCTGTAATGCCGATTTCCAAAATTTCACTGTCAATGTGTCCAGATAAGAAGGGTCAATAAGTGTTTAAAATTTGGTTTGGATTGGAGTCATTAAGTCGAAATGGCAGCCATTTATCACACTGAAAAAATGGCAAAATTTGACATCAACTTTGCGGCGTTGCCACGCGGAAACCGTGATCTGAAGATTTGTGAATTGGATAACTTTTAATTGTCTACTCGTGTAGATGGTGTCCACCAAATTTCAGCTCATTTGGAGAAGCGCGCGATCAAAACGAACATTTTGTACGACGTCCTGGAAAACGCTGACTCAGCAATTTTGAAAATTCAATCCCAGATAGCTGCTTTCCAGCTGTTCTGAGGTCGGGCTCATAATAGTATTTTTTGTTTGTCCCAACAAGGCGCATGTGTATACCAAATTTTGTGGCCGTACAACAAAGTTTATTGCGGACCCCCTCCCATTGACGCAATGCATTTTGGGTTTTGCAGGTGGCGCTGTAGGGCCATTTTTTAAATCCCAATTTCGAAACACATACTAAAAAAAATTTTTCACCGGAACTGAATTTTGTACAAAGTTTGGTGAGTTTTCGAGCATGTTCAGGGGGTCAAATTCCAGTTTAAAGAGCAGAAGAAGAAGAAGAAGAAGAAGAAGAAAGAAAGAATTAAAGCCGCGAGCGGCGTCAAAAGGCCCTCGCCCGCCGCTTACCTGCCCCGCCCCGTTTTACTCTTTCATTGATGTTTGTCAAATTTGGCACATTTCCATGGCAACAAGTAAATTTGATTTGATGGGAGATTTTTCACTTGGGCCCATTAGGATAACATGGGTAACTTCAGCCATCGCCACGGCAACACCGTTGATATTACAATATGGTTACCATTTGCTTTTTTGATCGGGATGACATGAAGAATTTATCAACCAATTTCCATTCATTTCTGATAAACTAATAATTTTACTCCCCATACAGATTTTATTTTGATTCTGTAGGGGGCGCTGTAACGCCAATTTCCAAAATTTCACTGTCAATGTGTCCAGATAAGAAGGGTCAATAAGTGTTTAAAATTTGGTGTGGATTGGAGTCATTATGTAGAAATGGCAGCCATTTATCACACTGAAAAAATGGCGGAATTTGACATCAACTTTGCGGGGTTGCCACGCGGAAACCGTAGTCTGAAGATTTGTGAATTGGATAACTTTTAATTGTCTACTTGTGTAGATGGTGTCCACCAAATTTCAGCTCATTTGGAGAAGCGCGCGATCAAAACGAACATTTTGTACGACGTCCTGGAAAACGCTGACTCAGCAATTTTGAAAATTCAATCAAAGCTCGCTGCTTTCCTGCTGTTTTGAGGTCGGGGTCATAATAATATTTTTTGTTTGTCCCGACAACGCGCATGTGTATACCAAATTTTGTGGCTGTACGACAAAGTTTTTTGCGGACCCCATCCCATTGACGCAATGCATTTTGGGTTTTGCAGGTGGCGCTGTCCAGCCAATTTTTAAATCCCAATATTAAAATTCACATTAAAAAAAATTTTTCGCCGGAACTGAATTTTGTGCAAAATTTGGTGAGTTTTCGAGCATGTTAAGGGGGTCAAATTCCAGTTTAAAGAGCAGAAGAAGAAGAAGAAGAAGAAGAAGAAAGAAAGAATAATATTTTTTGCAAAAACAATATGCGATTTTTTTTTCTGCCATTATTTCGCCCACATGTTATATATTTTCGGAAAGGTCTCAACAAGCCCGACGCGTCTGTGAGGTGTTTGAGAGTGTGAATGTCTGTGGTCGAGCGCTATGCGCTCGACAAGTCATGTTTGTGTGTGAGAGTGTGTGTGCGTTTTTTGTATTTGTACACGTGTGTATGAGTGCATGTTGAGGTGTGTGTGTCTGGACATGTTGGCCTATGTCTGAGGTCGAGCGCTGCGCGCTCGACTTGTCATTTCTGTACGTTTGAGTGTGTGAAAGGCCTTGGTCGAGCGCTACGCGCTCGAAAATTCGTGTGTGTGTGTGTGTGTTTGTGTTTGTACACGCGTATGTGTGAGTGCGTGTCGGTGTGTGTGTGTCTGGACATGTTGAATGATGTCTGTGGTCGAGCGCTGCGCGCTCGACTTGTCTTCGTTGTGTGTTTTGAGAGTGTGAAAGGCCTGAGGTCGAGCGCTGCGCGCTCGACTAGTCGTTGTCTGTGTTGCAGAAACAATAGGCCCTTCGCCCTTGGCAGGCCAGGGGCTCGGGCCTAATTAAAGCCGCGAGCGGCGTCAAAAGGCCCTCGCCCGCTGCTTACCTGACCCGCCCCGTTATATTCTTTCATTGATGTTTGTCAAATTTGGCACATTTCCATGGCAACAAGTAAATTTGATTTGATGGGAGATTTTTCACTTGGGCCCATTAGAATAACATGGGGAACTTCAGCCATCGCCATGGCAACACCGTTGATAATACAATATGGTTACCTTTTGCTTTTTTGATCGGGACGACATGACGGAATTATCATCCAAATTTCATTCATTTCTGACAAACTAATAATTTTACTCCCTATACAGATATTATTTTGATTCTGTAGGGGGCGCTGTAATGCCGATTTTCAAAATTTAAATGTCAATGTGTCAAGGAACAAAGGATTAATCAGTGTTTAAAATTTGGTTTGGATTGGAGTCATAATGTCGAAATGGCAGCCATTTATCACACTGAAAGAATGGCAAAAATTGACATCAATTTTGCGGCGTTGCCACGCGGAAACCGTGATCTGAAGATTTGTGAATTGGATAACTTTTAATTTTCTACTTGTGTAGATGGTGTCCACCAAATTTCAGCTCATTCGGAGAAGTGCACGATCAAAACGAACATTTTGTACGACGCCCTGGAAAACGCTGACTTGGCATTTTTGAAAATTCAATCCCAGCTCGCTGCTTTCCTGCTGTTTTGAGGTCGGGGTCATAATAATATTTTTTGTTTGTCCCGACAAGTCGCATGTGTATACCGAATTTTGTGGCTGTACGACAAAGTTTTTTGCGGACTCCCTCCCATCGACGCAATGCATTTTGGGTTTTACAGGTGGCGCTGTAGAGCCAATTTTTAAATCCCAATATTGAAATTCATATTAAAAAAAATTTTTCGCCGGAACTGAATTTTGTGCAAAATTTGGTGAGTTTTCGAGCATGTTCAGGGGGTCAAATTCCTGTTTAAAGAGCAGAAGAAGAAGAAGAAGAAGAAAGAAAGAAAGAAAGAAAGAATTAAAGCCGCGAGCGGCGTCAAAAGGCCCTCGCCAGCTGCTTACCTGACCCGCCCCGTTTTATTCTTTCATTGATGTTTGTCAAATGTGGCACATTTCCATGGCAACAAGTACATTTGATTTGATGAGAGATTTTTCACTTGGGCCCATTAGAATAACATGGGGAACTTAAGCCATCGCCACGGAAACACCGTTAAAATTACAACATGGTTACCATTTGCTTTTTTGATCGCAACCACATGAAGGAATTATCAGCCAAATTTCACTCATTTCTGACAAACTAATAATATGACTCCCCATACAGATTTCATTTTGATTCTGTAGGGGGCGCTGTAACGCCGAATCTGAAAATGTCATTGTCAATGTGTCCAGATTAGAAGGGTCAATAAGTGTTTAAGATTTGGTTGAGATTCGATGTGTTATGTACGAATGGCAGCCATTTGTCACCCTCAAAAAATGGCAAAATTTGACATCAAATTTGCAGCGTTGCCACGCGGAAACCGTAATCTGAAGATTTGTGAATTGGATAACTTTTAATTGTCTACTTGTGTAGATGATGTCCACCAAATTTCAGCTCATTTGGAGAAGCGCGCGATCAAAACGAACATTTTGTACGACGCCCTGGAAAACGCTGACTCAGCAATTTTGAAAATTCAATCCCAGCTCGCTGCTTTCCTGCTGTTTTGAGGTCGGGGTCATAATAATATTTTTTGTTTGTCCCGACAACGCGCATGTGTATACCAAATTTTGTGGCTGTACGACAAAGTTTTTTGCGGACTCCCTCCCATCGACGCAATGCATTTTGGGTTTTGCAGGTGGCGCTGTAGGGCCAATTTTTAAATCCCAAAATTGAAACACATACTAAAAAAAATTTTTCACCGGAACTGAATTTTGGGCAAAGTTTGGTGAGTTTTCGAGCATGTTCAGGGGGTCAAATTCCAGTTTAAAGAGCAGAAGAAGAAGAAGAAGAAGAAAGAAAGAATATTAAAGCCGCGAGCGGCGTCAAAAGGCCCTCGCCCGCTGCTTACTGGACCCGCCCCATTTCATTCTGGCGATCGTACATCAAAATTTCATCGAAATATTTACAAATATTGTCGTTTGGAATTTGGTTTTGAACGTCCAGTTAGACTTTGTGTGTTTCGAACGTCCATTCAGACTTTATGTGGCTTTAGAACGTCCATTCAGACTTTATGTGGCTTTAGAACGTCCATTCAGACTTTATGTGGCTTTAGAACGCCCAGTCAGACTTTTGAGTGGACCTTTTTGTGAATGAGCAGCTTCTCGCCAAACAGCCACGCTCCTCTCCAGTTTATCTCCCCCTACAGTGAACTCCAGTAAAATTTGGCTGCCAGTTGATTTGAGGGTTGAATTACATTCCTGATAAATTTATTTGAGTAGACTTTGGTTGTTCTGTCTATGTTATGGATGAATAATTTGGCATCATTTTTCTGAGTAAGAGGTGGAATTGGAAACCTTTCAGGAGCTGCAGCATTTCTATTGGTATTGCGTTGGAAATTGTAATATATTCTGTTTGTGAGATTGTGGGATGATATTTGTTCATAAATTGGTTGTATGGTAAGATTTGTCCTTGTTCATCGATTCACTGATTGACCCATATTGCTCCTTGATCAAACCAAGATTTGTAAAATATTGTTTTGTTTCTGTGCTGTATATGTTGGTTGTTCTATATGTAGAAGCTGGTTGGCGAGAAGCCGCATTTGTAGATCAGCCCCGAGGAGAGCAACGCCTGTTTATGGAAGTTTGATAATGTATGTTAATTTTATAATTACATTTAAGTAAAAAATTGAATTCCACATTTTAATATTTTCTCTTATGAGGCCACATAACCAATTCATTTTGAAGATATTATTCATATCAATAATAGATATAGTTAGATACTTCATTAATCTCCAACGAGAAATTCACAGTTCCAGCAGCATGAAAGGTAAGAAAAAAAAACAAAAACAAAAACATGAGAGCCTGCAAGTTACAAATCAGATTATAAAAAGCAAAAATCATCATCCCTGGGTGGATTCTAACCACCAACCTTTCAGTTGGCAGCCAAACACACTAACCACTTGCGCCACAGAGACCACATACAAATCAGGATCAGGATCATATTTACTGTCATTGCAACAGGTTACCGAAGTTACAAGTGCAACGAAATTTCAAGGGTTTTTAAGACGCCCAGGCAGCCAATTACGCCGCTCCATCTTGAAAAGGAAAATAGAGTTAAGAAACTCAGACAGAGATAAGTGTGGGGGGGGGGGGGGGGGGGGGGGTTAAAAAAAGATACATCAATTCAGATCACGGTTCCGAAGGGAGTCGTGATTAGAAGTGAGAGACCAAAAAAAGCCAACCTGCGCACATACATAGCAGATAAAAGACACCAGATAAGTTGCTGTCAAACTAACGGATCGGTTGTTGCTGCCCTCAATCGGCGCTACACACCATCACCATTAGTCATCAGCAGAGGAAAAGGGGGTGTCCTTGTTATGAGTTAATTTCATACTCTTCTGTTCACATGTGGTTGGAATACTCTTTTTCTATGACTGTAATATGAATAAGTTGTTGTCACCATTTTGTGTTATTTTCTTTGATCATTCTAAGTTAACACCCTGTATAACCTCTTTGTGTGAATTGCTGTGGGCTAGTCGCAGAAGTGAGGTACTTTCCGCACATGCGCAGTACAAACCAGGTTCTGGGACTGATCAGGTACTGACACATAGTGATGGGACAAATGAACTGAGGCATTGAGGCGTGTCTCGAGTAAAAGTGGGCGTGTCAGATGAAGCGTCGCTTCGAGGCTTGGGTCGCTTCCGAAAAAGTCATGTGACCGATGACAACCGAGGCCTCGGTTTGTGCAGATCACGTGATTGTTTCGTTCAACGTATCACTGTCCCATTAAAACGTTTCGAATCTCGAGCCACACTATGGGTGTTGTTGGTGTTTGTGGAGAGAGGAGTGAGAGCGAGTTGTGGAGAAAGTCAGAGCGAGCTGCAGTTAGTATTATCCAGTAAGTATTATTAGTTAGTATTATTCGGTGTGAAATAGCATAAGCTGGAGGAGTAGGAGAAGTGTAGGAAGAGCAGCAGTTTAAATTATTTCTCAACTGCAGTGCTTTGATATGAGACATTATATATATATTTTTCTTCATCAGGCTCTCTGCCTGATAAAGGTCTCAAAGACCAAAAGCTGCAAGCTTCAGTAAAGCCTTTTTTGCTCAGACCTCAAGTGTGTGGATTTTTTTCTTTTGTACTAGAAGTCACTACCAAGTCCTGCACCTTCCAACAGATGAGCGGTGACCCTTCACCCCTTTATTTATGGGTTGTGTAAAATGATGGATGTTTGTGTGTGTCAGTTTTACCATTTGTAAATCTCACTCCTGTATTTGGTGTCTGCACCTTCTGCCACCTTCATCAGTCACATGTGAACTAGACACTACTTTGACATGTGTATGTAAAGAAGCCATTGGGAGCCACAGTTCTACAGCAGGGCCTGCAAAGCATGTGTTAGTTTCTGTTACCTATTCTGAAAGGCAACATGTGTACGTGAAATATGAAGAAAAGTTTAATTTATTATTAATAAAATGAGCTGTAAACTATACACTGATGTTGGATAATGATTAGCTAATTCATGTGATGGTGCATATATATATATATATATATATATACAATGGGGGAAATAAGTATTGAACGCATTAACTGTTTTGTCATTACATTTATTTCCAAAGATGCAATTCATGTGACATTTCTTCCAGACACTGGTATTAACTCAAATAATCCACACATGAAAAGAAATCACAACATTCAAATCCATAAATAGTGATTATGTGGAATTGAGTGCAATAACACAGGAAAAAAGTATTGAACACACCATGGGAAAGCTGTATAGTTCGTCAAGGAAAGGCACCATACCATCTCACACCTGAAATTAATTAGTCTTTGTACTTCCTATAAGTGCAAACCAACATCAGCTGGGTTAGTGCTAATTGATGGCCCTATAAACAGGTTGTTTTTTCACCAAGTAGTCAAACAAGACACATCTCATGATGGGTAAAAGCAAGGAGCTCTCTCAAGACCTTCGCAGCCTGATTGTTGCTCAGCATCAGAATGGAACTGGTTACAGACTTATCTCAAAGAATCTGAGTATTCCAGTAAGCACCGTTGGGGCCATTATCCGCAAGTGGAAGAAGCATCACCTTATCATCAACAGGCCGCGCACAGGAGCTCCTCGCAAGATTTCTGACCAGGGAGTCAGAAAGATGGTCAGAAGAGTTCTCAAAGAGCCAAGGACCACCCGGAAAGCAATCCAGCAAGACATGGAGGCAGCAGGTACAAGTGTTACAGAGAAAACGAAAGGCAATGCACTCCACCGCCATGGCCTCTATGGACGCTCAGCCCGCAAGACTCCGTTCCTCAAAAAAAGGCATGTTGAAGCTCGTCTAAAGTTTGCTAAACAGCATCTGGATAAGCCTGTGGAATACTGGGAGAATGTTGTCTGGTCAGATGAGACCAAAATTGAACTTTTGGCTGTCATACTACACACCATGTTTGGAGGAGAAATGGCACTGCACATCACCCAAATAACACTGTACCAACAGTGAAGTTTGGTGGTGGAAACATCATGGCATGGGGTTGTTTCTCATTTCGTGGTACTGGCAGACTTCATATAATTGAAGGAGCAATGAATGGAAACATCTATCGGCAAATTCTTGAGATGAACCTCCTGCCATCCACCAGGATGATGAAGATGAGACGGGGCTGGACCTTTCAACAGGACAACGATCCGAAGCACACGGCAAAGTTGACTCTCGAATGGTTTAAAAAAAAGAAAATCAATGTGTTAGAATGGCCCAGTCAATCACCTGACTTAAATCCGATCGAACATTTGTGGAAAGAACTAAAGATAAGGGTTCACCAGAGGGCACCAAAGAATATTCAGGATTTGAAGACAATCTGTGCGGAGGAATGGGCAAAAATCACACCTGAGCAGTGTGGGCGATTAGTTCATACATACAACAAGCGTCTGGAAGCAGTCATTGCAAACAAAGGCTTCTCCACAAAGTATTAAACGAGTCTCAGATAGTGTGTTCAATACTTTTTTCCTGTGTTATTGCAATTAATTCCACATTAACACTATTTATGGATTTGAATGTTGTGATTTCTTTTCATGTGTGGATTATTTGAGTTAATACCAGTGTCTGGAAGAAATGTCACATGAATTGCATCTTTGGAAATAAATGTAATGACAAAACAGTTAATGCGTTCAATACTTATTTCCCCCATTGTATATATATATATATATATATATATATATATATATATATATATATATATATATATATATATATATATATATGTATATATGTGTGTGTGTGTGTGTGTGTGTGTGTGTGTGTGTGTGTGTATCACAAATACTCTCACAGATGAAGCAAGGAAGAAAGAGGAAGTCCTCACTCGTGTGGGAGTATTTTGAGTTGACAAATCATAATAAGGTTTGTGAAAACTCGTAATATATTGGGTACCAGCCAAATATTGACATCAGTCCTAATATGTATGATTTTATTAAAGGTGAGGTGTTCCAAGGAGCTGGAGAAATATTGTCCCAAAAAAAGAAACCACCTAAATCCCAGCTCTGTGGAAAAATTCTCATATTTTTGAATAATATCAAATAAAATACTGTCCCTACTTCAGTTTTGCAATGTTACCAGAAGCACAGTCACAAAACAAAAACAAGCACAAACACATTTTATTTAGTCGCCTTTATTACAATTAAAAGTATTTAAACACTTTACAGAAAACCAGAACCTGACCTCAATCAAGCAGTCACACTACAGATCTCAGATCTCTCCCCATTTGTTTCCACTTCCCTCTCTATCTCTGCTGTCAGGAGAAACAGACACCATATTAAGTATATTACATGTTTATTGGCATTATCATTTAAACACAATTCAAAGCTTCACGTAGCAAAGCCAGTGTGTCATTATAGCCACTCTGCCTGTTTTACTTTTATTTGTCCACTTGATGGCGCAGTGGAGCAAATTAAGCACCATGAAGCTTTGACCATGAATGAACCAATTGGAAACCCTCAATGCTTCACGGAGCTTCATCTCGCCATCACTACTGACACACACACCCTGCAGACAGAAGCTTCTGGAAGAAACGCCTCTCCTGACGAACGCCCTGCAACAGCCCAGCAACTCCAATCAGTGACAGCATAGAGGACCCGCTGCTCATTCATTGGCTCCTCCTCAGTATAAAACCGCGGACCACACCCTCGCCAACGCCCTCGGTACAGAGGATTACAGAGGTAAGCTTGTGGCCGTCTTGTCCTCCTGCTAGCTTAGCATAGGGTGATTCTGCACTATATCCTATTAAATATTATGCTCCAGCTGAATCTCAATGCTCAGGGTAACAGGAGAAATGCATCATGAAGGCTGAAGTGGAAAAATGAGGTCGCTATTCAAAGGCTAGCTAGCCGTTAGCGAGATAGCTAGCTATTAGACAATTGATGCTATTTAGTGGTTTGCAACTATTTAAATATCATGTTGCTTTATTTTTTAAGTACCGCTGTTATTGTTTATTGGATACTGAATGCTGAAATGTTGCTGTGACAGATAAAATAGCTGTTTTGCCTCATAGTGTGGTTAAACAGGAGCTTTTCCCAGAGGTAGTGTCAATAAACTCTGCTGGCTTTAGCTGACTGTAGTTTGTGCTGTGCTGTTCGGTTTGTGCTCTGAATGAATGGGAATGCTGAAGGTACCAGCAGAAAACATATACTTGATGCTGATGTGAGGAAACAATTTTTAAACCAGACGTATGATAACTTTGCACCTCTTTGTATTTGCTTTGGTCAAGTAAAAGCTGCTATAAAAGCTTTGGGATGTTTTAATTTGCGTCTATGTAGAACGTTGTCTTAGTAAAATGGTGCTGTGATATCTCTTCTACCTCATTGTGTTTCTGTAAAATAGTGTGGTTAAACAGGAGCTTTGCTATCAGTGTTTTAGTGTTTTAAAATGGTGCTGTGTGCACTTTGACAGGATTTTTGATGTTTAAATTAATGAACTGGTTTGTTCCATCATGTTAGAATCAGTTTTACCAGTCATTTAGGACATCGTGATGAGTACAGTATGGTTTATATAAGGCATGTTGCATGATTAAATGTTTTAGTGCTTTCATTCAGTATCCATTGTCTGATCTTTACCACTGTTGTGTTTTAAAATAGTTGTTTCAGTTTCTGAGTCAGCACTGACAGTAGATTTTTTTTCTCTGATTAAAAAAAATTAATTGTGAGGACATTGGATGTGTTGTGTATACATGTTTATCTGCTCATATTGGTGATAACTGTTTTACAGCCGTGGTTTCAGACAAGTGACAGTGTTTGAGGTTTTTTTCTTTTAAGATTTTCACTATGCTGGAAGTGTCCTAGTCTTGTAAAATGATGCTGTGATGGCATCTCTTTTGTGCCTGGATGTGTTTCATTTTAGTAGTTTGTTTAAATGGGAGATGTAAATCATATTTCTTTGTCAAATTGTGGCAGTGAGGATATGAATCATGTGCAATCACATTGAAGTGTTGAAGTATATTCCTCTGTCAACTCCTCCAGCTTTTGCATTTGACTACAGCAGCCACTATGCTGTATTTATCGCTGTCATATCTCGCTACGTCATATGTATGTTGAAGCTTTACTTTATACTGTGGTCAACATTTGTCTTTGTAAAATAGTGCTCTGACAGATGAAATATATCTTGTACCTTGTAATGTTTGCTTAAAAAGTAGTGTGGTTAAATGAAACATTGACTACATTTTCTATCAATTTTGGTGTTAAAATTAATTGCCAGTGCTTTGTTCCATTATCTCACAATCAGTTCTATCAGTCAATTATGACATCATGATGGGTATAATATAGTTTAAGAGATGTTGCATGAGGAAATGTTAACATACCATTAATTACAGTGCCATATTAATTCTCTGTGCTGTTTTAAAGACCAGTTCAGCTACTTTTGATGCAGACATGTTGAGATTCATCTTCTTTCTGAGAATGCAGTAGTGCTTTCATTTAGTAGCTAATGTCTGGTCTTTAGCCCTTTTGTGTTTTGAATTGGTTGTTTCAGTTTTCTGATGAAAAAATACATAGTAAAGACATTAGATGTGTCTTGTACGTACATGTTTTGCTGCTCATGTTGGTGCTTACTGTTTCATAGCAGTGGTTTAGATAACTGGGTGTTTTTTTCCACAGCCTTTGGACGCCCTTTGGACAGCCCTTTGGACAGCCCTTTGGACAGCCCTTTGGACAGCCCTTTGGACAGCCTTTGGACAGCCCTTTGGACAGCCATCTTTGCTGC
The DNA here is from genome assembly GCF_902148845.1 of Salarias fasciatus. Lineage (NCBI taxonomy): Eukaryota > Metazoa > Chordata > Actinopteri > Blenniiformes > Blenniidae > Salarias > Salarias fasciatus. The sequence goes on along the minus strand of NW_021941230.1, from coordinate 3,445,172 downwards.
ATCACCTCATCTTACCATCCATCCATCCATTCATCCATCTGTTTTGCTTGATCTCTCTCCGCTCTCTCTCTCTCTCTCTCTCTCTCTCTCTCTCTCTCTCTCTCTAACCCTCCCTCTCTCCTCCCTCTCTCCCCCCTCTCTCTCCCTCTACTTCTCTCTCTCTCTCTCAGCAAATTTTCTTCACAGGTAAGTGTGTCAGTAGCTGTGTTAGCATTGTATTTGAAATACTGTTCTACACAGTGTTAGCTGAACAGATTTTGCTTGATTAGTAAAACTGTGTCGTGGTAAAAATTATTTTATTACATGATAAAGCATTTGTGTGGGAACATTTGTAAATCCATAGCTCTATTTTTCAGCTCTTTGTGCTGTGTTTTTGTCTGTCTTTTTGATGTTGTTAGTTTAAATCGCGGTGACTGTTTGGTGTGGTCCTGTTAGCAGAGTGTTGCATGGCGTTACCAGGCGTTAGCATGGTGTGTAAATTATGTGTTCTCCAGAAGCATATTTGCTGAGCTGTTTCTCGTGTCAGCTGCATTGAATTTTAGTCTTCTCTCCTGTGTGTTACAGTTTTTATGAGTATTTTGAGGAGGCTTTGTGTTAATTTTGATGTCTTTCATGTCCGTGTATTAGAATGGTGTTTGATGTGAGGTTTTGGGCCAGCTTCAGCTGAATGGAATTATTTATGTCTCCAAGTGTGTAGAGTAAAAGTGTATTCTAATGAAATAATCAGGATTTTTTGTGGCAAATTGTGAAGAGTTGTTGCGGCAAATTTTTTGAAATTATGTGTGTACGTGTGTTATTGTAGAATATGACAGCAGTTGTCCCGAGTCAGCTGTACTAATGTTGTGTGTCTTAAATTACAAATTTGTATACATTTGGGAATTTTTTTAATTTAATTTTTGGACTTTTTTCAGACAAGGCAACAACATTTTGTGGTAAGGACAACACAAGGGTTAAGCGTTCGTGTGGAAGGTGTATTTGACTAGTGAGCACTGTGTGACTTTTTTCACTTCTTGCCAATAGCAGTGTATAAATCCTGGTAGTGGGTGTTTTTATGTTGCTGGCCTTGAAGTGTATGGTGATAATTAAGATGTTGTGTTATTTTGTAATAATATTGTAATGATGTAATATTTTGTATCTGGGCTGGTATTTGTGAATTTACGTGGTGTTTTCCCTCTGTTTTATGAGTTTGTGTGTGCTACATTATTGTAGAATATGACAGCAACTGTCTCGCCTTAGCTATATTTATCTACTCTGTGGAGGTCTCTACTGTGAGTGCTTTTCTATTTTTATTAGGGCTGCATCTAACAACTATTTTAATAGTCTAGTCTTCGACTATTGAAAGATTATTTGAATAATGGATTATATATGTATTGAATTTAGAATGAGGTTGCTTTAATTATTTATTCAGAATGCGTGACACGTTTGGTATCGTACTATAATTATATTAACATTAACTGATGTTGGTGTGGTTGAGATCTGGGTGTGGTCACAATCACAGTTCTGTTCCAGTGGAGGACAGTTTGTGCAGCTCGATGTATCGCGGTCAAAAGGCAGCCGTTTTGTGTCCCACACCTGTAATGTGTCATGGCTTTTCTGATGTAATGTTTGATACATTGAAGAGATTCCAGTTTCGTTGTACCTTTTGCAGTGACAAATGAAGTTCTATTCTATTCAATGCAACACTCGGCAGACTGAACTTTTGTCCTTTCAGATGCCACGTGGGAAGGCACGCAAGCGCTCTCTTGCAGCGCAGAGGAGGAGAGCCATACAGCTTGAAGACTGGCTGAGCCGCCAGGTGGGTGGTTTTTTGTTTTTTATTTTTTTTTAACATTTCACACAAGTTTAAAACTTTGAAAGAATTTTCTGAATTGTAATCCTGTATTTTCAACGTGGAGGCACCGCAGCAGGCTGTGGCAGTGAGACCTGCCAGCTCTCCGTCTGCTATGGAGGAGGACCAGGTTATAGTTTCATGGCCACTGAATGCGTCTTAACAATTGTTTTTAGCATCAAACTGTGGCCTTTAGTAGAAACATATGTAACACATTTCATTCTTTTATGCAGCCACAGTTCCGTGATGTGGGAGGGATGCCAGGAACGTCCCAGACCAGCTCCACAGACGGACCAGTGGTCTTGGTTGACCAGGTGAGTTGATTGATGTCTTTTTCCTATTATGTAGCAGTTTCAAAGGCACATCTACTCAATGGTGTGAAGTTAATTTACGTTTGAGAGCTTAGATATTGGATATTATTATATATTATAGCATATTATCATTTAGCTTTTATCTTTTCACATGCTGCACGGCAAGAATGCGACAAGGGGGGCTGAGCTCTTCGTGGGGCAGTCTGCTTCCTCTGTGGAGCAGCTCGGGGAGTGGCCCACCCTCTCCCAGGCCTGCTCTTTCAGGGGAGCAGTTGTTCCCGCTGCTCGTCCCCCTCCATCTGCGGAGCCCACTTCCCGTAAGTTAATCTCTTTATTTTTCTGAACTGAATTATTTGATTAGACGGTAAATGATTTCACTTATGTCTTTATAGGCCATGGTACTCGGCACAGGGCCCGGATCTGGCCACGTGGGAAGTCTGGACGGCAGCACAAGCTGATCATCCCGGTGGAGTATCCCGACAAGCAGGCAAGTTGTTAACCCTCTGAATCAAACAGGGTGTCTATTTCCAGGATGACTTTATTTCAGCAGGATTGACAGCAGAGCGTGCCAACCTTGGGTGCAGAGACTGATTTTGACCAGCAGGTGGAGCTGGTGCCTCAGCTGTATTGACACCAGCTGCGCCACAAACGGCTGACAGCAAAGGGCTAAGTTTCATCAAAATGTCTAGTTTTTGAAGCTATTAAAAAACAGTAAACATCAACTGTTGTTTCTTTTATCTAGTTTGCGCTGGTTATCGGTAACTCCCATCTGCGTTCTGTCGTGGATGGGTACGTGCCGATGCCAAGCAGTCGCTTTTCCTTCGGGATTAGTGCAACACCTGGCGGAGCCGCACGGGACATCCTGAAGGAGGTGGCAGCGACCGAGCTTGACTGTGGTGGGTGCAGTAGCAAGAAAAAACAATGACTTTTGTGATGTTTTTTGACACATTTAACATCTGACCCTTTTGTGCTCATCAGTGCCCGATGTTGTCGTTGTCATGGCGACTTGCAATGGTCTCACGGCTTGCAGAACGGTCTCCCAGGCTGCGGAGGAGTTCGGGAAGCTCCTGGACCATGTTTGTGGACGCTGGCCTACAGTGCGTGTTTTACATTCTCCTTGAATAAATGGTACTTTGTTTACAAGTTATACATGGTCTCAATTGTATTTTGTTTGCAGGTGTGTGTCCTGGATTTTCCGCCCCGGCTGAGTGCTGACGCGGAGCTTCAGGCGGCGCATCGTCAGGCATACCAACAGGTGTCAGCTGCAAGAGGTATGTGAATATTCAAGTTTTTATTTGTAACCGTGGGTAGATTTGTTTTACTGCGATCACATACGACATCAGTTTTCATTCTGAACAGAATGTATAATGTAACATTTCTCCACACTTTTCCACTATAAGCAACAGCTTAGAGTAGAAAAGTATGGAGAAATATTCTGCAGATTCAGACCGACCGTCGTAGCAAATCTCTTTTTGTACCTTCTTGTACAGTACTTTGAAATAAAAGTCCTCTGTCCAGAGGAACAGCAGGACTGTACGGAGGTGCAGGGCATCAGATAAGATTGAGGACGCGATCCTCTGCACTTGTCTGATAGCTTGACCATTTTAGTTTAAAAATAATAATGTTACTTGTGTTCACTTGTCTCTTTGAACATGTGACATACTTTATGTGACGTGCTCTCTTTTTTTTTTTTTTGTTTCGGTTCCTAATGTTTTTTTAGGACTCCGCTATTTCTCCATGGCGCAGCATTTCCCTCTGGGACGTAGGGAGCTGTGGGCCCGGGATGGTGTAAGTACAATGTCTGTGTTTTATAAAATCACTTAATTTTGTGAACATTTTATTTACCGTGGGTGAACGGTGTGTTTCAGATTCACCTGAGCGACAGCGATGGCATGGCGATCCTTGTCCAGCAGTTGGACAACGCTGTTGCTGCCCTGGTGTCTCCTCCCCAGCCACACCCATCCACCAGCAGGCGGCCTCCTCCCCAGCCCCTTCCATTCAGCAGTGCTGCCCCTCGGCTGGTGCTGACCGCACCGTTGCCCGTGCCACGCACGCCCCCAGCTGAGTGGACAGTGATTGGGAAAGACAGCAAGGTAAGGGGCAGGTACCATTTTAAAGTATTGTATATAAAGAGTTGCAATATGTTGACTAATTCATTGTTATTTTGTCACTAAGCATCGGATCTCCCCAAACAACGGGCGGCCAGTGGCGCAGGAGGTTAGTGTACTGCTCTGTAAAGCTGTTTATGTGTATGCTAATGCTTTAACTAAAGTGTTGTTTCTTTTGTTTTGAGGTGGAGACAGTTTTCTCCTTCCCCTGTCGCCTCGCTGGTTCAGCCCTGCCATGCTGGTTAAGATGGAGCACATTTGTCCATCTCATGGTGGCTGTGGGGGGAGCTTTTCTTCAAAGAAGGTAAGCATTATATCTCATGTTAAATGTAGTCTTCTCTTGAGCACAGAATGTACCTTTGGTTTTTTTTGTTTTCCTACACACATCAGTCAAAGCGTCGCAAGCATGCTGCATTAAAGAGACGCCGACCAAGAGGCCAGGTGGGTGTTTTTCAGATGTTGCACACACAAGTTTAAAACTTTGAAAGAATTTTCTGAATTGTAATCCTGTATTTTCAACGTGGAGGCACCGCAGCAGGCTGTGGCAGTGAGACCTGCCAGCTCTCCGTCTGCTATGGAGGAGGACCAGGTTATAGTTTCATGGCCACTGAATGCGTCTTTACAATTGTTTTTAGCATCAAACTGTGGCCTTTAGTAGAAACATATGTAACACATATCATTCTTTTATGCAGCCACAGTTCTGTGATGTGGGAGGGATGCCAGGAACGTCCCAGACCAGCTCCACAGACGGACCAGTGGTCTTGGTAGACCAGGTGAGTTGATTGATGTCTTTTTCCTATTATGTAGCAGTTTCAAAGGTGTATCGACTCAGTGGTGTGAAATTAATTTACGTTTGAGAGCTTAGATATTGGATATTATTATATATTATAGCATATTATCATTTAGCTTTTATCTTTTCACATGCTGCACGGCAAGAATGCGACAAGGGGGGCTGAGCTCTTCGTGGGGCAGTCTGCTTCTTCTGGTGGCTGTGGCAGGGGCTTTTCTTCAGAGAAGAAGGTAAGCATTATATCTTATGTTAAAGGTGCATTAAGGAGTTTGCATGTTTTATGCGAAACACCGCCCCCTGCAGGCCTTGGGCGTAATGCAGCTTAATGAAATGCTTGTTTCTGTGGCTTGTGTCCACGAAGAGGGGAGCTCCTTCCTCACTCTTTTAGTAGTGCTCAAGTAAAATTTGTAAAATTATGTTTTTTGTTTTTCCTTACACACATCAGTCAAAACGTCGCAATCATGCTGCATCAAAGAGACGCCAACCAAGACGCCAGGTGGGTGTTTTTCAGATGTTGCACACACGTTTAAAAATGTGAAAAATGTTTATGCATTATCTTTAAGTTCAAGGCAGCACAAGAAATGGTTGCAGTGACACCCAGCTCACTTCCCAGCTCCGTGTCGGCGGGTCACCACGTTCGTCGAGGTTTATGGCTGTTGAATGCGTGTTTACAGTTTATTTTTTTGGTTGTGTTTTAGGTGGAGGCAGTGACAACAGAAATGTTGTCCACCCCTGTGGTCATCCGGGACAGCTTCCTGGAGGATGAGGTGTGTGTGTGTGTGTGTGTGTGTGTGTGTGTGTGTGTGTGTGTGTGTGTGTGTGTGTGCGCATGCATGCAGACTTTTCTGCTATCATCACCATTCAAGGGCCTTTTGTAGAATAATGTGTAACACATTCTTTTGTGCAGCTCCAGTTCGGTGATGTAGGGGTGATGCCATCTGGTAGTTCCAGGGACAGGCCAGTCATCTTTATGGACCAGGTGAGTTGTATTTTTATATTATGTACTGCTTTAAAAACATATCTGCTGGACATTGTGAGAATAATTTACATTTGAGAGGGTCTGATAATTCTGTGCTTTTCTTACATCCTGCAGATGACCAGCATGGCTCCATCAACCAGTCAGCCTTCTCTGCGTCGCAGCATTCCACCGACTGCCCACGAGGAGAGAGCTTCTGACAATGGGGACAAAGGTCGGTCTTGCATTTGTTGTGCACACTCTGATGTAGATGTTAGTGAAGGTGTGGTGACATTTGGTACTGGTGATGCTGAAGTGATGGAGATAGTTAGTCCTGTTGTGTCGAGCGACGTTCTGAGGGAGGTCAGTGAGTTGGTTTGTCTTCCGAGCTGTATTAGGGGTAGCTTCCATCAGGGCCATGGCAGGTTCAAGTACAGGGGAGTACAGTGTGCAGCAATAGCTTTAACAGCATTAGCTAAGCATACAGCTTCCAGTGTGTTGTCATGGGCACAACAGGATTTAGATCGGACTTTGGAAGTTGGTGATGGACTGTACACCTGTCTTAGGGACAATAACTTGACTCATGGCAATGAGCTGTTGCTTGCCACTGATTTACCAAAAGAGTCAGTTATTGAAGGTCAGCTGTATCAGTTTGAGTTCAGCCAGCCAGTTAATGGGGCTGCAAACATAGTAGAGCATGAGTTTATTGAGGCAGGCAGCTGGGTTACGCTGGATGCAGGACTAGAGCAGTGTTGGCAGCACTATAACACATGTCTACTGACGCTGTGTGCCAACACTGTTGCTGTCATTAGAGACAGAGGTAGATACGCAGTTGTAGATTCTCACATGCGTAGTGCTACAGGGATGGTAGATTCAAAAGAGGGCAACAGTGTAGTGTTGTATTTTAGGTCTGTAGATGAGTTGTATGCCCATTTTTGCGAGCTGGCAGGTTGTTTTCAGATAGATGTTAAACAATTTGAGATTACAGGTGTGGTTGTTTACAGCTGTTGGACAGAAGCAGGATGAGTCTGAGGCCGGTCCACCTCAGACTCATCCTGCCTCTGTCCAAAGACAGGATGTAAAAGGTCAGCTCCAAGTGAATTGACATCTGTTTCCGGAAGCGCACACACACTCAAAAAGCAAGCATGACCATGAATCTGATGTTGATTTTGATGTGGTGTTTTCCAGTGCCGTCACTGAAACCCATAATTTCAGCCCACTTTGGGAAAGTGTCTGTAGGACATTGTGTAGAAATCTAATATTGACTATGAGAGACATGTTGTAGCAGAACCAAAAACTGGTTCTATGGGACCATTAGGTGTGCCATGTACAAAAGTTAAAATTGTTCCCGACGGTAATTGTTTCTTTCGATCGATTTCACAGGCCATTAGTGGAACACAAAAATCTCATAGGAAAATTAGACTTGCGGTCGTTAAACATCTGGAAAATAATGTTTTACAATACCAAAGTATTTGCGTGATGGCCACTCATCTGTGGTCGAATATATTAACAGCACAAATATGCGTAAAGTAAACATGTGGGCCACTGAAGTCGAGATCCAAGCAGCAGCAGATCTTTTAGGTGTTGACATTTATACATTTTTGAGTGGGCGTTGGCTTAAATTTGGTTGTACTACCAGGCCTTGTCCACAAATGGCATTTATCTGGAAAATATTAACAACATTCATTATGAAGTAGTTACTTGTGTAAAAACCCTGTGACCCACACTGTTATGGATGCTGCCAAATTAGTGAGCTTGTGGGTTACAACATAGATCTAGACAGATAAATGCCTCAATTGATCATCTGACACTAAAAAGCAATGTGCCATGTAGGTTGTCAAAGTACATTCAGAAGAAAAAACAAAATATATTACAACCAAATATGACACATGTAAGAGATTGATGCTTGAAAGGCTTCGAAGAATACAAAGAAAATGTAAATTATAGATTTAAAGTAAAGAGAATAAACAAAATTAAATATGCCTCAATATAATGTTGAAAGAGAAAAAGAAGGCTGCGATCAATCTGAAATACAGACAGAATTTAGAATATCAAAAGAAGAAGCGAGCTGCACTCAATCTGAATACAGAGAGAATTTAGAATATCAAAAGAAAAAGCGAGCTGCACTCAATCTGAAATACAGAGAGAATTTAGAATATCAAAAGAAAAAGCGAGCTGCACTCAATCTGAAATACAGAGAGAATTTAGAATATCAAAAGAAAAAGCGAGCTGCACTAACCAGAATTTAGAATATCAAAAGAAAAAGAAAGCCGCAGCCAGACTTAAGTATAGGGGCAATGTAGAATATAGAGAGAAAAAGAAGATGACCACAAAGGCAGCAATTAAGCTGAAATATCAAGACAATGTAGAATATAGAGATAAAAAAAAGATGACCACAAAGGCAGCAATTAGGCTGAAATATCAAGACATGTAGAATATAGAGAGAAAAAGAAGATGACCACAAAGGCAGCAATTAAGCTGAAATATCAAGACAATGTAGAATATAGAGAAAAGAAAAAAAGCTTAAGCATCAAAAAGTATAAACATGATTTTCAACATAAAAAAAATGTAAAAAGCTATAGTAAAGTAAAATATACCAGAAACAATCAATACAAAAATCAAACTCGGGCTGCATATATAAATAGAAAAAGGCAAATTAAACAAAAACAGGCAGATAACTTTGATTTGGTCAAGGAACAATTTTTGAAAGCAGTAGAAACGGCCCTGAGTATATCTGTTGCATTTGTTTCAAATTATTATTTGTGAAACAAGTCTTACCTTGTAGAAAGGAAGACTTTATGGTTGATCCAAAATCTGCTGCTGTTGCAGATGTTTGTATTTCAGAGGCCTATTTACATACTTGTGTCAGTAGTTGTCCATTGCCGTGCCCGTTGTCTAGCTGCAGAGGTAGTTTGTGGATCTGCTACACTTGTAACTCCAAAGTCAAAAAGGGTGAAATGCCAGCTGAATGCTCAATGAACAATTTACAGTTAGACGACATTCCTCCAGAACTTGCATGTTTAAATACCGTCGAACAACATATAGTGGCGCTTAATATCATCTTTATGCAAATGCATGCTTTGCCAAAGGGAGGACAAGGGGGGGTTCACGGCCCTGTGACCTGCGTACCTGCCAACATTGTGGAATCCACAAAGTTGTTGCCGCGTCGTAACATGGACGGATGGTTATTACCTGTGAAATTAAAGCGTAAACTTTCTTATAAGGGTCACTACGAATATCAATATGTAGACACGGATCGAATTCGGCGCGCGATAGCGTTTCTTAAAGCTAATAATAAACATTATTTAGACATTGAGTTTGATGAAGAGTGGGTTAATGAATTTATTAGGCAAGAGGACGAATCTAAAATCACGGGTGCGTCAGGCCAGGGAGCGTTGGAAAAAGAGGGAGGACAGGCTCTGCAGGGGCAGAAAAAGCAGGGAAAGCAAAAGGCAGGGGAAGGAGAAGAAGAAGGGGAGCAAGAAATAGAGGACGATTTAGATGATGAGCACCTCCACGATAGGCAGCGTCACTGCATGTTCCAGGACACATTTTTTATGCCCATAGATATAGCTCAGGAGGCTCTTGACAACTACTTCCAGGGTGTATTAAATTTGGCTCCGGCAGAAGGGAACAGTCCAGTAAGTTTACTTACAGATGAGGAGAATGAAGCTAAATGCTTCCCCAAAGAGTTCCCCTTTGGGAGTAACACATTTCACACCAAAAGGCGCGTTCGTATTACTTTATGTCGATATTTCATAAACAGGCTTTTACATGCAGATGGGAGATTTGCGCGAAATCTCAAATTTCTTTTCATGGCTCTGTACATGCTGGAAGTAGAGCAGGTTGTCTCAAAGGTCTCAATAGCTTTGCGTAAAGGACATGCATGTCAGGACCCAGGTAATGCTGCTGCAGAGAAGGAAAACTTGGAAAATTTGTTACAATGTGATGATGGTTTTCGTTTTATGAAGCCTATTAGAGGCACGCCCCCATACTGGCAATCCGACTTAATTGCGATGGTGCGCCAGTTGGGTATTCCAACGTGGTTTTGTTCCTTTAGTTCAGCAGATCTCCGTTGGCCAAATCTCCTGAAGGCGTTATTAAAAATAGAAGGCAGTACCAGGAAAGAAGAAGATCTAAATTGGGCAGAGAGATGTGATCTATTACGTCGGAACCCTGTAACTGCAGCTCGAATGTTTGACGCGCGTTGGCGGCAATTCCTAAACAAAGTCCTTAAATCTCCTGCTCATCCAATTGGCGAAATAATTGATTATTTTTATCGCGTGGAATTTCAGCAGCGCGGGTCACCACATGTACACTGTTTGTTTTGGATAAAAAAATGCTCCGAAAATTGGCGTAAACACAGACGAAGAGGTAGTTGAATTTGTTGATAAATACGTTTCCTGCGAGCTACCTTCTGACCCAAATTTATTAGAAAAAGTTACTTCAGTGCAGCAGCATTCCAAACGTCACTCCAAAACGTGCAAAAAAGGCAAAAAGACGTGTCGCTTTAATTTCCCACGACCTCCGTCCATGCGTACGTTTATTAAACAAACAGAAGAAGATTTAAATTTGATAATGCCGAAAGAAAAAGCTCTCACGATCATGACTGCACTTAAAACGGCTATCTTAGATGACAATTTACCGATTGATAGTGTGCAGTCATTGTTTAAAGCTCTTGGATTAGATCAGCGCACTTTTGAACTGGCTTATAAGGCATTAGGCGGTCACACACATTTAGTTCTAAAGAGGGGAATTAAAGAAGTTTGGGTTAATAATTACAATCCGAAATTGTTGGATGCTTGGAATGCGAATATGGATATTCAATTTGTTGTTGATGCGTGGGCATGTATAGTTTACATCATTTCATACATATCTAAGGCAGAGAAGGAGATGGGTTTGCTCTTAGGTAATGCTCAAAAAGAAGCTTCCAAAGGTAATGTTAGTGCAAAAGAGGCATTGAAAAAGCTAGGGAGCATTTATTTACATAATCGTGATGTCTCTGCACAGGAAGCTGTTTATCGCGTCACAAACATGCACTTAAAAGAGTTTTCACGGAAAGTAGAATTTATTCCGACAGGTGATAACATAGTTAGATTGAGCAAACCTATCGGTCAAATACAAACGAGTCAGCAGACAGTATTTGGATGACTAACATTATAGAGCGTTACCAGAGTAGGCCTAATGACAGCACATTTAATGATATGTGCATCGCTAGTTTTGTATCAGAGTACCGCATTCTTAGTCAAACAGAAAAGTGTAAAAAGTCAATTCAGTTACAAAATTCATTAGGCTGGATAGCAAAAAGAGAGAGAACACAGCCAGCCATAGTTAGATATGCAAGGTTCTCAGAAACAAAAAATCCAGAATTATTCCATTTGAGCATCCTACAATTATTTTTACCATATCGCAATGAAAACGATCTTAAGCCAGCTCAATTTGAAACTTATCAACAGTTTTATAAACACGGGGAGGTGCGATTTAGTAATGGGTGTGTTCATTCTGTAAAATCGATCGTTGATGGGAATAGGCGCCGTTTTGAAATAGAGGCTGAGGATTTGGACGAGATACAAGAGAAAATGGACTCTGAGGACATTTTAGAAGAGGCGTGGGCAAATCTCTGCCCCGAGGTGGAAGTTGAAAGGTTGGAGTCAAAAGAGGAGTTTAGTGAAATGTTGCAGGAGGTCCACTCTGAGCATGATCAAGAACACATCCCTGATTTGGCTGTGAGACACGAGGAAATTGGTAATTTTGAGACAAGAAATGTGATGAGTCGAGCTGAGGGTCTCTCACTTGTAAGAAGCCTCAATGAGGAACAGCTGTCTATTTTTTACAAAATACGACAATGGTGCATAGAAAAGGTAGCTGGTAATAATCCTGAGCCATTGCACGTATTGATTACAGGAGGGGCAGGCACTGGGAAAAGCCACCTTGTTCGGGCCATTCAATACGAGGCGTCGCGTTTGTTGGCCCCTATTTGTCACGGTCCTGATAATATTAGCGTTTTATTAACGGCTCCAACGGGGATAGCAGCGTACAATATAAAGGCGGCTACTATTTATACCACATTTAGCATTCCTGCAAATCCTCCAAAACAGTATCAACCACTTAGAGAGGAGAAGCTTAATACGCTGCGCACAAAATACTTGGACATTCAAATTGTAATCATTGATGAAATATCGATGGTTGACCAAAAGGTGTTTATGCATATTGAGGGTCGATTATCTCAGATTAAACAGACGCCTAATTCGGTTCTATTTGGAAACGTTTGCATCATTGCGGTAGGAGATTTTTATCAGTTGCCTCCAGTTAAAGGTCAGGCTTTGTTAAAAGAGACTGTGGGTATTAATTTTTTTAGAGATTTCTTTAAAATAGCAGAATTAAAAAAGATCGTTAGGCAACAAGATAGCGTTTTTGCAGAGCTTTTAAATCGGTTAAGAGTGCGTTCAAGAGGGGCACCCATGCTTCAAAATGATGCAGATATATTGAAGCGTCGTGAAACGGGTGAAGACCCTGATGTGCTGCACATTTTTTCTAAAAGGGAGTACGTGCAGACGTATAATTTAAAGAAGCTTAATTGCGTGTGTTCTGATGTAAAAATGATTAATGCGCAAGATTTTGGTATCGATAAAAACACGGGTAAATTAAAAAAATTAGAAGGCCATCTGTGTCTCCATAAATCCGAAAATGCCAGTTTGGTGGAGTCACTTTTATTGGCGTTAATGCCCGTGTTATGCTGTGTAAAAACATAGATGTGTCTGATGGCCTAGTAAATGGGGTATGTGGTATAGTTACTCAAATAGTAGAAGACCCACAGAACAAACAGCTTCCTTTAGCAATTTATGTTAAATTTGATGATGATAAAGTAGGAGCAAACAGAAGGAAGCAAACCCATACCCCTGCAGCTCTGACCGGTTCGACTCGCATTGGACCTGAGGAAGAACAGGCGAATAAACGCGGTGAGCGGCGGCGTCAGTTTCCATTCAAACTCGCGTGGGCGTGTACCGTTCATAAAGTACAAGGCCTTACTGTCGATCAAGCTGTGGTGTCCCTTAAAAAAGTATTTGCCCCGGGTCAGGCGTATGTGGCCTTAAGCCGCGTTCGGAGTTTAGAGGGTCTCGTAATTCAAGACTACTCCGAAAAGGCCATTTACTGTAATGATAAGATCAGAGCCGCGTTGGAGAGCCTCCCTCCCTTCATGGTGGACAGTTTGCCTTGGTACAGACAAGAGACACATGTTTTAACGCTGTTTTTCATGAACATACATGGTTTGGTACGACATGTGTCAGATTTGGCTTCTCACACACAGCTTTTGCAGCCTAACTGTGTTGCTGTGGTAGAGACATGGTTATCTGAGGAGTCACCGTTTCAGAGTTGCCACATTGAAGGCTTTAATTTCCATAGTCGCCCCCGTAGTCTTTCATATCAGTGCAGTAACGACACAGCACTGGTTAGTTTACGTGGCCAACAGCACGGTGGAGTTGGCATGTACTGTGAAGAGAACCTTAATTATGAAATCACAGTACCAGACATGGACTTAGAATATTTAGTGAATTATTTTGCAGAGCACCAAATCGTCATAGCAGTAGTTTACCGTCCGCCGTCTTACCCCATGTCTCTATTCAAGTATAATTTAGACAGATTATTAATTTGGCTGAGTTCACTTTATGCCACTGTGGCTGTGATGGGAGATTTTAATGATGACATATTGAAATCTACAAGTCTCTGCAATTTTATGTTAGAAAGAGGTTATATTCAATATGTCACATCTCCCACAACTGAGAGGGGGACATTAATTGATCATTTCTACCTAAATTCTAATCAATATGATGTAGACTGTTCAGTCGTGCCAACTTACTTTAGCGACCATGAAGGGATTGTGTGTTTTTTTAAGGGGAAATCCATATAAATTGTGTGCCTACATCAACAGTTTCAAATTAAAATGGACAGCTGTTACTGATTGTGCTGACTCACCACATGGCTTTTCTTTAATGGCTGGTTTTCAGTTTGTCACAAATTTGTCATCCCCATGCTGTTTCCATCATGCCTTCAAAGTCTATTTCTCTTGCAATTGTTGAGCATTCAGCTTTTTCACCCTTTGCCTAAATTGTAAAAACATATTTATAATTGACTTTGATCATGAATTTAAGTGTCTACATTGTACTTTTTAAGTGTGTTTGTCTTCCAGAACATTGATTGGAATGTGAATCATTGAATTTTAGCAGTTAGTCAGGTTTTTAGATAGTTACTGCATCAGGTTTTGTTGTTAATGTTTAACTTTATTAGTGATTATAGTTGTGAATATATTTCTTGTAGTTGTGGTTTTATTGGTAGATGTTTCTGTGCCTTACAGTGATGCGTGCACACATACTGTAGGGTTTATCTTTGTCCCTGTCAAGGTGTCCATGACTGGGTCAATGGGATAATGTACTTAGTTCATTATAAATAGTTAATTAATAAATATAAATAGTTAGTTCTATTTAATCTCGTGAGCATTCATAATTGTCAGCACGGTTCAGTTAGTTTGCTAAATTTGTATTTTCTATATTCTGTGGGACATTAACCTGTGTATTAAGTTGATTTGTTTATTTGTTAGGATCCCCATGCTACTCTTCCTGGGGTCCACCGATAATTTTAGATATACAAAAAAAAAAAAAAAAAATCTCAAAAAAAAATTCGAGTGAAGTTAGTGATTAACTATTCTTTTCCACATTGTTAGTTCAAGTGTTATGGTTATGAGGTTTCATTTCCTGTATTACAACAGCATTGATCAATAAAGTCAGAAAAGAATAAAAACAAATTAAGCAAAAGCAAAGAGAAACATTGTAACACTAATTGACAACAGGCCTCATTTCACATATAGGAGGTGCAAAATGCTTTTTGATATTTTCCCATAGAGACACATTGTATACTCATAAAGAGATGTCAAAGAATGCATGTGATTAATGTAAGGATGTAGAATGTGGCAACAATTTAAAACCAGCCATGCATATGCTGTTGTAATGCAGGTTTTGCTTTGCCTTCCATGTGTTCTCAAAAAAGCAAAAGGCACTGGTAATGGTACTCCTGGTTTACTGGGATGGGGTTCGATTCCCTGCGGTGCCCTGCTAATTTTGACTGAAACATGAGAGGTGTTGAAATGTGTTATCAGCCACTTAGCTTAACTGTTCAAGCAGAACTTTGCAACATTTTTACCTCAATAAATGTGTTTCAGAATCCCTGTGGGGGTAAACATAGACTTGTCACGGTGATTCGCCTGTCCCTCCACTCCCCCCGGGGTCTGTGTCCTGAAAACAGCACTTGCAATTTCAGAGGAGCGACCCGACTACATCTCGAAAGAACAAACCTGCTGTACGGTGCTCAGACAGGATTACAAGTATAAAAGCTGTTGGAGTGCGAGATCTGTCATTGTCTTGCAATAGACGATCTTTGCATGATGTGTTGATTGGTTCTAATTTTGGTTTGGTAACTGAAAAATAAAGAGGAGTGGCACCTCCTCTCGTAGAAGTGTGCGAGGCAGGCATGTCTACGACAGACGGCGCTGCCCGGGCAGCGCAGGAACTGCCGCTGCCAAAGATTTAACAAAAGCACGTAAAACAAACATGAAACCCTCGCTAGCGTTAGCAACGCCACCCTGAGGTGCTCACGGATGGCAGAACCAAAAAGACAGAAAAAAACTTTGTCAAACGAGCAGAAAAAAAGGAAACGGGAGTGGGACGCTCTCTGCACGCGGGGGTGGGGGGGGGGGGGGGGGGGGGGGTGGGGGGGGTGCGGAGGACATTTATGACAGTGAGCTTTCACAGGAGACCAGTAGGGGGAGCGCTAAAGCAAATCTTGCATAGTACTGCTTTAAGGCCTCAGTATGCTTCCCTGTCGCCGCGACATCGTTCCTACGACACCTACGTCGTAGCCCTACGTCGGGCTACACTAGGGCTTGACGTGCACCTCCCAAAAATTCTGACTTCGCGTCGAGGCGACGCGTGGTGACATGAACGTCGAGACCTGTGATTGGTCCGCTTTTGGCGGTGCAGACGATTTAATCTGTTGGAACCGCAGAGCAACCTGAAAATGTCTTCAGCTCGCATGTAAGCCGCTCTTCAGGCACCTTGAAGCGACGACGAGGGGGAGAAAAGGAGGCCAGGACATGTCTGAAAGCCAGAGACTGGGTGGTGCTGCTTAACGAGCTAATACTTTAAGAAAATAAATAATGAAGCAACGTGAAAAAGCAGCTCTTGCTCCTAAATGAAACCATATGTGTGCTGACCTTCCACCATTTGAACTCAGATTACATTGTTGCTATACAGACTTTTCAGTTCTCAGTCTGTTTGAGCTCAAGATGTTATAACAAACTTGATATAATTTGAGTCCCCACCCTCTGGTTTAGTTTTAGTGATTCGGAATGCATGTCAAATATGGTGCATGGAAACTTCGCTGGAGGACTATGGTGCTGTGGGCAACATTTAATACACATACAAAACAATGACATCTTCACAGCTGGTACAAATGGGCTCGAGCGTGGGCGGCCGCTCCGGGGCCGCAGGCCGGCTCTTTGTTGGAGACAACCTGGGCAGAGGCCGCGAGAGTGCGGAGTTTCCCGTGCTGCTGGCCGTGGTCCTGAAGCTAGGGCCGAGACGCTCTAGCAGAGGTCACATGATCCCGGAGTCTTCCGGGTCGCTGGCCTTGGTCCTGAAGCTGGGGCCGGGACGCACACTGACGGGACGCCGTGCGGCGATAACCCGGAGCGGTACGGCTCTTTCGCCCCGACGCCTCACCGCGAGGGGAAACGCTGCTGGAAGCGTAATGAATAACGCCGAGAGCGAGGCGCCCAGCGGCGGACACCCGGATCTGCAAAGTTCCGCTGCTAGGACGATTCGCTATGCTCACCTGAGTCGAAGCCGACGGATAATGCAGCCTGGAGTGTTTACGGGGTGCTGGAAGCACCTCAGCAGTGCTCCATTTCCAAGGCGCGCACGACGGGGAAGCCAGCGGTCTCGATGCGCTGCTGCATCCCGTATGCGCAGCCGCCGTGCGGCAAGCGCGTGAATGCGCATTCAACTCACCGATCTCAGCCGCTTCATCCCGAGCAGGAGACGAGAGGTGGAGAGACCCTGCCGAGTTTAACACTTTTCGATTGTGTAAAGACAGTGAGGACAGGCCAAGCCACAGGTGCCTCATGGCGAGCTGTGCACTTGCCATGACGCGGCCTCCGTTGACGGCGACAGCCCTGCACATCCGTGTGAGGACCTCGGCCGCGTTCTGGATTTCCTTAATGTCATCTGGAGTGAGCTGGGACCTCTCGTGGCAGATTTTATCCACGGAGCCCAGCAGAATTGTCATGTTGTTGGCCAGGGTGAATATCTGATTGCCGCTAGCGTAACCACGATCCAGGAAGGGCGCCATGCGCCTGTCTCTCTCAGATGGCAGCATGGGTTTTCCGCCCGGCCAGGCGGAGGACTTAGGGAGAAGGCACAGTCTCACGGAGTCCTCTATTGCAGGCACTCCGTGGACCGGCGGCCAGCCGTTCACGCAGGAATATTTGCGGTAGCCTTTCACCGCGCCTTTGGCGGTGAGTGGCGTACCCAAATCCTTCCGCACGTTCTCCTGGAATGAAGGCACGGCGGGACATAACACCGCAGTCCGGGACCGAGTCCGTGACTGGGTTGCTAGCCCGAGTGCAAAGTCGTGCTGAACCGGCTCCGGAGACTGCAGTGGCAGCGTGAGGCTGATGCGCTCAGTGGCGGAGGTGAGGAACCCCGCGAGGTGTTCGACAGGCTCACGGGGGGGGGGGGGGTCATGGCGGCTGGTGCGGGAAACGGTGGAGGTGGAATCGCCGAGGTGGGAACTCTGTGACACCGAAACGCTGCTGCTGCTGCCTGCTGATGCTGCCGACGGCGTCGTCCCACTCATAGGCGGCTGGGCCGGTGACATCCACGGCGTCCTCGGCATTGTCCTCGTGGGCGGGAACCGGAGAGGTGTCTCCCACGAACACGGCCTACCGGTGAAGTTCTTCTGGCAGCAGCGCGAGGTGGGCCGGGCAGGTGGACCGCTGGCGGTGATACTGCTGGCCGAGGCAGAGAAAGCAGCGCTTGTGATGATCTCCCTCGCAGAGCGGAGTGCCGCAAGAGCGGCAGGTGGAAGGCCCGGTGGCGACTGGTCGTAGGCCGGTGAATCCATGTCTTGATCTGATCTTGATACGCAAGGTCCTGATCTGGAGAAAGCTTTTAAGGTGAAATATAAGGGAAAAATCAGAATTAGTCAAAAATGAACCTAACACCCCCCCCCCCCCCCTACACACACACACACACACACACACACACGCACACACAGCACCACCACCACCAGAGTCCCAAGGGTTAAAAACCTCTTAATCTTAATCGATATGCTCAGGCTTGTGCAATACTTCAACTTTTCACTCAAGGAGACTGTGCAGAGCATTGGAGAAAACCACTAATGTTATGATATTGTTATTCTGTACTGTAATTTTTACTAAGTGATGTTCAGAAAGCTGTTAAATTGTTTTTTGTCTCTCTATCTCTTTCCTAATTTGATATAACAGGAGTTTTTTCACTTGGGTACAAAAGAATAACTTGGGGAAAATCAATAATCGCCACAGCAACACCATCCAAAATACTGCATGGATGCCGTTGATGTTTTTCACCTGCAAGTGTGTCAGAAGTCATGTGTCAAATTTGGCACATTTCCATGGTAACAGGTAAAATTAATCGAATGGGAGATTTTTCACTTGGGCCCATTACAATAACATAGGGAACTTCAGCCATCGCCACGGCAACACCGTTGATAATACAATATGGTTACCATTTGCTTTTTTGATGGGGAACACATGAAGGAATTATCACCCAAATTCCATTAATTTCTGATAAACTAATAATTTTACTCCCCATACAGATTTTATTTTGATTCTGTAGGGGGGGCTGTAATGCCGATTTTCAAAATTTCACTGTCTATGTGTCCAGGAAGGAAGGATTAATCAGTGTTTAAAATTTGGTTTGGATTGGAGTCATTATGTAGAAATGGCAGCCATTTATCACACTGAAAAAATGGCAAAATTTGACATCAATTTTGCGGCGTTGCCGCGCGGAAACCGTGATCTGAAGATTTGTGAATTGGATAACTTTTAATTGTCTACTTGTGTAGATGGTGTCCACCAAATTTCAGCTCATTTGGAGAAGCGCGCGATCAAAACGAACATTTTGTACGACGTCCTGGAAAACGCTGATTCAGCATTTTTGAAAATTCAATCCCAGATAGCTGCTTTCCTGCTGTTCTCAGGGTGGGCTCATAATAATATTTTTTGTTTGTCCTGACAAGGCGCATGTGTATACCGAATTTTGTGGCTGTACGACAAACTTTATTGCAGACGCCCTCCCATTGACGCAATGCATTTTGGGTTTTGCAGGTGGCGCTGCAGAGCCAATTTTTAAATCCCAATATTGAAACACATATTAAAAAAAATTTTTCACCGGAACTGAATTTTATGCAAAGTTTGGTGAGTTTTCGAGCATGTTCAGGGGGTCAAATTCCAGTGTAAAGAGCAGAAGAAGAAGAAGAAGAAGAAGAAGAAAGAATAATATTTTTTGCAAAAACAATATGCAATTTTTTTTTCTGCCATTATTTCGCCCACATGTTATATATTTTCGGAAAGTTCTCGACAAGCCCGACGCGTCTGTGAGGTGTTTGAGAGTGTGAATGTCTGTGGTCGAGCGCTACGCGCTCGACAAGTCATGTTTGTGTGTGAGAGTGTGTGTGCGTTTTTTGTATTTGTACACGTGTGTATGACTGCATGTCGGGGTGTGTGTGTCTGGACATGTTGGCCTATGGGTGAGGTCGAGCGCTGCGCGCTCGACTTGTCATTTTTGTACGTTTGAGTGTGTGAAAGGCCTGTGGTCGAGCGCTGCGCGCTCGAAAAGTCGTGTGTGTGTGCGTTTTTGTGTTTGTGCACGTGTATGTGTGAGTGCATGTCGGGGTGTGTGTGTCTGCACATGTTGTATGATGTCTGTGGTCGAGCGCTGCGCGCTCGACTTGTCATCGTTGTGTGTTTTGAGAGTGTGAAAGGCTTGAGGTCGAGCGCTGCGCGCTCGACTAGTCGTTGTCTGTGTTGCAGAAACAATAGGCCCTTCGCCCTTGGCAGGCCAGGGGCTCGGGCCTAAATATTTTTTGCAAAAACAATATGCTTTTTTTTTTTCTGCCATTATTTCGCCCACATGTTATATATTTTCGGAAAGGTCTCGACAAGCCCGACGCGTCTGTCAGGTGTTTGAGAGTGTGAATGGCTGTGGTCGAGCGCCACGCGCTCGACAAGTCATGTTTGTGTGTGAGAGTGTGTGTGCGTTTTTTGTGTTTGTACACGTGTGTATGAGTGCATGTTGGGGTGTGTGTGTCTGGACATGTTGGCCTATGTCTGAGGTCGAGCGCTGTGCGCTCGACTTGTCATT
This sequence comes from Salarias fasciatus, assembly GCF_902148845.1. Taxonomy (NCBI): domain Eukaryota; kingdom Metazoa; phylum Chordata; class Actinopteri; order Blenniiformes; family Blenniidae; genus Salarias; species Salarias fasciatus. Next base: position 3,424,727 of record NW_021941230.1, on the reverse strand, counting down.
TTTGTACGTTTGAGTGTGTGAAAGGCCTGTGGTCGAGCGCTACGCGCTCGACAAATCGTGTGTGTGTGTGCATCTTTGTGTTTGTGAACGTGTGTGTGAGTGCAAGTCGGGGTGTGTGTGTCTGGACATGTTGTATGATGTCTGTGGTCGAGCGCGTAGCGCTCGACTTGTCATCGTTGTGTGTTTTTTGAGTGTGAAAGGCCTGAGGTCGAGCGCTGCGCGCTCGACTAGTCGTTGTCTGTGTTGCAGAAACAATAGGCCCTTCGCCCTTGGCAGGCCAGGGGCTCGGGCCTAAATATTTTTTGCAAAAACAATATGCTTTTTTTTTCTGCCATTATTTCGCCCACATGTTATATATTTTCGGAAAGGTCTCGACAAGCCCCACGCGTCTGTGAGGTGTTTGAGAGTGTCAATGAATGTGGTCGAGCGCTATGTGCTCGACAAGTCATGTTTGTGTGTGAGAGTGTGTGTGCGTTTTTTGTGTTTGTACACGTGTGTATGCGTGCATGTTGGGGTGTGTGTGTCTGGACATGTTGGCCCATGTCTGAGGTCGAGCGCTGTGCGCTCGACTTGTCATTTTTGTACGTTTGTGTGTATGAAAGGCCTTGGTCGAGCGCTGCGCGCTCGAAAAATCGTGTGTGTGTGTGCGTTTTTGTGTTTGCACACGTGTATGTGTGAGTGCGTGTCGGTGTGTGTGTGTCTGGACATGTTGAATGATGTCTGTGGTCGAGCGCTGCGCGCTCGACTTGTCATCGTTGTGTGTCTTGAGTGTGTGAAAGGCCTGAGGTCGAGCGCTGCGCGCTCGACGAGTCGTTGTCTGTGTTGCAGAAACAATAGGCCCTTCGCCCTTGGCAGGCCAGGGGCTCGGGCCTAAATATTTTTTGCAAAAACAATATGCTTTTTTTTTTCTGCCATTATTTCGCCCACATGTTATATATTTTCGGAAAGGTCTCGACAAGCCCGACGCGTCTGTGAGGTGTATGAGAGTGTGAATGCCTGTGGTCGAGCGCTACGCGCTCGACAAGTCATGTTTGTGTGTGAGAGTGTGTGTGCGTTTCTTGTATTTGTACACGTGTGTATGAGTGCATGTCGGGGTGTGTGTGTCTGGACATGTTGGCCCATGTCTGAGGTCGAGCGCTGTGCGCTCGACTTGTCATTTTTGTACGTTTGTGTGTATGAAAGGCCTTGGTCGAGCGCTGCGCGCTCGAAAAATTGTGTGTGTGTGTGCGTTTTTGTGTTTGCACACGTGTATGTGTGAGTGCGTGTCGGTGTGTGTGTGTCTGGACATGTTGAATGATGTCTGTGGTCGAGCGCTGCGCGCTCGACTTGTCATCGTTGTGTGTTTTGAGAGTGTGAAAGGCCTGAGGTCGAGCGCTGCGCGCTCGACTAGTCGTTGTCTGTGTTGCAGAAACAATAGGCCCTTCGCCCTTGGCAGGCCAGGGGCTCGGGCCTAATTAAAGCCGCGAGCGGCATCAAAAGGCCCTCGCCCGCTGCTTACCTGCCCCGCCCCGTTTCATTCTTTCATTGATGTTTGTCAAACTTGGCTCATTTCCATGGCAACAAGTAAATTTGATTTGATGGGAGATTTTTCAATTGGGGCCATTAGAATAACATGGGGAACTTCAGCCAACGCCACGGCAACACCGTTGATAATACAACATGGTTACCATTTGCTTTTTTGATCAGGACGACATGATGGAATTATTACCCAAATTCCATTCATTTCTGATAAACTAATAATTTTACTCCCCATACAGATTTTATTTTGATTCTGTAGGGGGCGCTGTAACGCCGATTTCCAAAATTTCACTGTCAATGTGTCCAGATAAGAAGGGTCAATAAGTGTTTAAATTTGGTTTGGATTGGAGTCATTAATTTGAAATGGCAGCCATTTATGACACTGAAAAAATGGCAAAATTTGACATCAACTTTGCGGCGTTGCCACGCGGAAACCGTGATCTGAAGATTTGTGAATTGGATAACTTTTAATTGTCTACTCGTGTAGATGGTGTCCACCAAATTTCAGCTCGTTTGGAGAAGCGCGCGATCAAAACGAACATTTTGTACGACGTCATGGAAAACGCTGACTCGGCATTTTTGAAAATTCAATCCCAGCTCGCTGCTTTCCTGCTGTTTTGAGGTTGGGGTCATAATAATATTTTTTGTTTGTCCCGACAATGCGCATGTGTATACCAAATTTTGTGGCTGTACGACAAAGTTTTTTGCAGACTCCCTCCCATCGACGCAATGCATTTTGGGTTTTGCAGGTGGCGCTGTAGAGCCAATTTTTAAATCCCAATATTGAAATTCATATTAAAAAAATTTTTTCGCCGGAAATTAATTTTGTGCAAAATTTGGTGAGTTTTCGAGCATGTTCAGGGGGTCAAATTCCTGTTTAAAGAGCAGAAGAAGAAGAAGAAGAAGAAAGAAAGAAAGAAAGAATTAAAGCCGCGAGCGGCGTCAAAAGGCCCTCGCCCGCCGGTTACCTGACCCGCCCCGTTTTATTCTTTCATTGATGTTTGTCAAATTTGGCACATTTCCATGGCAACAAGTAAATTTGATTTGATGGGAGATTTTTCACTTGGGCCCATTAGAATAACATGGGGAACTTCAGCCATCGCCATGGCAACACTGTTGATATTACAATATGGTTACCATTGGCTTTTTTGATCGGGATGACATGAAGGAATTATCCCCCAAATTACATACATTTCTGATAAACTAATAATTTTACTCCCCATACATATTTTATTTTGATTCTGAAGGGGGCGCTGTAATGCCGATTTTCAAAATTTCACTGTCTATGTGTCCAGGAAGGAAGGATTAATCAGTGTTTAAAATTTGGTTTGGATTGGAGTCATTATGTAGAAATGGCAGCCATTTACAACTCTGAAAAAATGGCAAAATTTGACATCAATTTTGCGGCGTTGCCACGCGGAAACCGTGATCTGAAGATTTGTGAATTGGATAACTTTTAATTGTCTACTTGTGTAGATGGTGTCCACCAAATTTCAGCTCATTTGGAGAAGCGCGCGATCAAAACGAACATTTTGTACGACGTCCTGGAAAACGCTGACTCAGCATTTTTGAAAATTCAATCCCAGCTCACTGCTTTCCTACTTTTCTGAGGTCGGGGTCATAATAATATTTTTTGTTTGTCCTGACAAGGCGCATGTGTATACCGAATTTTGTGGCTGTACGACAAACTTTATTGGTGACCCCCTCCCATTGACGCAATGCATTTTGGGTTTTGCAGGTGGCGCTGCAGAGCCAATTTTTAAATCCCAATATTGAAACACATATTAAAAAAAAATTTTCGCCGGAACTGAATTTTGTGCAAAATTTGGTGAGTTTTCGAGCATGTTCAGGGGGTCAAATTCCAGTTTAAAGAGCAGAAGAAGAAGAAGAAGAAGAAGAAGAAAGAATTAAAGCCGCAAGCGGCATTGGTCGGGACCGAGCCTCCCCGCCGGCCAGCGACTGAGAACTACACCCACTAACATGAAGCTGTCAGAATCTGTCTTCCATTAACACAGAGTTGTTAGCATGTCCCATCCACTAACATGGAGTCGTTAGCTTCTGTCATCCACTAACATAGAGTTGTGAGCATCTGTCATCCACTAACATGGAATTGTTAGCATCTCCCATCCACTAACATGAAGTAGGTAGCATCTCCCATCCACTAACATGGAGTAGTTAGCATCTCCCATCCATTAACATGGAGTAGTTAGCATCTCCCATCCACTAACATGGTGTAGTTAGCATCTCCCATCCACTAACATGGAGTAGTTAGCATCTCCCATCCACTAACATGGAGAAGTTAGCATCTCCCATCTATTAACATGGAATTGTTAGCATCTCCCATCCACTAACATGGAGCTGTTAGCATGTGTCATCCACTAAGATGGAGTTGTTAGCATGTCCCATCCACTAACATGGAGTAGTTAGTATCTCCCACCCACTAACATGGAGTAGTTAGCATGTCCCATCCACTAACATTGAGTTGTTAGCATCTCCCATCCACTAACATGGAGTTGTTAGCATCTCCCATCCACTAACATGGAGTAGTTAGCATCTCCCATCCACTAACATGGAGTATTTAGCATCTCCCATCCACTAACATGGAGCTGTTAGCATCTCCCATCCACTAACATGGAGTACTTAGCAACGGTCATCCACTAACATGGAGTAGTTAGCATCTCCCATCCACTAACATGGAGCTGTTAGCATCCCCCATCCACTAACATGGAGTAGTTAGCATCTCCCATCCACTAACATGGAGTAGTTAGCTTTTGCCATCTGCTTTTAAGAGTCACTCAATGAAGGCACTGAGTGTCACAGTTTGATTGACAGCTGCTGTCAGCTGTGTAACTGCACCGCATGCCCATATATGGTCATTTCAGTTAGAGTGGAGAGAGGAGAAAATTAATGTCTTTTTTGGGGAAACAACTGCTCCTTGTTCCTTTGCTGTTTGGCATAACTGAACAAAAAATATCACGTTTGATAGGAAAATTTGTTGTCTTTCAGTTGGTGAGGCTTTCAGAGCTGTCAGACTTTTAGTTTGGACCCCAGAGGCCTCAGCTTGTGAGAAGCGCAAGATTTTTCCCCTTCCGGCTCCATTATAACTGAGAGCAAAAAAAATGCAGAGCGCACACCTACTTATACCTGTGAAAACATACATAAATCATGAAATTTTCCCCACTTATGTTACATCATCTTGTTCGGGAGAACCTGCTGGAACTTTGCGTGTGCTCGGTTTGTTGATAGGAGTCACGGGTTAGCCGCAGTCGCCACTTGTTGGAGGTGCTGAAAAAAGGCGACTTTTTTCCTTTTTTCCCCATTATAACGGATGAGGGCCGGAGAAAGGCAGGATTTCAGACTTCCAACTTTGTACGCTAATAAAATCCACACCGTTAGACTTTTGACAAAGTTGTTCACAACTTTTGTAGAGAAATTTGTCCTCTTTCACGTCGCATGACTCTTATGTCTGTACGACAAACGGTCTCGGAGGAGATAATTTTTTCGTGAGGAGTGATTTTGATCAAAATTTTACTTTGAAAGGGAAATGGCAGACTTCCTGTTGGATTTAGGTCAGGTGTGTCAGCGCGTGAAATGTAGACCTTGATGAGACGAACGCGTCAACGTTGGTTTGATCTCTCTGCGACATTCCTGCGGACTGTAGCGACAATTTAACTGTTTCTAGGTGGCGCTAGAGAGCAGATGGGGTTAATTTTTCCATTTTATAAAATTTTTCGCCGGTCATGATGTGCGTGCCAAATTTGGTGAGTTTTCGTGCATGTTTAGTGGGTCAAATTTGCGTTTCTTTGGGCGTTAGTATAATAATTAAAGCCGCAAGCGGCATTGGTCGGGACCGAGCCTCCCCGCTGGCCAGCGACTGAGACGTCCACCCACTAACATGAAGTTGTTAGAATCTGTCTTCCATTAACACAGAGTTGTTAGCATGTCCCATCCACTAACATGCAGTTGTTAGCTTCTGTCATCCACTAACATGGAGTTGTCAGCATCTATCATCCACTAACATGGAGTAGTTAGCATCTCCCATCCACTAACATGGATCTGTTAGCATCTCCCATCCACTGACATGGAGTAGTTATCAACGGTCATCCACTAACATGGAGTAGTTAGCATCTCCCATCCACTAACATGGAGTAGTTAGCATGTCCCATCCACTAACATGGAGTAGTTAGCATGTCCCATCCACTAACATGGAGTAGTTATCATCTCCCATCCACTAACATGGAGTAGTTAGCATCACCCATCCACTAACAAGGAGTAGTTAGCATCTCCCATCCACTAACATGGAGTAGTTAGCATCTCCCATCCACTAACATGGAGTAGTTAGCATTTCCCACCCACTAACATGGAGCTCTTAGCATCTGTCTTCCAACAACATGGAGTAGTTAGCATCTCCTATCCACTAACATGGAGTAGTTAGCTTCTCTCATCCACTAACATGGAGTACTTAGCTTGTCTCATCCACTAACATTGAGTCGTTAGCATCTCCTATCCACTAACATGGAGTAGTTAGCATCTCCCATCCACTAACATGGAGTAGTTAGCATCACCCATCCACTAACATGGAGTAGTTAGTATCTCCCATCCACTAACATGGAGTAGTTAGCATCTCCCATCCACTAACATGGAGTAGTTAGCATCTCCCATCCACTAACATGGAGTAGTTAGTATGTCCCATCCACTAACATGGAGTAGTTAGCATCTCCCATCCACTAACATGGAGTAGTTAGCATCTGCCATCCACTAACATGGAGCAGTTAGCATCTCCCATCCACTAACATGGAGTAGTTAGCATCTTCCATCCACTAACATGGAGTAGTTAGCATCTCCCATCCACTAACATGGAGTAGTTAGCATGTCCCATCCACTAACAAGGAGTAGTTAGCTTTTGCCATCTGCTTTTGACAGTCACTGAATGAAGGCAATCAGTGGCAGAGTTTGATTGACAGCCGCTGTCAGCTGTGTAACTGCAATGCATGCCCATATATGGTCATTTCAGTTAGAGTGGAGAGAGGAGAAAATAAAAGTGTTTTTTTGGGGAAACAACTGGTCCTTGTTCCTTTGCTGTTTGGCAAAACTGAACAAAAAATATCACGTTTGATAGGAAAATTTGTTGGCTTTCAGTTGGTGAGGCTTTCAGAGAAGTCAGACGTTTAGTTTGGACCCCAGAGGCCTCAGTTTGTGAGAAGCGCGAGATTTTTCCCCATCCAGCTCCATTATAACTGAGAGCAAAAAAAATGCAGAGCGCACACCTTTTCTTACCTGTGAAAAGATACATATAACATGATATTTTCCCCACTTATGTTACATCACCTTGTTCGGGAGAACCTGCTGGAACTTTCCGTGTGCTCGGTTTGTTGATAGGAGTCACGGTTTAGCCGCAGTCGCCACTTGTTCGAGGTGCTGAAAAAAGGCGACTTTTTTCCTTTTTTCCCCATTATAACGGATGAGGGCCGGAGCAAGGCAGGATTTCAGACTTCCAACTTTGTACGCTAATAAAATCCACACCGTTAGACTTTTGACAAAGTTGTTCACAACTTTTGTAGAGAAATTTGTCCTCTTTCACGTCGCGTGACTCTTATGTCTGTACGACAAACGGTCTCGGAGGAGATAATTTTTTCGTGAGGAGTGATTTTGATCAAAATTTTACTTTGAAAGGGAAATAGCGGACTTCCTGTTGGATTTAGGTCAGGGGTGTCAGCACGTGAAATGTAGATCTCGATGAGACGAACGCGTGAGTGTTGGTTTGATCTCGCTACGACATTCCTGCGGGCCGTAGCGACTGTTTTAGACGTTTTTTGGGATCTAGGTGGCGCTAGAGAGCCGATGTTGTTTTTTTTTCCATTTTATAAAATTTTTCGCCGGTCATGATGTGCGTGCCAAATTTGGTGAGTTTTCGTGCATGTTTAGGGGGTCAAATTTGCGTTTACTTGGTAGGTCAGTATAATAATGAAGAAGAACGAGAACGAGAACGAGAACGAGAACGAGAAACACACGAATAACAATAGAGACCTTGCCCTACGGGCAAGGTGGCCTGCGGCCACCTTGCCCTCCGGGGCTCGGTCCCTAATAATATAGAACGACGACAATAAACGAACGAATAACAATAGAGACCTTGCCCTATGGGCAAGGTGGCCTGCGGCCACCTTGCCCTCCGGGGCTCGGTCCCTAATTAAAGCCGCGAGCGGCGTCAAAAGGCCCTCGCCCGCCGCTTACCTGACCCGTCCCGTTTTATTCTTTCATTGATGTTTGTCAAATGTGGTACATCTCCATGGCAACAAGTACATTTGATTTGATGAGAGATTTTTTACTTGGGCCCATTAGAATAACATGGGGAACTTCAGCCATCGCCACGGCAACACCGTTAATAATACAACATGGTTACCATTTGCTTTTTTGATCGGGACGACATGACGGAATTATCACCCAGATTTCATTCATTTCTGATAAACTAATAATTTCACTCCCCATACAGATTTTTTTTTTATTCTGTAGGGGGCGCTGTAACGTCGATTTTCAAAATTTAAATGTCAATGTGTCCAGGAAGGAAGGATTGATCAGTGTTTAAAATTTGGTTTGGATTGGAGTCATTATGTAGAAATGGCAGCCATTTATCACACTGAAAAAATGGCAAAATTTGACATCAACTTTGCGGCGTTGCCACGCGGAAACCGTGATCTGAAGATTTGTGAATTGGATAACTTTTAATTGTCTACTTGTGTAGATGGTGTCCACCAAATTTCAGCTCATTTGGAGAAGCGCGCGATCAAAACGAACATTTTGTACGACGTCCTGGAAAACGCTGACTCAGCAATTTTGAAAATTCAATCCCAGATAGCTGCTTTCCTGCTTTTCTGAGGGTGGGCTCATAATAATATTTTTTGTTTGTCCTGACAAGGCGCATGTGTATACCGAAAATTGTGGCTGTACGACAAACTTTATTGCAGACGCCCTCCCATTGACGCAATGCATTTTGGGTTTTGCAGGTGGCGCTGTCCAGCCAATTTTTAAATCCCAAAATTGAAACACATACTAAAAAAAATTTTTCACCGGACCTGAATTTTGTGCAAAATTTGGTGAGTTTTCGAGCATGTTCAGGGGGTCAAATTCCAGTTTAAAGAGCAGAAGAAGAAGAAGAAGAAGAAGAAAGAATAATATTTTTTGCAAAAACAATATGCTTTTTTTTTTCCTGCCGTTATTTCGCCCACATGTTATATATTTTCGGAAAGGTCTCAACAAGCCCGACGCGTCTGTGAGGTGTTTGAGAGTGTGAATGTCTGTGGTTGAGCGCTACGCGCTCGACAAGTCATGTTTGTGTGTGAGAGTGTGTGTGCGTTTTTTGTATTTGTACACGTGTGTGTGAGTGCATGTCGGGGTGTGTGTGTCTGGACATGTTGGCCTATGTCTGAGGTCGAGCGCTGCGCGCTCGACTTGTCACTTTTGTACGTTTGAGTGTGTGAAAAGCCTGTGGTCGAGCGCTGCGCGCTCGAAAATTCGTGTGTGTGTGTGCGTTTTTGTGTTTGTACACGCGTATGTGTGAGTGCGTGTCGATGTGTGTGTGTCTGGACATGTTGAATGATGTCTGAGGTCGAGCGCTGCGCGCTCGACTTGTCATCGTTGTGTGTTTTGAGAGTGTGAAAGGCCTGAGGTCGAGCGCTGCGCGCTCGACGAGTCGTTGTCTGTGTTGCAGAAACAATAGGCCCTTCGCCCTTGGCAGGCCAGGGGCTCGGGCCTAATTAAAGCCGCGAGCGGCGTCAAAAGGCCCTCGCCCGCCGCTTACCTGACCCGCCCCATTTCATTCTTTCATTGATGTTTGTTAAATTTGGTACATTTCCATGGCAACAAGTACATTTGATTTGATGGGAGATTTTTCACTTTGGCCCATTAGAATAACATGGGGAACTTCAGCCATCGCCACGGCAACACCGTTGATATTACAATATGGTTACTTTTGGCTTTTTTGATCGGGACGACATGAAGGAATTATCACCCAAATTCCGTTCATTTCTGATAAACTAATAATTTTACTCCCCATACAGATTTTATTTTGATTCTGTAGGGGGCGCTGTAACGCCAATTTCCAAGATTTCACTGTCAATGTGTCCAGATAAGAAGGGTCAATAAGTGTTTAAAATTTGGTTTGGATTGGAGTCATTATGTAGAAATGGCAGCCGTTTATCACATTGAAAAAATGACAAAATTTGACATCAACTTTGCGGCGTTGCCACGCGGAAACCGTAATCTGAAGATTTGTGAATTGGATAACTTTTAATTGTCTACTCGTGTAGATGGTGTCCACCAAATTTCGGCTCATTTGGAGAAGCGCGCGATCAAAACGAACATTTTGTACGACGTCCTGGAAAACGCTGACTCCGCAATTTTGAAAATTCAATCAAAGCTCGCTGCTTTCCTGCTGTTTTGAGGTCGGGGTCATAATAATATTTTTTGTTTGTCCCGACAACGCGCATGTGTATACCAAATTTTGTGGCTGTACGACAAAGTTTTTTGCGGACCCCATCCCATTGACGCAATGCATTTTGGGTATTGCAGGTGGCGCTGTCCAGCCAATTTTTAAATCCCAATATTAAAATTCACATTAAAAAAAATTTTTCGCCGGAACTGAATTTTGTGCAAAATTTGGTGAGTTTTCGAGCATGTTCAGGGGGTCAAATTCCTGTTTAAAGAGCAGAAGAAGAAGAAGAAGAAGAAGAAGAAAGAAAGATTAAAGCCGCGAGCGGCGTCAAAAGGCCCTCGCCCGCTGCTTACCTGACCCGCCCCGTTTCAGTCTTTCATTGATGTTTGTCAAATTTGGCACATTTCCATGGCAACAAGTAAAATTGATTTGATGGGAGATTTTTCACTTTGGCCCATTAGGATAACATGGGGAACTTAAGCCATCGCCACGGCAACACCGTTGATATTACAATATGGTTACCATTTGATTTTTTGATCGGGACGACATGAAGGAATTATCATCCAAATTTCATTCATTTCTGATAAACTAATAATTTTACTCCCCATACAGATATTACTTTGATTCTGTAGGGGGCGCTGTAACGCCGATTTTCAAAATTTAAATGTCAATGTGTCCAGGAAGGAAGGATTAATCAGTGTTTAAAATTTGGTTTGGATTGGAGTCATTATGTAGAAATGGCAGCCATTTATCACACTGAAAAAATGGCAAAATTTGACATCAACTTTGCGGCGTTGCCACGCAGAAACTGTGATCTGAAGATTTGTGAATTGGATAACTTTTAATTGTCTACTCGTGTAGATGGTGTCCACCAAATTTCAGCTCATTTGGAGAAGCGCGCGATCAAAACGAACATTTTGTACGACGTCCTGGAAAACGCTGACTCAGCATTTTTTAAAATTCAATCCCAGCTCGCTGCTTTCCTGCTGTTTTGACGATGAGGTCATAATAATATTTTTTGTTTGTCCCAACAAGGCGCATGTGTATACCGAATCTTGTGGCTGTACGACAAAGTTTATTACGGACCCCTCCCATTGACGCAATGCATTTTGGGTTTTGCAGGTGGCGCTGCAGAGCCAATTTATAAATCCCAATATTGAAATTCATATTAAAAAAAATTTTTCACCGGAACTGAATTTTGTGCAAAATTTGGTGAGTTTTCGAGCATGTTCAGGGGGTCAAATTCCAGTTTTAAGAGCAGAAGAAGAAGAAGAAGAAGAAGAAGAAAGAAAGAAAGATTAAAGCCGCGAGCGGCGTCAAAAGGCCCTCGCCCGCCGCTTACCTGACCCGCCCCATTTCATTCTTTCATTGATGTTTGTTAAATTTGGTACATTTCCATGGCAACAAGTACATTTGATTTGATGGGAGATTTTTCACTTGGGCCCATTAGAATAACATGGGGAACTTCAGCCATCGCCACGGCAACACCGTTGATATTACAATATGGTTACCATTGGCTTTTTTGATCGGGACGACATGAAGGAATTATCACCCAAATTCCGTTCATTTCTGATAAACTAATAATTTTACTCCCCATACAGATATTATTTTGATTCTGTAGGGGGCGCTGTAACGCCGATTTTCAAAATTTCACTGTCAATGTGTCCAGGAAGGAAGGATTAATCAGTGTTTAAAATTTGGTTTGGATTGGAGTCATTATGTAGAAATGGCAGCCATTTATCACACTGAAAAAATGGCAAAATTTGACATCAACTTTGCGGCGTTGCCACGCGGAAACCGTGATCTGAAGATTTGTGAATTGGATAACTTTTAATTGTCAACTCGTGTAGATGGTGTCCACCAAATTTCAGCTCATTTGGAGAAGCGCACGATCAAAACGAACATTTTGTACGACGTCCTGGAAAACGCTGACTCAGCATTTTTGAAAATTCAATCCCAGATAGCTGCTTTCCTGCTGTTTTGACGATGGGGTCATAATAATATTTTTTGTTTGTCCCAACAAGGCGCACGTGTATACCAAATTTTGTGGCTGTACGACAAAGTTTATTGCGGACCCCCTCGCATTGACGCAATGCATTTTGGGTTTTGCAGGTGGCGCTGCACAGCCAATTTTTAAATCCCAATATTGAAACACATATTAAAAAAAATTTTTCGCCGGAACTGAATTTTGTGCAAAATTTGGTGAGTTTTCGAGCATGTTCAGGGGGTCAAATTCCAGTTTAAAGAGCAGAAGAAGAAGAAGAAGAAGAAGAAGAAGAAGAAAGAAAAAGAAAGAAAGAATATTAAAGCCGCGAGCGGCGTCAAAAGGCCCTCGCCCGCTGCTTACCTGACCCGCCCCGTTTTATTCTTTCATTGATGTTTGTCAAATTTGGCACATTTCCATGGCAACAAGTAAATTTGATTTGATGGGAGATTTTTCACTTGGGCCCATTAGAATAACATGGGGAACTTCAGCCATCGCCACGGCAACACCGTTGATAATACAATATGGTTACCATTTGCTTTTTTGATCGGGATGACATGACGGAATTATCAACCAAATTCCATTCATTTCTGATAAACTAATAATTTTACTCCCCATACAGATATTATTTAGATTCTGTAGGGGGCGCTGTAACGCCGATTTTCAAAATTTCATTGTCAATGTGTCCAGATAATAAGGGTCAATCAGGTGTTTAAAATTTGGTTTGGATTGGAGTCATTAATGTAGAAATGGCAGCCATTTATCACACTGAAAAAATGGCAAAATTTGACATCAAATTTGCGGCGTTGCCACGCGGAAACCGTGAACCTGAAGATTTGTGAATTGGATAACTTTTAATTGTCTACTCGTGTAGGATGGTGTCCACCAAATTTCAGCTCATCTGGAGAAGCGCGCGATCAAAACGAACATTTTGTACGACGTCCTGGAAAGCGCTGACTCAGCAATTTTGAAAATGCAATCCAAGCTCGCTGCTTTCCTGCTGTTTTGAGGTCAGGGGTCATAATAATATTTTTTGTTTGTCCCGACAACGCGCATGTGTATACCGAATTTTGTGGCTGTACGACAAAGTTTATTGCGGACCCCCTCCCATTGACACAATGCATTTTGGGTTTTGCAGGTGGCACTGTAGAGCCAATTTTTAAATCCCACTATTAAAATTCATATTAAAAAAATTTTTTCGCCGGAACTGAATTTTGTGCAAAATTTGGTGAGTTTTCGAGCATGTTCAGGGGGTCAAATTCCAGTTTAAAGAGCAGAAGAAGAAGAAGAAGAAGAAAGAAAGAATAATATTTTTTGCAAAAACAATATGCGATTTTTTTTTCTGCCGTTATTTCGCCCACATGTTATATATTTTCGGAAAGGTCTCAACAAGCCCGACACGTCCGTGAGGTGTTTGAGAGTGTGGATGTCTGTGGTCGAGCGCTACGCGCTCGACAAGTCATGTTTGTGTGTGAGAGTGTGTGTGTGTTTTTTGTATTTGTACACGTGTGTATGAGTGCATGTCGGGGTGTGTGTGTCTGGACATGTTGGCCTATGTCTGAGGTCGAGCGCTGCGCGCTCGACTTGTCATTTTTGTACGTTTGAGTGTGTGAAAGGACTTGGTCAAGCGCTGCGCGCTCGAAAATTCGTGTGTGTGTGTGCGTTTTTGTGTTTGTACACGCGTATGTGTGAGTGCGTGTCGGTGTGTGTGTGTCTGGACATGTTGAATGATGTCTGTGGTCGAGCGCTGCGCGCTCGACTTGTCATTCTTGTGCGTTTTGAGTGTGTGAAAGGCCTGAGGTCGAGCGCTGCGTGCTCGACTAGTCGTTCTCTGTGTTGCAGAAACAATAGGCCCTTCGCCCTTGGCAGGCCAGGGGCTCGGGCCTAATTAAAGCCGCGAGCGGCGTCAAAAGGCCCTCGCCCGCCGCTTACCTGACCCGCCCCGTTTTATTCTTTCATTGATGTTTGTCAAATTTGGCACATTTCCATGGCAACAAGTAAATTTGATTTGATGGGAGATTTTTCACTTGGGCCCATTAGAATAACATGGGGAACTTCAGCCATCGCCACGGCAACACCGTTAAAATTACAACATGGTTACCATTTGCTTTTTTGATCGGGACGACATGAAGGAATTATCAGCCAAATTTCATTCATTTCTGACAAACTAATAATATGACTCCCCATACAGATTTCATTTTGATTCTGTAGGGGGCGCTGTAACGCCGAATCTGAAAATGTCATTGTCAATGTGTCCAGATTAGAAGGGTCAATAAGTGTTTAAGATTTGGTTGAGATTCAATGTGTTATGTACGAATGGCAGCCATTTGTCACCTTCAAAAAATGGCAAAATTTGACATCAACTTTGCGGCATTGCCACGCGGAAACCGTAATCTGAAGATTTGTGAATTGGATAACTTTTAATTGTCTACTTTTGTAGATGGTGTCCACCAAATTTCAGCTCATTCGGAGAAGCGCGCGATCAAAACGAACATTTTGTACGACCTCCTGGAAAACGCTGACTCAGCAATTTTGAAAATTCAATCCCAGCTTGCTGCTTTCCTGCTGTTTTGAAGGCGGGGTCATAATAATATTTTTTGTTTGTCCCGACAACGCGCATATGTATACCAAATTTTGTGGCTGTACGACAAAGTTTTTTGCGGACCCCCTCCCATTGACGCAATGCATTTTGGGTTTTGCAGGTGGCGCTGTCCAGCCAATTTTTAAATGCGAATATTAAAATTCATATTAAAAAAAATTTTTCACCGGAACTGAATTTTGTGCAAAGTTTGGTGAGTTTTCGAGCATGTTCAGAGGGTCAAATTCCTGTTTAAAGAGCAGAAGAAGAAGAAGAAGAAGAAAGAAAGATTAAAGCCGCGAGCGGCGTCAAAAGGCCCTCGCCCGCCGCTTACCTGACCCGCCCCGTTTTATTCTTTCATTGATGTTTGTCAAATTTGGCACATTTCCATGGCAACAAGTACATTTGTTTTGATGGGAGATTTTTCACTTGGGCCCATTAGAATAACATGGGGAACTTAAGCCATCGCCACGGCAACACCGTTGATATTACAATATGGTTACCATTTGCTTTTTTGATCGGGACGACATGAAGGAATTATCACCCAAATTCCATTCATTTCTGATAAACTAATAATTTTACTCCCCATACAGATTTTATTTTGATTCTGTAGGGGGCGCTGTAATGCCCATTGTGAAAATTTCACTGTCAATGTATCCAGGAAGGAAGGACTAATCAGTGTTTAAAATTTGGTTTGGATTGGAGTCATAATGTAGAAATGGCAGCCATTTATCACACTGAAAAAATGGCAAAATTTGACATCAACTTTGCGGCGTTGCCACGCGGAAACCGTGATCTGAAGATTTGTGAATTGGATAACTTTTAATTGTCTACTCGTGTAGATGGTGTCCACCAAATTTCAGCTTATTTGGGGAAGCGCGCGATCAAAACGAACATTTTGTACGACGTCCTGGAAAACGCTGACTCAGCAATTTTGAAAATTCAATCCCAGATAGCTGCTTTCCTGCTGTTTTGAGGTCGGGGTCATAATAATATTTTTTGTTTGTCCCAACAACGTGCATGTGTATACCAAATTTTGTGGCTGTACGACAAAGTTTATTGCGGACCCCCTCCCATTGACGCAATGCATTTTGGGTTTTGCAGGTGGCGCTGGAGAGCCAATTTTTAAATCCCAATATTGAAATTCATATTAAAAAAAATTTTTCGCCGGAACTGAATTTTGTGCAAAATTTGGTGAGTTTTCGAGCATGTTCAGGGGGTCAAATTCCTGTTTAAAGAGCAGAAGAAGAAGAAGAAGAAGAAGAAGAAGAAGAAGAAAGAAAGAAAGAAAGAAAGAAAGAATAATATTTTTTGCAAAAACAATATGCGATTTTTTTTTCTGCCATTATTTTGCCCACATGTTATATATTTTCGGAAAGGTCTCGACAAGCCGGACGCGTCTGTGAGGTGTTTGAGAGTGTGAATGTCTGTGGTCGAGCGCTACGCGCTCGACAAGTCATGTTTGTGTGTGAGAGTGTGTGTGTGTTTTTTGTATTTGTACACGTGTGTATGAGTGCATGTCGGGGTGTGTGTGCCTGGACATGTTGGCCTATGTCTGAGGTCGAGCGCTGCGCGCTCGACTTGTCATTTTTGTACGTTTGAGTGTGTGAAAGGCCTGTGGTCGAGCGCTACGCGCTCGACAAATCGTGTGTGTGTGTGCGTTTTTGTGTTTGTGAACGTGTGTGTGAGTGCATGTCGGGGTGTGTGTGTCTGGACATGTTGTATGATGTCTGTGGTCGAGCGCTGCGCGCTCGACTTGTCATCGTTGTGTGTTTTGAGAGTGTGAAAGGCCTGAGGTCGAGCGCTGCGCGCTCGACTAGTCGTTGTCTGTGTTGCAGAAACAATAGGCCCTTCGCCCTTGGCAGGCCAGGGGCTCGGGCCTAAATATAATATTTTTTGCAAAAACAATATGCTTTTTTTTTTTCTGCCGTTATTTCGCCCACATGTTATATATTTTCGGAAAGGTCTCGACAAGCCCGACGCGTCTGTGAGGTGTCTGAGAGTGTAAATGTCTGTGGTCGAGCGCTACGCGCTCGACAAGTCATGTGTGTGTGTGAGAGTGTGTGTGCGTTTTTTGTATTTGCACACATGTGTATGAGTGCATGTCGGGGTGTGTGTGTCTGGACATGTTGGCCTATGTCTGAGGTCGAGCGCTGTGCGCTCGACTTGTCATTTTTGTACCTTTGAGCGTGTGAAAGGCCTTGGTCGAGCGCTGCGCGCTCGAAAATTCGTGTGTGTGTGTGCGTTTTTGTGTTTGTACACGCGTATGTGTGAGTGCGTGTCGGTGTGTGTGTGTCTGGACATGTTGAATGATGTCTGTGGTCGAGCGCTGCGCGCTCGACTTGTCGTCATTGTGTGTTTTGAGAGTGTGAAAGGCCTGAGGTCGAGCGCTGCGCGCTCGACTAGTCGTTGTCTGTGTTGCAGAAACAATAGGCCCTTCGCCCTTGGCAGGCCAGGGGCTCGGGCCTAATTAAAGCCGCGAGCGGCGTCAAAAGGCCCTCGCCCGCCGCTTACCTGACCCGCCCCGTTTTATTCTTTCATTGATGTTTGTCAAATTTGGCACATTTCCATGGCAACAAGTAAATTTGATTTGATGGGAGATTTTTCACTTGGGCCCATTAGAATAACATGGGGAACTTCAGCCATCGCCACGGCAACACCGTTAAAATTACAACATGGTTACCATTTGCTTTTTTGATCGGGACGACATGAAGGAATTATCAGCCAAATTTCATTCATTTCTGACAAACTAATAATATGACTCCCCATACAGATTTCATTTTGATTCTGTAGGGGGCGCTGTAACGCCGAATCTGAAAATGTCATTGTCAATGTGTCCAGATTAGAAGGGTCAATAAGTGTTTAAGATTTGGTTGAGATTCAATGTGTTATGTACGAATGGCAGCCATTTGTCACCTTCAAAAAATGGCAAAATTTGACATCAACTTTGCGGCATTGCCACGCGGAAACCGTAATCTGAAGATTTGTGAATTGGATAACTTTTAATTGTCTACTTTTGTAGATGGTGTCCACCAAATTTCAGCTCATTCGGAGAAGCGCGCGATCAAAACGAACATTTTGTACGACCTCCTGGAAAACGCTGACTCAGCAATTTTGAAAATTCAATCCCAGCTTGCTGCTTTCCTGCTGTTTTGAAGGCGGGGTCATAATAATATTTTTTGTTTGTCCCGACAACGCGCATATGTATACCAAATTTTGTGGCTGTACGACAAAGTTTTTTGCGGACCCCCTCCCATTGACGCAATGCATTTTGGGTTTTGCAGGTGGCGCTGTCCAGCCAATTTGTAAATGCGAATATTAAAATTCATATTAAAAAAAATTTTTCACCGGAACTGAATTTTGTGCAAAGTTTGGTGAGTTTTCGAGCATGTTCAGAGGGTCAAATTCCTGTTTAAAGAGCAGAAGAAGAAGAAGAAGAAGAAAGAAAGATTAAAGCCGCGAGCGGCGTCAAAAGGCCCTCGCCCGCCGCTTCCCTGACCCGCCCCGTTTTATTCTGTCATTGATGTTTGTCAAATTTGGCACATTTCCATGGCAACAAGTAAATTTGATTTGATGGGAGATTTTTCACTTTGGCCCATTAGAATAACATGGGGAACTTCAGCCATCGCCACGGCAACACCGTTGATATTACAATATGGTTACCATTTGCTTTTTTGATCGGGACGACATGAAGAATTTATCACCCAAATTCCATTCATTTCTGATAAACTGATAATTTTACTCCCCATACAGATTTTATTTTGATTCCGTAGGGGGCGCTGTAACGCTGATTTCCAAAATTTCACTGTCAATGTGTCCAGATAAGAAGGGTCAATAAGTGTTTAAAATTTGGTTTGGATTGGAGTCATTATGTAGAAATGGCAGCCATTTATGACACTGAAAAAATGGCAAAATTTGACATCAACTTTGCGGCGTTGCCACACGGAAACCGTAGTCTGAAGATTTGTGAATTGGATAACTTTTAATTGTCTACTCGTTTAGATGGTGTCCACCAAATTTCAGCTCATTTGGAAAAGCGCACGATCAAAACGAACATTTTGTACGACGTCCTGGAAAACGCTGACTCAGCAATTTTGAAAATTCAATCCCAGCTCGCTGCTTTCCTGCTGTTTTGAGGTTGCTGTCATAATAATATTTTTTGTTTGTCCCGACAACGTGCATGTGTATACCAAATTTTGTGGCTGTACGACAAAGTTTTTTGCGGACCCCCTCCCATCGACGCAATGCATTTTGGGTTTTGCAGGTGGCGCTGTAGGGCCAATTTTTAAATCCGGATATTAAAATTCATATTAAAAAAAATTTTTCAGCGGAACTGAATTTTGGGCAAAGTTTGGTGAGTTTTCGAGCATGTTCAGGGGGTCAAATTCCAGTTTAAAGAGCAGAAGAAGAAGAAGAAGAAGAAGAAAGAAAGAAAGAATAATATTTTTTGCAAAAACAATATGCGATTTTTTTTTCCGCCGTTATTTCGCCCACATGTTATATATTTTCGGAAAGGTCTCGACAAGCCCGACGCGTCTGTGAGGTGTTTGAGAGTGTGAGTGTCTGTGGTCGAGCGCTACGCGCTCGACAAGTCATGTTTGTGTGTGAGAGTGTGTGTGAGTTTTTTGTGTTTGTACACGTGTGTATGAGTGCATGTTGGGGTGTGTGTGTCTGGACATGTTGGCCGATGTCTGAGGTCGAGCGCTGCGCGCTCGACTTGTCATTTTTGTACATTTGAGCGTGTGAAAGGCCTTGGTCGAGCGCTGCGCGCTCGAAAATTCGTGTGTGTGTGTGCGTTTTTGTGTTTGTACACGTGTATGTGTGAGTGCGTGTCGGTGTGTGTGTGTCTGGACATGTTGAATGATGTCTGTGGTCGAGCGCTGCGCGCTCGACTTGTCATCCTTGTGTGTTTTGAGAGTGTGAAAGGCCTGAGGTCGAGCGCTGCGCGCTCGACGAGTCGTTGTCTGTGTTGCAGAAACAATAGGCCCTTCGCCCTTGGCAGGCCAGGGGCTCGGGCCTAAATATTTTTTGCAAAAACAATATGCTTTTTTTTTTTTCTGCAATTATTTCGCCCACATGTTATATATTTTCGGAAAGGTCTCGACAAGCCCGACGCGTCTGTGAGGTGTTTGAGAGTGTGAATGTCTGTGGTCGAGCGCTACGCGCTCGACAAGTCATGTTTGTGTGTGAGAGTGTGTGTGTGTTTTTTGTATTTGTACACGTGGTTATGAGTGCATGTCGGGGTGTGTGTGTCTGGACATGTTGGCCTATGTCTGAGGTCGAGCGCTGCGCGCTCGACTTGTCACTTTTGTACGTTTGAGTGTGTGAAAGGCCTGTGGTCGAGCGCTGCGCGCTCGAAAATTCGTGTGTGTGTGTGCGTTTTTGTGTTTGTACATGCGTATGTGTGAGTGCATGTCGGTGTGTGTGTGTCTGGACATGTTGAATGATGTCTGTGGTCGAGCGCTGCGCGCTCGACTTGTCATCGTTGTGTGTTTTGAGAGTGTGAAAGGCCTGAGGTCGAGCGCTGCGCGCTCGACTCGTCGTTGTCTGTGTTGCAGAAACAATAGGCCCTTCGCCCTTGGCAGGCCAGGGGCTCGGGCCTAAATATTAAAGCCGCGAGCGGCGTCAAAAGGCCCTCGCCCGCCGCTTACCTGACCCGCCCTGCTTTATTCTTTCATTGATGTTTGTCAAATTTGGCACATTTCCATGGCAACAAGTACATTTGATTTGATGGGAGATTTTTCACTTGGGCCCATTAGAATAACATGGGGAACTTCAGCCATCGCCACGGCAACACCGTTGATATTACAATATGGTTACCATTTGCTTTTTTGATCGGGACGACATGAAGAATTTATCACCCAAATTCCATTCATTTCTGATAAACTAATAATTTTACTCCCCATACAGATATTATTTTGATTCCGTAGGGGGCGCTGTAACGCCGATTTCCAAAATTTCACTGTCAATGTGTCCAGATAAGAAGGGTCAATAAGTGTTTAAAATTTGGTTTGGATTGGAGTCATTATGTAGAAATGGCAGCCATTTATGACACTGAAAAAATGGCAAAATTTGACATCAACTTTGCGGCGTTGCCACGCGGAAACCGTTATCTGAAGATTTGTGAATTGGATAACTTTAATTGTCTACTTGTGTAGATGGTGTCCACCAAATTTCAGCTCATTTGGAGAAGCGCGCGATCAAAACGAACATTTTGTACGACGCCCTGGAAAACGCTGACTCGGCATTTTTGAAAATTCAATCCCAGACAGCTGCTTTCATGCCGTTTTGAAGGCGGGGTCATAATAATATTTTTTGTTTGTCCCGAGAAGGCGCATGTGTATACCGAATTTTGTGGCTGTACGACAAACTTTATTGGTGACCCCCTCCCATTGACGCAATGCATTTTGGGTTTTGCAGGTGGCGCTGCAGAGCCAATTTTTAAATCCCAATATTGAAACACATACTAAAAAAAATTTTTCGCCGGAACTGAATTTTGTGCAAAGTTTGGTGAGTTTTCGAGCATGTTCAGGGGGTCAAACTCCAGTTTAAAGAGCAGAAGAAGAAGAAGAAGAAGAAGAAGAAGAAGAAGAAAGAAAGAAAGAATAATATTTTTTGCAAAAACAATATGCTTTTTTTTTTTTCTGCCATTATTTCGCCCACATGTTATATATTTTCGGAAAGGTCTCGACAAGCCCGACGCGTCTGTGAGGTGTTTGAGAGTGTGAATGTCTGTGGTCGAGCGCTACGCGCTCGACAAGTCATGTTTGTGTGTGAGAGTGTGTGTGTGTTTTTTGTATTTGTACACGTGGTTATGAGTGCATGTCGGGGTGTGTGTGTCTGGACATGTTGGCCTATGTCTGAGGTCGAGCGCTGCGCGCTCGACTTGTCACTTTTGTACGTTTGAGTGTGTGAAAGGCCTGTGGTCGAGCGCTGCGCGCTCGAAAATTCGTGTGTGTGTGTGCGTTTTTGTGTTTGTACATGCGTATGTGTGAGTGCATGTCGGTGTGTGTGTGTCTGGACATGTTGAATGATGTCTGTGGTCGAGCGCTGCGCGCTCGACTTGTCATCGTTGTGTGTTTTGAGAGTGTGAAAGGCCTGAGGTCGAGCGCTGCGCGCTCGACTCGTCGTTGTCTGTGTTGCAGAAACAATAGGCCCTTCGCCCTTGGCAGGCCAGGGGCTCGGGCCTAATTAAAGCCGCGAGCGGCGTCAAAAGGCCCTCGCCCGCCGCTTACCTGACCCGCCCCGTTTTATTCTTTCATTGATGTTTGTCAAATTTGGCACATTTCCATGGCAACAAGTACATTTGATTTGATGGGAGATTTTTCACTTGGGCCCATTAGAATAACATGGGGAACTTAAGCCATCGCCACGGCAACACCGTTGATATTACAATATGGTTACCATTTGCTTTTTTGATGGGGACCACATGAAGAATTCATCCCCCAAATTTCATTCATTTCTGATAAACTAAGAATTTTGCTCCCCATACAGATATTATTTTGATTCTGTAGGGGGCGCTGTAATGCCAATTGTGAAAATGGTACTGTCAATGTGTCCAGATAAGAAAGATCAATAAGTGTTTAAGATTTGGTTGAGATTGGATTTGTTATGTACGAATGGCAGCCATTTATCACACTGAAAAAATGGCAAAATTTGACATCAACTTTGCGGCGTTGCCACGCGGAAACCGTGATCTGAAGATTTGTGAATTGGATAACTTTTAATTGTCTACTCGTGTAGATGGTGTCCACCAAATTTCAGCTCATTTGGAGAAGCGCGCGATCAAAACGAACATTTTGTACGACGCCCTGGAAAACGCTCACTCGGCATTTTTGAAAATTAAATCCCAGCTCGCTGCTTTCCTGCTGTTTTGACGGCGGGGTCATAATAATATTTTTTGTTTGTTCCGACAACGCGCATGTGTATACCAAATTTTGTGGCTGTACGACAAAGTTTATTGCGGACCCCCTCCAATTGACGCAATGCATTTTGGGTTTTGCAGGTGGCGCTGTAGAGCCAATTTTTAAATCCCAATATTGAAATTCACATTAAAAAAAATTTTTCGCCGGAACTGAATTTTGTGCAAAATTTGGTGAGTTTTCGAGCATGTTCAGGGGGTCAAATTCCAGTCTAAAGAGCAGAAGAAGAAGAAGAAGAAGAAGAAGAAGAAGAAGAAGAAAGAAAAAGAATAATATTTTTTGCAAAAACAATATGCTTTTTTTTTTCCTGCCGTTATTTCGCCCACATGTTATATATTTTCGGAAAGGTCTCGACAAGCCCGACGTGTCTGTGAGGTGTTTGAGAGTGTGAATGTCTGTGGTCGAGCGCTACGCGCTCGACAAGTCATGTTTGTGTGTGAGAGTGTGTGTGTGTTTTTTGTATTTGTACACGTGTGTATGAGTGCATGTCAGGGTGTGTATGTCTGGACACGTTGACCTATGTCTGAGGTCGAGCGCTGCGCGCTCGACTTGTCATTTTTGTACGTTTGAGTGTGTGAAAGGCCTGTGGTCGAGCGCTGCGCGCTCGAAAATTCGTGTGTGTGTGTGCATTTTTGTGTTTGTACACACGTATGTGTGAGTGCGTGTCGGTGTGTGTGTGTCTGGACATGTTGAATGATGTCTGTGGTCGAGCGCTGCGCGCTCGACTTGTCATCGTTGTGTGTTTTGAGAGTGTGAAAGGCCTGAGGTCGAGCGCTGCGCGCTCGACTAGTCGTTGTCTGTGTTGCAGAAACAATAGGCCCTTCGCCCTTGGCAGGCCAGGGGCTCGGGCCTAATTAAAGCCGCGAGCGGCGTCAAAAGGCCCTCGCCCGCCGCTTACCTGACCCGCCCCGTTTTATTCTTTCATTGATGTTTGTCAAATTTGGCACATTTCCATGGCAACAAGTAAATTTGATTTGATGGGAGATTTTTCACTTGGGCCCATTAGAATAACATGGGGAACTTCAGCCATCGCCACGGCAACACCGTTAAAATTACAACATGGTTACCATTTCCTTTTTTGATCGGGACGACATGAAGGAATTATCAGCCAAATTTCATTCATTTCTGACAAACTAATAATATGACTCCCCATACAGATTTCATTTTGATTCTGTAGGGGGCGCTGTAACGCCGAATCTGAAAATGTCATTGTCAATGTGTCCAGATTAGAAGGGTCAATAAGTGTTTAAGATTTGGTTGAGATTCAATGTGTTATGTACGAATGGCAGCCATTTGTCACCTTCAAAAAATGGCAAAATTTGACATCAACTTTGCGGCATTGCCACGCGGAAACCGTAATCTGAAGATTTGTGAATTGGATAACTTTTAATTGTCTACTTTTGTAGATGGTGTCCACCAAATTTCAGCTCATTCGGAGAAGCGCGCGATCAAAACGAACATTTTGTACGACCTCCTGGAAAACGCTGACTCAGCAATTTTGAAAATTCAATCCCAGCTTGCTGCTTTCCTGCTGTTTTGAAGGCGGGGTCATAATAATATTTTTTGTTTGTCCCGACAACGCGCATATGTATACCAAATTTTGTGGCTGTACGACAAAGTTTTTTGCGGACCCCCTCCCATTGACGCAATGCATTTTGGGTTTTGCAGGTGGCGCTGTCCAGCCAATTTTTAAATGCGAATATTAAAATTCATATTAAAAAAAATTTTTCACCGGAACTGAATTTTGTGCAAAGTTTGGTGAGTTTTCGAGCATGTTCAGAGGGTCAAATTCCTGTTTAAAGAGCAGAAGAAGAAGAAGAAGAAGAAAGAAAGAATATTAAAGCCGCGAGCGGCGTCAAAAGGCCCTCGCCCGCCGCTTGCCTGACCCGCCCCGTTTCGTTTTTTCATTGATGTTTGTCAAATTTGGCACATTTCCATGGCAACAAGCAAAATTGATTTGATGGGAGATTTTTCACTTTGGCCCATTAGAATAACATGGGGAACTTCAGCCATCGCCACGGCAACACCGTTGAAATTACAACATGGTTACCATTTGCTTTTCTGATCGGGACGACATGAATCAATTATCACCCAAATTCCATTCATTTCTGATAAACTAATAATTTTACTCCCCATACAGATTTTATTTTGATTCTGTAGGGGGCGCTGTAACGCCGATTTTCAAAATTTCACTGTCAATGTATCCAGGAAGGAAGGATTAATCAGTGTTTAAAATTTGGTTTGGATTGGAGTCTTTATGTAGAAATGGCAGCCATTTGTCACCTTCAAAAAATGGCAAAATTTGACATCAACTTTGCGGCGTTGCCACGCGGAAACCGTGATCTGAAGATTTGTGAATTGGATAACTTTTAATTGTCTACTCGTGTAGGTGGTGTCCACCAAATTTCAGCTCATTTGGAGAAGCGCGCGATCAAAACGAACATTTTGTACGACGCCCTGGAAAACGCTGACTCGGCATTTTTGAAAATTAAATCCCAGCTCGCTGCTTTCCTGCTGTTTTGACGGCGGGGTCATAATAATATTTTTTGTTTGTTCCGACAACGCGCATGTGTATACCAAATTTTGTGGCTATACGACGAAGTTTATTGCGGACCCCCTCCAATTGACGCAATGCATTTTGGGTTTTGCAGGTGGCGCTGTAGAGCCATTTTTCAAATCCCAATATTGAAATTCATATTAAAAAAAATTTTTCACCGGAACTGAATTTTGTGCAAAGTTTGGTGAGTTTTCGAGCATGTTCAGGGGGTCAAATTCCAGTTGAAAGAGCAGAAGAAGAAGAAGAAGAAAGAAAGAAAGAAAGAAAGAAAGAATAATATTTTTTGCAAAAACAATATGCGATTTTTTTTTCTGCCATTATTTCGCCCACATGTTATATATTTTCGGAAAGGTCTCGACAAGCCCGACGCGTCTGTGAGGTGTTTGAGAGTGTGCATGTCCGTGGTCGAGCGCTACGCGCTCGACAAATCATGTTTGTGTGTGAGAGTGTGTGTGCGTTTTTTGTATTTGTACACGTGTGTATGAATGCATGTCGGGGTGTGTGTGTCTGGATATGTTGGCCTATGTCTGAGGTCGAGCGCTGCGCGCTCGACTTGTCATTTTTGTACGTTTGAGTGTGTGAAAGGCCTGTGGTCGAGCGCTATGCGCTCTACAAATCGTGTGTGTGTGTGCGTTTTTGTGTTTGTGAACGTGTGTGTGAGTGCATGTCGGGGTGTGTGTGTCTGGACATGTTGCATGATGTCTTTGGTCGAGCGCTGCGCGCTCGACTTGTCATCATTGTGTGTGTTGAGAGTGTGAAAGGCCTGAGGTCGAGCGCTGCGCGCTCGACTAGTCGTTGTCTGTGTTGCAGAAACAATAGGCCCTTCGCCCTTGGCAGGCCAGGGGCTCGGGCCTAAATATTTTTTGCAAAAACAATATGCTTTTTTTTTTTCTGCCGTTATTTCGCCCACATGTTATATATTTTCGGAAAGGTCTCGACAAGCCCGACGCGTCTGTGAGGTGTCTGAGAGTGTAAATGTCTGTGGTCGAGCGCTACGCGCTCGACAAGTCATGTGTGTGTGTGAGAGTGTGTGTGCGTTTTTTGTATTTGCACACATGTGTATGAGTGCATGTCGGGGTGTGTGTGTCTGGACATGTTGGCCTATGTCTGAGGTCGAGCGCTGTGCGCTCGACTTGTCATTTTTGTACCTTTGAGCGTGTGAAAGGCCTTGGTCGAGCGCTGCGCGCTCGAAAATTCGTGTGTGTGTGTGCGTTTTTGTGTTTGTACACGCGTATGTGTGAGTGCGTGTCGGTGTGTGTGTGTCTGGACATGTTGAATGATGTCTGTGGTCGAGCGCTGCGCGCTCGACTTGTCGTCATTGTGTGTTTTGAGAGTGTGAAAGGCCTGAGGTCGAGCGCTGCGCGCTCGACTAGTCGTTGTCTGTGTTGCAGAAACAATAGGCCCTTCGCCCTTGGCAGGCCAGGGGCTCGGGCCTAAAGAAAGAAAGAATAATATTTTTTGCAAAAACAATATGCTTTTTTTTTTTCTGCCATTATTTCGCCCACATGTTATATATTTTCGGAAAGGTCTCGACAAGCCCGACATGTCTGTGAGGTGTTTGAGAGTGTGAATGCCTGTGGTCGAGCGCTACGCGCTCGACAAGTCATGGTTGTGTGTGAGAGTGTGTGTGCGTTTTTTGTATTTGTACACGTGTGTATGAGTGCATGTCGGGGCGTGTGTGTCTGGACA
Source organism: Salarias fasciatus (assembly GCF_902148845.1). Lineage (NCBI taxonomy): Eukaryota > Metazoa > Chordata > Actinopteri > Blenniiformes > Blenniidae > Salarias > Salarias fasciatus. The sequence goes on along the minus strand of NW_021941230.1, from coordinate 3,398,051 downwards.
TGTTGGCCTGTGTCTGAGGTCGAGCGCTGCGCGCTAGATTTGTCATTTTTGTACATTTGAGTGGGTGAAAGGCCTGTGGTCGAGCGCTGCGCGCTCGAAAATTCGTGTGTGTGTGTGCGTTTTTGTGTTTGTACACGCGTATGTGTGAGTGCGTGTCGGTGTGTGTGTGTCTGGACATGTTGAATGATGCCTGTGGTCGAGCGCTGCGCGCTCGACTTTTCATCGTTGTGTGTTTTGAGAGTGTGAAAGGCCTGAGGTCGAGCGCTGCGCGCTCGACTAGTCGTTGTCTGTGTTGCAGAAACAATAGGCCCTTCGCCCTTGGCAGGCCAGGGGCTCGGGCCTAAAGAAAGAATTAAAGCCGCGAGCGGCGTCAAAAGGCCCTCGCCCGCCGCTTACCTGACCCGCCCCGCTTTATTCTTTCATTGATGTTTGCCAATTTTTCACATTTCCATGGCAACAAGTAAATTTGATTTGATGGGAGATTTTTCACTTGGGCCCATTAGAATAACATAGGGAACTTCAGCCATCGCCACGGCAACACCGTTGATAATACAACATGGTTACCATTTGCTTTTTTGATCAGGACGACATGACGGAATTTTCCCCGAAATTTCATTCATTTCTGACAAACTAATAATTTTACCCCCAATACAGATTTTATTTTGATTCTGTAGGGGGCGCTGTAATGCCGATTTTCAAAATTTAAATGTCAATGTGTCCAGGAAGGAAGGATTAATAAGTATTTAAAATTTGGTTTGGATTGGAGTCATTATGTAGAAATGGCAGCCGTTTATCACACTGAAAAAATGGCAAAATTTGACATCAACTTTGCGGCGTTGCCACACGGAAACCGTAGTCTGAAGATTTGTGAATTGGATAACTTTTAATTGTCTACTCGTTTAGATGGTGTCCACCAAATTTCAGCTCATTTGGAAAAGCGCACGATCAAAACGAACATTTTGTACGACGTCCTGGAAAACGCTGACTCAGCAATTTTGAAAATTCAATCCCAGCTTGCTGCTTTCCTGCTTTTTTGAAGGCGGGGTCATAATAATATTTTTTGTTTGTCCCGACAACGTGCATGTGTATACCAAATTTTGTGGCTGTACGACAAAGTTTATTGCAGACCCCCTCCCATTGACGCAATGCATTTTGGGTTTTGCAGGTGGCGCTGTAGAGCCAATTTTTAAATGCCAATATTAAAATTCATATTAAAAAAAATTTTTCACCGGAACTGAATTTTGTGCAAAGTTTGGTGAGTTTTCGAGCATGTTCAGGGGGTCAAATTCCTGTTTAAAGAGCAGAAGAAGAAGAAGAAGAAAGAAAGAAAGAAAGAATTAAAGCCGCGAGCGGCGTCAAAAGGCCCTCGCCCGCTGCTTACCGGACCCGCCCCATTTCATTCTGGCGATCGTACATCAAAATTTCATCGAAATATTTACAAATATTGTCGTTTGGAATTTGGTTTTGAACGTCCAGTTAGACTTTGTGTGTTTCGAACGTCCATTCAGACTTTATGTGGCTTTAGAACGTCCATTCAGACTTTATGTGGCTTTAGAACGCCCAGTCAGACTTTTGAGTGGACCTTTTTGTGAATGAGCAGCTTCTCGCCAAACAGCCACGCTCCTCTCCAGTTTATCTCCCCCTACAGTGAACTCCAGTAAAATTTGGCTGCCAGTTGATTTGAGGGTTGAATTACATTCCTGATAAATTTATTTGAGTAGACTTTGGTTGTTCTGTCTATGTTATGGATGAATAATTTGGCATCATTTTTCTGAGTAAGAGGTGGAATTGGAAACCTTTCAGGAGCTGCAGCATTTCTATTGGTATTGCGTTGGAAATTGTAATATATTCTGTTTGTGAGATTGTGGGATGATATTTGTTCATAAATTGGTTGTATGGTAAGATTTGTCCTTGTTCATCGATTCACTGATTGACCCATATTGCTCCTTGATCAAACCAAGATTTGTAAAATATTGTTTTGTTTCTGTGCTGTATATGTTGGTTGTTCTATATGTAGAAGCTGGTTGGCGAGAAGCCGCATTTGTAGATCAGCCCCGAGGAGAGCAACGCCTGTTTATGGAAGTTTGATAATGTATGTTAATTTTATAATTACATTTAAGTAAAAAATTGAATTCCACATTTTAATATTTTCTCTTATGAGGCCACATAACCAATTCATTTTGAAGATATTATTCATATCAATAATAGATATAGTTAGATACTTCATTAATCTCCAACGAGAAATTCACAGTTCCAGCAGCATGAAAGGTAAGAAAAAAAAAACAAAAACAAAAACATGAGAGCCTGCAAGTTACAAATCAGATTATAAAAAGCAAAAATCATCATCCCTGGGTGGATTCTAACCACCAACCTTTCAGTTGGCAGCCAAACACACTAACCACTTGCGCCACAGAGACCACATACAAATCAGGATCAGGATCATATTTACTGTCATTGCAACAGGTTACCGAAGTTACAAGTGCAACGAAATTTCAAGGGTTTTTAAGACGCCCAGGCAGCCAATTACGCCGCTCCATCTTGAAAAGGAAAATAGAGTTAAGAAACTCAGACAGAGATAAGTGTGGGGGGGGGGGGGGGGTGGTTAAAAAAAAGATACATCAATTCAGATCACGGTTCCGAAGGGAGTCGTGATTAGAAGTGAGAGACCAAAAAAAGCCAACCTGCGCACATACATAGCAGATAAAAGACACCAGATAAGTTGCTGTCAAACTAACGGATCGGTTGTTGCTGCCCTCAATCGGCGCTACACACCATCACCATTAGTCATCAGCAGAGGAAAAGGGGGTGTCCTTGTTATGAGTTAATTTCATACTCTTCTGTTCACATGTGGTTGGAATACTCTTTTTCTATGACTGTAATATGAATAAGTTGTTGTCACCATTTTGTGTTATTTTCTTTGATCATTCTAAGTTAACACCCTGTATAACCTCTTTGTGTGAATTGCTGTGGGCTAGTCGCAGAAGTGAGGTACTTTCCGCACATGCGCAGTACAAACCAGGTTCTGGGACTGATCAGGTACTGACACATAGTGATGGGACAAATGAACTGAGGCATTGAGGCGTGTCTCGAGTAAAAGTGGGCGTGTCAGATGAAGCGTCGCTTCGAGGCTTGGGTCGCTTCCGAAAAAGTCATGTGACCGATGACAACCGAGGCCTCGGTTTGTGCAGATCACGTGATTGTTTCGTTCAACGTATCACTGTCCCATTAAAACGTTTCGAATCTCGAGCCACACTATGGGTGTTGTTGGTGTTTGTGGAGAGAGGAGTGAGAGCGAGTTGTGGAGAAAGTCAGAGCGAGCTGCAGTTAGTATTATCCAGTAAGTATTATTAGTTAGTATTATTCGGTGTGAAATAGCATAAGCTGGAGGAGTAGGAGAAGTGTAGGAAGAGCAGCAGTTTAAATTATTTCTCAACTGCAGTGCTTTGATATGAGACATTATATATATATTTTTCTTCATCAGGCTCTCTGCCTGATAAAGGTCTCAAAGACCAAAAGCTGCAAGCTTCAGTAAAGCCTTTTTTGCTCAGACCTCAAGTGTGTGGATTTTTTTCTTTTGTACTAGAAGTCACTACCAAGTCCTGCACCTTCCAACAGATGAGCGGTGACCCTTCACCCCTTTATTTATGGGTTGTGTAAAATGATGGATGTTTGTGTGTGTCAGTTTTACCATTTGTAAATCTCACTCCTGTATTTGGTGTCTGCACCTTCTGCCACCTTCATCAGTCACATGTGAACTAGACACTACTTTGACATGTGTATGTAAAGAAGCCATTGGGAGCCACAGTTCTACAGCAGGGCCTGCAAAGCATGTGTTAGTTTCTGTTACCTATTCTGAAAGGCAACATGTGTACGTGAAATATGAAGAAAAGTTTAATTTATTATTAATAAAATGAGCTGTAAACTATACACTGATGTTGGATAATGATTAGCTAATTCATGTGATGGTGCATATATATATATATATATATATATATACAATGGGGGAAATAAGTATTGAACGCATTAACTGTTTTGTCATTACATTTATTTCCAAAGATGCAATTCATGTGACATTTCTTCCAGACACTGGTATTAACTCAAATAATCCACACATGAAAAGAAATCACAACATTCAAATCCATAAATAGTGATTATGTGGAATTGAGTGCAATAACACAGGAAAAAAGTATTGAACACACCATGGGAAAGCTGTATAGTTCGTCAAGGAAAGGCACCATACCATCTCACACCTGAAATTAATTAGTCTTTGTACTTCCTATAAGTGCAAACCAACATCAGCTGGGTTAGTGCTAATTGATGGCCCTATAAACAGGTTGTTTTTTCACCAAGTAGTCAAACAAGACACATCTCATGATGGGTAAAAGCAAGGAGCTCTCTCAAGACCTTCGCAGCCTGATTGTTGCTCAGCATCAGAATGGAACTGGTTACAGACTTATCTCAAAGAATCTGAGTATTCCAGTAAGCACCGTTGGGGCCATTATCCGCAAGTGGAAGAAGCATCACCTTATCATCAACAGGCCGCGCACAGGAGCTCCTCGCAAGATTTCTGACCAGGGAGTCAGAAAGATGGTCAGAAGAGTTCTCAAAGAGCCAAGGACCACCCGGAAAGCAATCCAGCAAGACATGGAGGCAGCAGGTACAAGTGTTACAGAGAAAACGAAAGGCAATGCACTCCACCGCCATGGCCTCTATGGACGCTCAGCCCGCAAGACTCCGTTCCTCAAAAAAAGGCATGTTGAAGCTCGTCTAAAGTTTGCTAAACAGCATCTGGATAAGCCTGTGGAATACTGGGAGAATGTTGTCTGGTCAGATGAGACCAAAATTGAACTTTTTGGCTGTCATACTACACACCATGTTTGGAGGAGAAATGGCACTGCACATCACCCAAATAACACTGTACCAACAGTGAAGTTTGGTGGTGGAAACATCATGGCATGGGGTTGTTTCTCATTTCGTGGTACTGGCAGACTTCATATAATTGAAGGAGCAATGAATGGAAACATCTATCGGCAAATTCTTGAGATGAACCTCCTGCCATCCACCAGGATGATGAAGATGAGACGGGGCTGGACCTTTCAACAGGACAACGATCCGAAGCACACGGCAAAGTTGACTCTCGAATGGTTTAAAAAAAAGAAAATCAATGTGTTAGAATGGCCCAGTCAATCACCTGACTTAAATCCGATCGAACATTTGTGGAAAGAACTAAAGATAAGGGTTCACCAGAGGGCACCAAAGAATATTCAGGATTTGAAGACAATCTGTGCGGAGGAATGGGCAAAAATCACACCTGAGCAGTGTGGGCGATTAGTTCATACATACAACAAGCGTCTGGAAGCAGTCATTGCAAACAAAGGCTTCTCCACAAAGTATTAAACGAGTCTCAGATAGTGTGTTCAATACTTTTTTCCTGTGTTATTGCAATTAATTCCACATTAACACTATTTATGGATTTGAATGTTGTGATTTCTTTTCATGTGTGGATTATTTGAGTTAATACCAGTGTCTGGAAGAAATGTCACATGAATTGCATCTTTGGAAATAAATGTAATGACAAAACAGTTAATGCGTTCAATACTTATTTCCCCCATTGTATATATATATATATATATATATATATATATATATATATATATATATATATATGTATATATGTGTGTGTGTGTGTGTGTGTGTGTGTGTGTGTGTGTGTATCACAAATACTCTCACAGATGAAGCAAGGAAGAAAGAGGAAGTCCTCACTCGTGTGGGAGTATTTTGAGTTGACAAATCATAATAAGGTTTGTGAAAACTCGTAATATATTGGGTACCAGCCAAATATTGACATCAGTCCTAATATGTATGATTTTATTAAAGGTGAGGTGTTCCAAGGAGCTGGAGAAATATTGTCCCAAAAAAAGAAACCACCTAAATCCCAGCTCTGTGGAAAAATTCTCATATTTTTGAATAATATCAAATAAAATACTGTCCCTACTTCAGTTTTGCAATGTTACCAGAAGCACAGTCACAAAACAAAAACAAGCACAAACACATTTTATTTAGTCGCCTTTATTACAATTAAAAGTATTTAAACACTTTACAGAAAACCAGAACCTGACCTCAATCAAGCAGTCACACTACAGATCTCAGATCTCTCCCCATTTGTTTCCACTTCCCTCTCTATCTCTGCTGTCAGGAGAAACAGACACCATATTAAGTATATTACATGTTTATTGGCATTATCATTTAAACACAATTCAAAGCTTCACGTAGCAAAGCCAGTGTGTCATTATAGCCACTCTGCCTGTTTTACTTTTATTTGTCCACTTGATGGCGCAGTGGAGCAAATTAAGCACCATGAAGCTTTGACCATGAATGAACCAATTGGAAACCCTCAATGCTTCACGGAGCTTCATCTCGCCATCACTACTGACACACACACCCTGCAGACAGAAGCTTCTGGAAGAAACGCCTCTCCTGACGAACGCCCTGCAACAGCCCAGCAACTCCAATCAGTGACAGCATAGAGGACCCGCTGCTCATTCATTGGCTCCTCCTCAGTATAAAACCGCGGACCACACCCTCGCCAACGCCCTCGGTACAGAGGATTACAGAGGTAAGCTTGTGGCCGTCTTGTCCTCCTGCTAGCTTAGCATAGGGTGATTCTGCACTATATCCTATTAAATATTATGCTCCAGCTGAATCTCAATGCTCAGGGTAACAGGAGAAATGCATCATGAAGGCTGAAGTGGAAAAATGAGGTCGCTATTCAAAGGCTAGCTAGCCGTTAGCGAGATAGCTAGCTATTAGACAATTGATGCTATTTAGTGGTTTGCAACTATTTAAATATCATGTTGCTTTATTTTTTAAGTACCGCTGTTATTGTTTATTGGATACTGAATGCTGAAATGTTGCTGTGACAGATAAAATAGCTGTTTTGCCTCATAGTGTGGTTAAACAGGAGCTTTTCCCAGAGGTAGTGTCAATAAACTCTGCTGGCTTTAGCTGACTGTAGTTTGTGCTGTGCTGTTCGGTTTGTGCTCTGAATGAATGGGAATGCTGAAGGTACCAGCAGAAAACATATACTTGATGCTGATGTGAGGAAACAATTTTTAAACCAGACGTATGATAACTTTGCACCTCTTTGTATTTGCTTTGGTCAAGTAAAAGCTGCTATAAAAGCTTTGGGATGTTTTAATTTGCGTCTATGTAGAACGTTGTCTTAGTAAAATGGTGCTGTGATATCTCTTCTACCTCATTGTGTTTTCTGTAAAATAGTGTGGTTAAACAGGAGCTTTGCTATCAGTGTTTTAGTGTTTTAAAATGGTGCTGTGTGCACTTTGACAGGATTTTTGATGTTTAAATTAATGAACTGGTTTGTTCCATCATGTTAGAATCAGTTTTACCAGTCATTTAGGACATCGTGATGAGTACAGTATGGTTTATATAAGGCATGTTGCATGATTAAATGTTTTAGTGCTTTCATTCAGTATCCATTGTCTGATCTTTACCACTGTTGTGTTTTAAAATAGTTGTTTCAGTTTCTGAGTCAGCACTGACAGTAGATTTTTTTTCTCTGATTAAAAAAATTAATTGTGAGGACATTGGATGTGTTGTGTATACATGTTTATCTGCTCATATTGGTGATAACTGTTTTACAGCCGTGGTTTCAGACAAGTGACAGTGTTTGAGGTTTTTTTCTTTTAAGATTTTCACTATGCTGGAAGTGTCCTAGTCTTGTAAAATGATGCTGTGATGGCATCTCTTTTGTGCCTGGATGTGTTTCATTTTAGTAGTTTGTTTAAATGGGAGATGTAAATCATATTTCTTTGTCAAATTGTGGCAGTGAGGATATGAATCATGTGCAATCACATTGAAGTGTTGAAGTATATTCCTCTGTCAACTCCTCCAGCTTTTGCATTTGACTACAGCAGCCACTATGCTGTATTTATCGCTGTCATATCTCGCTACGTCATATGTATGTTGAAGCTTTACTTTATACTGTGGTCAACATTTGTCTTTGTAAAATAGTGCTCTGACAGATGAAATATATCTTGTACCTTGTAATGTTTGCTTAAAAAGTAGTGTGGTTAAATGAAACATTGACTACATTTTCTATCAATTTTGGTGTTAAAATTAATTGCCAGTGCTTTGTTCCATTATCTCACAATCAGTTCTATCAGTCAATTATGACATCATGATGGGTATAATATAGTTTAAGAGATGTTGCATGAGGAAATGTTAACATACCATTAATTACAGTGCCATATTAATTCTCTGTGCTGTTTTAAAGACCAGTTCAGCTACTTTTGATGCAGACATGTTGAGATTCATCTTCTTTCTGAGAATGCAGTAGTGCTTTCATTTAGTAGCTAATGTCTGGTCTTTAGCCCTTTTGTGTTTTGAATTGGTTGTTTCAGTTTTCTGATGAAAAAATACATAGTAAAGACATTAGATGTGTCTTGTACGTACATGTTTTGCTGCTCATGTTGGTGCTTACTGTTTCATAGCAGTGGTTTTAGATAACTGGGTGTTTTTTTCCACAGCCTTTTGGACGCCCTTTGGACAGCCCTTTGGACAGCCCTTTGGACAGCCCTTTGGACAGCCCTTTGGACAGCCTTTGGACAGCCCTTTGGACAGCCATCTTTGCTGCATCACCTCATCTTACCATCCATCCATCCATTCATCCATCTGTTTTGCTTGATCTCTCTCCGCTCTCTCTCTCTCTCTCTCTCTCTCTCTCTCTCTCTCTCTCTAACCCTCCCTCTCTCCTCCCTCTCTCCCCCCTCTCTCTCCCTCTACTTCTCTCTCTCTCTCTCAGCAAATTTTCTTCACAGGTAAGTGTGTCAGTAGCTGTGTTAGCATTGTATTTGAAATACTGTTCTACACAGTGTTAGCTGAACAGATTTTGCTTGATTAGTAAAACTGTGTCGTGGTAAAAATTATTTTATTACATGATAAAGCATTTGTGTGGGAACATTTGTAAATCCATAGCTCTATTTTTCAGCTCTTTGTGCTGTGTTTTTGTCTGTCTTTTTGATGTTGTTAGTTTAAATCGCGGTGACTGTTTGGTGTGGTCCTGTTAGCAGAGTGTTGCATGGCGTTACCAGGCGTTAGCATGGTGTGTAAATTATGTGTTCTCCAGAAGCATATTTGCTGAGCTGTTTCTCGTGTCAGCTGCATTGAATTTTAGTCTTCTCTCCTGTGTGTTACAGTTTTTATGAGTATTTTGAGGAGGCTTTGTGTTAATTTTGATGTCTTTCATGTCCGTGTATTAGAATGGTGTTTGATGTGAGGTTTTGGGCCAGCTTCAGCTGAATGGAATTATTTATGTCTCCAAGTGTGTAGAGTAAAAGTGTATTCTAATGAAATAATCAGGATTTTTTGTGGCAAATTGTGAAGAGTTGTTGCGGCAAATTTTTTGAAATTATGTGTGTACGTGTGTTATTGTAGAATATGACAGCAGTTGTCCCGAGTCAGCTGTACTAATGTTGTGTGTCTTAAATTACAAATTTGTATACATTTGGGAATTTTTTTTAATTTAATTTTTGGACTTTTTTCAGACAAGGCAACAACATTTTGTGGTAAGGACAACACAAGGGTTAAGCGTTCGTGTGGAAGGTGTATTTGACTAGTGAGCACTGTGTGACTTTTTTCACTTCTTGCCAATAGCAGTGTATAAATCCTGGTAGTGGGTGTTTTTATGTTGCTGGCCTTGAAGTGTATGGTGATAATTAAGATGTTGTGTTATTTTGTAATAATATTGTAATGATGTAATATTTTGTATCTGGGCTGGTATTTGTGAATTTACGTGGTGTTTTCCCTCTGTTTTTATGAGTTTGTGTGTGCTACATTATTGTAGAATATGACAGCAACTGTCTCGCCTTAGCTATATTTATCTACTCTGTGGAGGTCTCTACTGTGAGTGCTTTTCTATTTTTATTAGGGCTGCATCTAACAACTATTTTAATAGTCTAGTCTTCGACTATTGAAAGATTATTTGAATAATGGATTATATATGTATTGAATTTAGAATGAGGTTGCTTTAATTATTTATTCAGAATGCGTGACACGTTTGGTATCGTACTATAATTATATTAACATTAACTGATGTTGGTGTGGTTGAGATCTGGGTGTGGTCACAATCACAGTTCTGTTCCAGTGGAGGACAGTTTGTGCAGCTCGATGTATCGCGGTCAAAAGGCAGCCGTTTTGTGTCCCACACCTGTAATGTGTCATGGCTTTTCTGATGTAATGTTTGATACATTGAAGAGATTCCAGTTTCGTTGTACCTTTTGCAGTGACAAATGAAGTTCTATTCTATTCAATGCAACACTCGGCAGACTGAACTTTTGTCCTTTCAGATGCCACGTGGGAAGGCACGCAAGCGCTCTCTTGCAGCGCAGAGGAGGAGAGCCATACAGCTTGAAGACTGGCTGAGCCGCCAGGTGGGTGGTTTTTTGTTTTTTATTTTTTTTTAACATTTCACACAAGTTTAAAACTTTGAAAGAATTTTCTGAATTGTAATCCTGTATTTTCAACGTGGAGGCACCGCAGCAGGCTGTGGCAGTGAGACCTGCCAGCTCTCCGTCTGCTATGGAGGAGGACCAGGTTATAGTTTCATGGCCACTGAATGCGTCTTTACAATTGTTTTTAGCATCAAACTGTGGCCTTTAGTAGAAACATATGTAACACATTTCATTCTTTTATGCAGCCACAGTTCCGTGATGTGGGAGGGATGCCAGGAACGTCCCAGACCAGCTCCACAGACGGACCAGTGGTCTTGGTTGACCAGGTGAGTTGATTGATGTCTTTTTCCTATTATGTAGCAGTTTCAAAGGCACATCTACTCAATGGTGTGAAGTTAATTTACGTTTGAGAGCTTAGATATTGGATATTATTATATATTATAGCATATTATCATTTAGCTTTTATCTTTTCACATGCTGCACGGCAAGAATGCGACAAGGGGGGCTGAGCTCTTCGTGGGGCAGTCTGCTTCCTCTGTGGAGCAGCTCGGGGAGTGGCCCACCCTCTCCCAGGCCTGCTCTTTCAGGGGAGCAGTTGTTCCCGCTGCTCGTCCCCCTCCATCTGCGGAGCCCACTTCCCGTAAGTTAATCTCTTTATTTTTCTGAACTGAATTATTTGATTAGACGGTAAATGATTTCACTTATGTCTTTATAGGCCATGGTACTCGGCACAGGGCCCGGATCTGGCCACGTGGGAAGTCCGGACGGCAGCACAAGCTGATCATCCCGGTGGAGTATCCCGACAAGCAGGCAAGTTGTTAACCCTCTGAATCAAACAGGGTGTCTATTTCCAGGATGACTTTATTTCAGCAGGATTGACAGCAGAGCGTGCCAACCTTGGGTGCAGAGACTGATTTTGACCAGCAGGTGGAGCTGGTGCCTCAGCTGTATTGACACCAGCTGCGCCACAAACGGCTGACAGCAAAGGGCTAAGTTTCATCAAAATGTCTAGTTTTTGAAGCTATTAAAAAACAGTAAACATCAACTGTTGTTTCTTTTATCTAGTTTGCGCTGGTTATCGGTAACTCCCATCTGCGTTCTGTCGTGGATGGGTACGTGCCGATGCCAAGCAGTCGCTTTTCCTTCGGGATTAGTGCAACACCTGGCGGAGCCGCACGGGACATCCTGAAGGAGGTGGCAGCGACCGAGCTTGACTGTGGTGGGTGCAGTAGCAAGAAAAAACAATGACTTTTGTGATGTTTTTTGACACATTTAACATCTGACCCTTTTGTGCTCATCAGTGCCCGATGTTGTCGTTGTCATGGCGACTTGCAATGGTCTCACGGCTTGCAGAACGGTCTCCCAGGCTGCGGAGGAGTTCGGGAAGCTCCTGGACCATGTTTGTGGACGCTGGCCTACAGTGCGTGTTTTACATTCTCCTTGAATAAATGGTACTTTGTTTACAAGTTATACATGGTCTCAATTGTATTTTGTTTGCAGGTGTGTGTCCTGGATTTTCCGCCCCGGCTGAGTGCTGACGCGGAGCTTCAGGCGGCGCATCGTCAGGCATACCAACAGGTGTCAGCTGCAAGAGGTATGTGAATATTCAAGTTTTTATTTGTAACCGTGGGTAGATTTGTTTTACTGCGATCACATACGACATCAGTTTTCATTCTGAACAGAATGTATAATGTAACATTTCTCCACACTTTTCCACTATAAGCAACAGCTTAGAGTAGAAAAGTATGGAGAAATATTCTGCAGATTCAGACCGACCGTCGTAGCAAATCTCTTTTTGTACCTTCTTGTACAGTACTTTGAAATAAAAGTCCTCTGTCCAGAGGAACAGCAGGACTGTACGGAGGTGCAGGGCATCAGATAAGATTGAGGACGCGATCCTCTGCACTTGTCTGATAGCTTGACCATTTTAGTTTAAAAATAATAATGTTACTTGTGTTCACTTGTCTCTTTGAACATGTGACATACTTTATGTGACGTGCTCTCTTTTTTTTTTTTTTGTTTCGGTTCCTAATGTTTTTTTAGGACTCCGCTATTTCTCCATGGCGCAGCATTTCCCTCTGGGACGTAGGGAGCTGTGGGCCCGGGATGGTGTAAGTACAATGTCTGTGTTTTATAAAATCACTTAATTTTGTGAACATTTTATTTACCGTGGGTGAACGGTGTGTTTCAGATTCACCTGAGCGACAGCGATGGCATGGCGATCCTTGTCCAGCAGTTGGACAACGCTGTTGCTGCCCTGGTGTCTCCTCCCCAGCCACACCCATCCACCAGCAGGCGGCCTCCTCCCCAGCCCCTTCCATTCAGCAGTGCTGCCCCTCGGCTGGTGCTGACCGCACCGTTGCCCGTGCCACGCACGCCCCCAGCTGAGTGGACAGTGATTGGGAAAGACAGCAAGGTAAGGGGCAGGTACCATTTTAAAGTATTGTATATAAAGAGTTGCAATATGTTGACTAATTCATTGTTATTTTGTCACTAAGCATCGGATCTCCCCAAACAACGGGCGGCCAGTGGCGCAGGAGGTTAGTGTACTGCTCTGTAAAGCTGTTTATGTGTATGCTAATGCTTTAACTAAAGTGTTGTTTCTTTTGTTTTGAGGTGGAGACAGTTTTCTCCTTCCCCCTGTCGCCTCGCTGGTTCAGCCCTGCCATGCTGGTTAAGATGGAGCACATTTGTCCATCTCATGGTGGCTGTGGGGGGAGCTTTTCTTCAAAGAAGGTAAGCATTATATCTCATGTTAAATGTAGTCTTCTCTTGAGCACAGAATGTAACCTTTGGTTTTTTTTGTTTTCCCTACACACATCAGTCAAAGCGTCGCAAGCATGCTGCATTAAAGAGACGCCGACCAAGAGGCCAGGTGGGTGTTTTTCAGATGTTGCACACACAAGTTTAAAACTTTGAAAGAATTTTCTGAATTGTAATCCTGTATTTTCAACGTGGAGGCACCGCAGCAGGCTGTGGCAGTGAGACCTGCCAGCTCTCCGTCTGCTATGGAGGAGGACCAGGTTATAGTTTCATGGCCACTGAATGCGTCTTTACAATTGTTTTTAGCATCAAACTGTGGCCTTTAGTAGAAACATATGTAACACATATCATTCTTTTATGCAGCCACAGTTCTGTGATGTGGGAGGGATGCCAGGAACGTCCCAGACCAGCTCCACAGACGGACCAGTGGTCTTGGTAGACCAGGTGAGTTGATTGATGTCTTTTTCCTATTATGTAGCAGTTTCAAAGGTGTATCGACTCAGTGGTGTGAAATTAATTTACGTTTGAGAGCTTAGATATTGGATATTATTATATATTATAGCATATTATCATTTAGCTTTTATCTTTTCACATGCTGCACGGCAAGAATGCGACAAGGGGGGCTGAGCTCTTCGTGGGGCAGTCTGCTTCTTCTGGTGGCTGTGGCAGGGGCTTTTCTTCAGAGAAGAAGGTAAGCATTATATCTTATGTTAAAGGTGCATTAAGGAGTTTGCATGTTTTATGCGAAACACCGCCCCCTGCAGGCCTTGGGCGTAATGCAGCTTAATGAAATGCTTGTTTCTGTGGCTTGTGTCCACGGAAGAGGGGAGCTCCTTCCTCACTCTTTTAGTAGTGCTCAAGTAAAATTTGTAAAATTATGTTTTTTGTTTTTCCTTACACACATCAGTCAAAACGTCGCAATCATGCTGCATCAAAGAGACGCCAACCAAGACGCCAGGTGGGTGTTTTTCAGATGTTGCACACACGTTTAAAAATGTGAAAAATGTTTATGCATTATCTTTAAGTTCAAGGCAGCACAAGAAATGGTTGCAGTGAGACCCAGCTCACTTCCCAGCTCCGTGTCGGCGGGTCACCACGTTCGTCGAGGTTTATGGCTGTTGAATGCGTGTTTACAGTTTATTTTTTTGGTTGTGTTTTAGGTGGAGGCAGTGACAACAGAAATGTTGTCCACCCCTGTGGTCATCCGGGACAGCTTCCTGGAGGATGAGGTGTGTGTGTGTGTGTGTGTGTGTGTGTGTGTGTGTGTGTGTGTGTGTGTGTGTGTGTGTGTGTGTGTGCGCATGCATGCAGACTTTTCTGCTATCATCACCATTCAAGGGCCTTTTGTAGAATAATGTGTAACACATTCTTTTGTGCAGCTCCAGTTCGGTGATGTAGGGGTGATGCCATCTGGTAGTTCCAGGGACAGGCCAGTCATCTTTATGGACCAGGTGAGTTGTATTTTTATATTATGTACTGCTTTAAAAACATATCTGCTGGACATTGTGAGAATAATTTACATTTGAGAGGGTCTGATAATTCTGTGCTTTTCTTACATCCTGCAGATGACCAGCATGGCTACATCAACCAGTCAGCCTTCTCTGCGTCGCAGCATTCCACCGACTGCCCACGAGGAGAGAGCTTCTGACAATGGGGACAAAGGTCGGTCTTGCATTTGTTGTGCACACTCTGATGTAGATGTTAGTGAAGGTGTGGTGACATTTGGTACTGGTGATGCTGAAGTGATGGAGATAGTTAGTCCTGTTGTGTCGAGCGACGTTCTGAGGGAGGTCAGTGAGTTGGTTTGTCTTCCGAGCTGTATTAGGGGTAGCTTCCATCAGGGCCATGGCAGGTTCAAGTACAGGGGAGTACAGTGTGCAGCAATAGCTTTAACAGCATTAGCTAAGCATACAGCTTCCAGTGTGTTGTCATGGGCACAACAGGATTTAGATCGGACTTTGGAAGTTGGTGATGGACTGTACACCTGTCTTAGGGACAATAACTTGACTCATGGCAATGAGCTGTTGCTTGCCACTGATTTACCAAAAGAGTCAGTTATTGAAGGTCAGCTGTATCAGTTTGAGTTCAGCCAGCCAGTTAATGGGGCTGCAAACATAGTAGAGCATGAGTTTATTGAGGCAGGCAGCTGGGTTACGCTGGATGCAGGACTAGAGCAGATGTTGGCGCACTATAACACATGTCTACTGACGCTGTGTGCCAACACTGTTGCTGTCATTAGAGACAGAGGTAGATACGCAGTTGTAGATTCTCACATGCGTAGTGCTACAGGGATGGTAGATTCAAAAGAGGGCAACAGTGTAGTGTTGTATTTTAGGTCTGTAGATGAGTTGTATGCCCATTTTTGCGAGCTGGCAGGTTGTTTTCAGATAGATGTTAAACAATTTGAGATTACAGGTGTGGTTGTTACAGCTGTTGGACAGAAGCAGGATGAGTCTGAGGCCGGTCCACCTCAGACTCATCCTGCCTCTGTCCAAAGGAGCTGTATTAGGGGTAGCTTCCATCAGGGCCATGGCAGGTTCAAGTACAGGGGAGTACAGTGTGCAGCAATAGCTTTAACTGCATTAGCTAAGCATACAGCTTCCAGTGTGTTGTCATGGGCACAACAGGATTTAGATCGGACTTTGGAAGTTGGTGATGGACTGTACACATGTCTTAGGGACAATAACTTGACTCATGGCAATGAGCTGTTGCTTGCCACTGATTTACCAAAAGAGTCAGTTATTGAAGGTCAGCTGTATCAGTTTGAGTTCAGCCAGCCAGTTAATGGGGCTGCAAACATAGTAGAGCATGAGTTTATTGAGGCAGGCAGCTGGGTTACGCTGGATGCAGGACTAGAGCAGATGTTGGCGCACTATAACACATGTCTACTGACGCTGTGTGCCAACACTGTTGCTGTCATTAGAGACAGAGGTAGATACGCAGTAGTGGATTCTCACATGCGTAGTGCTACAGGGATGGTAGATTCAAAAGAGGGCAACAGTGTAGTGTTGTATTTTAGGTCTGTAGATGAGTTGTATGCCCATTTTTGCGAGCTGGCAGGTTGTTTTCAGATAGATGTTAAACATTTTGAGATTACAGGTGTGGTTGTTACAGCTGTTGGACAGAAGCAGGATGAGTTTGAGGCCGGTCCACCTCAGACTCATCCTGCTTCTGTCCAAAAGACAGGATGTAAAAGGTCAGCTCCGAGTGAATTGACATCTGTTTCCGGAAGCGCACACACACTCAAAAAAGCAAAGCATGACCATGAATCTGATGTTGATTTTGATGTGGTGTTTTCCAGTGCCGTCACTGAAACCCATAATTTCAGCCCACTTTGGGAAAATGTCTGTAGGACATTGTGTAGAAATCTAAATATTGACTATGAGAGACATGTTGTAGCAGAACCAAAAACTGGTTCTATGGGACCATTAGGTGTGCCATGTACAAAAGTTAAAATTGTTCCCGACGGTAATTGTTTCTTTCGATCGATTTCACAGGCCATTAGTGGAACACAAAAATCTCATAGGAAAATTAGACTTGCGGTCGTTAAACATCTGGAAAATAATTTTTTACAATACCAAAGTATTTTGCGTGATGGCCGCTCATCTGTGGTCGAATATATTAACAGCACAAATATGCGTAAAGTAAACATGTGGGCCACTGAAGTCGAGATCCAAGCAGCAGCAGATCTTTTAGGTGTTGACATTTATACATTTTTGAGTGGCCGTTGGCTTAAATTTGGTTGTACTACCAGGCCTTTGTCCACAAATGGCATTTATCTGGAAAATATTAACAACATTCATTATGAAGTAGTTACTTGTGTAAAAAACCCTGTGACCCACAACTGTTATGGATGCTGCCAAATTAGTGAGCTTGTGGGTTACAACATTAGATCTAGACAGATAAATGCCTCAATTGATCATTTGACACTAAAAAGCAATGTGCCATGTAGGTTGTCAAAGTACATTCAGAAGAAAAAACAAAAATATATTACAACCAAATATGACACATGTAAAGAGATGATGCTTGAAAGACTTCGAAAGAAATACAAAGAAAATGTAAATTATAGATTTAAAGTAAAGAGACTAAACAAAATTAAATATGCACTCAATATAATGTTGAAAGAGAAAAAGAAGGCTGCGATCAATCTTAAATACAGAGAGAATTTAGAATATCAAAAGAAGAAGCGAGCTGCACTCAATCTTAAATACAGAGAGAATTTAGAATATCAAAAGAAGAAGCGAGCTGCACTCAATCTGAAATACAGAGAGAATTTAGAATATCAAAAGAAGAAGCGAGCTGCACTCAATCTGAAATACAGAGAGAATTTAGAATATCAAAAGAAGAAGCGAGCTGCACTCAATCTGAAATACAGAGAGAATTTAGAATATCAAAAGAAGAAGCGAGCTGCACTCAATCTGAAATACAGAGAGAATTTAGAATATCAAACAAAAAAGCGAGCTGCACTCAATCTGAAATACAGAGAGAATTTAGAATATCAAACAAAAAAGCGAGCTGCACTCAATCTGAAATACAGAGAGAATTTAGAATATCAAACAAAAAAGCGAGCTGCACTCAATCTGAAATACAGAGAGAATTTAGAATATCAAACAAAAAAGCGAGCTGCACTCAATCTGAAATACAGAGAGAATTTAGAATATCAAAAGAAGAAGCGAGCTGCACTCAATCTGAAATACAGAGAGAATTTAGAATATCAACAGAAAAAGAAAGCCGCAGCCAGACTTAAGTATAGGGGCAATGTAGAATATAGAGAGAAAAAGAAGATGACCACAAAGGCAGCAATTAAGCTGAAATATCAAGACAATGTAGAATATAGAGAAAAGAAAAAAACCTTGAGCATCAAAAAGTATAAACATGATTTTCAACATAAAAACAATGTAAAAAGCTATAGTAAAGTAAAATATACCAGAAACAATCAATACAAAAATCAAACTCGGGCTGCATATATAAATAGAAAAAGGCAAATTAAACAAAAACAGGCAGATAACTTTGATTTGGTCAAGGAACAATTTTTGAAAGCAGTAGAAAACGGCCCTGAGTATATCTGTTGCATTTGTTTCAAATTATTATTTGTGAAACAAGTCTTACCTTGTAGAAAGGAAGACTTTATGGTTGATCCAAAATCTGCTGCTGTTGCAGATGTTTGTATTTCAGAGGCCTATTTACATACTTGTGTCAGTAGTTGTCCATCGCCGTGCCCGTTGTCTAGCTGCAGAGGTAGTTTGTGGATCTGCTACACTTGTAACTCCAAAGTCAAAAAGGGTGAAATGCCAGCTGAATGCTCAATGAACAATTTACAGTTAGACGACATTCCTCCAGAACTTGCATGTTTAAATACTGTCGAACAACATATAGTGGCGCTTAATATCATCTTTATGCAAATGCATGCTTTGCCAAAGGGAGGACAAGGGGGGGTTCACGGCCCTGTGACCTGCGTACCTGCCAACATTGTGGAATCCACAAAGTTGTTGCCGCGTCGTAACATGGACGGATGGTTATTACCTGTGAAATTAAAGCGTAAACTTTCTTATAAGGGTCACTACGAATATCAATATGTAGACACGGATCGAATTCGGCGCGCGATAGCGTTTCTTAAAGCTAATAATAAACATTATTTAGACATTGAGTTTGATGAAGAGTGGGTTAATGAATTTATTAGGCAAGAGGACGAATCTAAAATCACGGGTGCGTCAGGCCAGGGAGCGTCGGAAAAAGAGGGAGGACAGGCTCTGCAGGGGCAGAAAAAGCAGGGAAAGCAAAAGGCAGGGGAAGGAGAAGAAGAAGGGGAGCAAGAAATAGAGGATGATTTAGATGATGAGCACCTCCACGATAGGCAGCGTCATTGCATGTTCCAGGACACATTTTTTATGCCCATAGATATAGCTCAGGAGGCTCTTGACAACTACTTCCAGGGTGTATTAAATTTGGCTCCGGCAGAAGGGAACAGTCCAGTAAGTTTACTTACAGATGAGGAGAATGAAGCTAAATGCTTCCCCAAAGAGTTCCCCTTTGGGAGTAACACATTTCACACCAAAAGGCGCATTCGTATTACTTTATGTCGATATTTCATCAACAGGCTTTTACATGCAGATGGGAGATTTGCGCGAAATCTCAAATTTCTTTTCATGGCTCTGTACATGCTGGAAGTAGAGCAGGTTGTCTCAAAGGTCTCAATAGCTTTGCGTAAAGGACATGCATGTCAGGGCCCAGGTAATGCTGCTGCAGAGAAGGAAAACTTGGAAAATTTGTTACAATGTGATGATGGTTTTCGTTTTATGAAGCCTATTAGAGGCACGCCCCCATACTGGCAATCCGCTTTAAAAGACTTAATTGCGATGGTGCGCCAGTTGGGTATTCCAACGTGGTTCTGTTCCTTTAGTTCAGCAGATCTCCGTTGGCCAAATCTCCTGAAGGCGTTATTAAAAATAGAAGGCAGTACCAGGAAAGAAGAAGATCTAAATTGGGCAGAGAGATGTGATCTATTACGTCGGAACCCTGTAACTGCAGCTCGAATGTTTGACGCGCGTTGGCGGCAATTCCTAAACAAAGTCCTTAAATCTCCTGCTCATCCAATTGGCGAAATAATTGATTATTTTTATCGCGTGGAATTTCAGCAGCGCGGGTCACCACATGTACACTGTTTGTTTTGGATAAAAAATGCTCCGAAAATTGGCGTAAACACAGACGAAGAGGTAGTTGAATTTGTTGATGAATACGTTTCCTGCGAGCTACCTTCTGACCCAAATTTATTAGAAAAAGTTACTTCAGTGCAGCAGCATTCCAAACGTCACTCCAAAACGTGCAAAAAAGGCAAAAAGACGTGTCGCTTTAATTTCCCACGACCTCCGTCCATGCGTACGTTTATTAAACAAACAGAAGAAGATTTAAATTTGATAATGCCGAAAGAAAAAGCTCTCACGATCATGACTGCACTTAAAACAGCTATCTTAGATGACAATTTACCGATTGATAGTGTGCAGTCATTGTTTGAAGCTCTTGGATTAGATCAGCGCACTTTTGAACTGGCTTATAAGGCATTAGGCGGTCACACACATTTAGTTCTAAAGAGGGGAATTAAAGAAGTTTGGGTTAATAATTACAATCCGAAATTGTTGGGTGCTTGGAATGCGAATATGGATATTCAATTTGTTGTTGATGCGTGGGCATGTATAGTTTACATCATTTCATACATATCTAAGGCAGAGAAGGAGATGGGTTTGCTCTTAGGTAATGCTCAAAAAGAAGCTTCCAAAGGTAATGTTAGTGCAAAAGAGGCATTGAAAAAGCTAGGGAGCATTTATTTACATAATCGTGATGTCTCTGCACAGGAAGCTGTTTATCGCGTCACAAACATGCACTTAAAAGAGTTTTCACGGAAAGTAGAATTTATTCCGACAGGTGATAACATAGTTAGATTGAGCAAACCTATCGGTCAAATACAAAACGAGTCAGCAGACAGTATTTGGATGACTAACATTATAGAGCGTTACCAGAGTAGGCCTAATGACAGCACATTTAATGATATGTGCATCGCTAGTTTTGTATCAGAGTACCGCGTTCTTAGTCAAACAGAAAAGTGTAAAAAGTCAATTCAGTTACAAAATTCATTAGGCTGGATAGCAAAAAGAGAGAGAACACAGCCAGCCATAGTTAGATATGCAAGGTTCTCAGAAACAAAAAATCCAGAATTATTCCATTTGAGCATCCTACAATTATTTTTACCATATCGCAATGAAAACGATCTTAAGCCAGCTCAATTTGAAACTTATCAACAGTTTTATAAACACGGGGAGGTGCGATTTAGTAATGGGTGTGTTCATTCTGTAAAATCGATCGTTGATGGGAATAGGCGCCGTTTTGAAATAGAGGCTGAGGATTTGGACGAGATACAAGAGAAAATGGACTCTGAGGACATTTTAGAAGAGGCGTGGGCAAATCTCTGCCCCGAGGCGGAAGTTGAAAGGTTGGAGTCAAAAGAGGAGTTTAGCGAAATGTTGCAGGAGGTCCACTCTGAGCATGATCAAGAACACATCCCTGATTTGGGTGTGAGACACGAGGAAATTGGTAATTTTGAGACAAGAAATGTGATGAGTCGAGCTGAGGGTCTCTCACTTGTGAGAAGCCTCAATGAGGAACAGCTGTCTATTTTTTACAAAATACGACAATGGTGCATAGAAAAGGTAGCTGGTAATAATCCTGAGCCATTGCACGTATTGATTACAGGAGGGGCAGGCACTGGGAAAAGCCACCTTGTTCGGGCCATTCAATACGAGGCGTCGCGTTTGTTGGCCCCTATTTGTCACGGTCCTGATAATATTAGCGTTTTATTAACGGCTCCAACGGGGATAGCAGCGTACAATATAAAGGCGGCTACTATTTATACCACATTTAGCATTCCTGCAAATCCCCCAAAACAGTATCAACCACTTAGAGAGGAGAAGCTTAATACGCTGCGCACAAAATACTTGGACATTCAAATTGTAATCATTGATGAAATATCGATGGTTGACCAAAAGGTGTTTATGCATATTGAGGGTCGATTATCTCAGATTAAACAGACGCCTAATTCGGTTCTATTTGGAAACGTTTGCGTCATTGCGGTAGGAGATTTTTATCAGTTGCCTCCAGTTAAAGGTCAGGCTTTGTTAAAAGAGACTGTGGGTATTAATTTTTTTAGAGATTTCTTTAAAATAGCAGAATTAAAAAAGATTGTTAGGCAACAAGATAGCGTTTTTGCAGAGCTTTTAAATCGGTTAAGAGTGCGTTCAAGAGGGGCACCCATGCTTCAAAATGATGCAGATATATTGAAGCATCGTGAAACGGGTGAAGACCCTGATGTGCTGCACATTTTTTCTAAAAGGGAGTACGTGCAGACGTATAATTTAAAGAAGCTTAATTGCGTGTGTTCTGATGTAAAAATGATTAATGCGCAAGATTTTGGTATCGATAAAAACACGGGTAAATTAAAAAAATTAGAAGGCCATCTGTGTCTCCATAAATCCGAAAATGCCAGTTTGGTGGAGTCACTTTCTATTGGCGTTAATGCCCGTGTTATGCTGTGTAAAAACATAGATGTGTCTGATGGCCTAGTAAATGGGGTATGTGGTATAGTTACTCAAATAGTAGAAGACCCACAGAACAAACAGCTTCCTTTAGCAATTTATGTTAAATTTGATGATGATAAAGTAGGAGCAAACAGAAGGAAGCAAACCCATACCCCTGCAGCTCTGACCGGTTCGACTCGCATTGGACCTGAGGAAGAACAGGCAAATAAACGCGGTGAGCGGCGGCGTCAGTTTCCATTCAAACTCGCGTGGGCGTGTACCGTTCATAAAGTACAGGGCCTTACTGTCGATCAAGCTGTGGTGTCCCTTAAAAAAGTATTTGCCCCGGGTCAGGCGTATGTAGCCTTAAGCCGCGTTCGGAGTTTAGAGGGTCTCGTAATTCAAGACTACTCCGAAAAGGCCATTTACTGTAATGATAAGATCAGAGCCGCGTTGGAGAGCCTCCCTCCCTTCATGGTGGACAGTTTGTCTTGGCACAGACAAGAGACACATGTTTTAACGCTGTTTTTCATGAACATACAAGGTTTGGTACGACATGTGTCAGATTTGGCTTGTCACACACCGCTTTTGCAGCCTAACTGTGTTGCTGTGGTAGAGACATGGTTATCTGAAGAGTCACCGTTTCAGAGTTGCCACATTGAAGGCTTTAATTTCCATAGTCGCCCCCGTAGTCTTTCATATCAGTGCAGTAACGACACAGCACTGGTTAGTTTACGTGGCCAACAGCACGGTGGAGTTGGCATGTACTGTGAAGAGAACCTTAATTATGAAATCACAGTACCAGACATGGACTTAGAATGTTTAGTGAATTATTTTGCAGAGCACCAAATCGTCATAGCAGTAGTTTACCGTCCACCGTCTTACCCCATGTCTCTATTCAAGTATAATTTAGACAGATTATTAATTTGGCTGAGTTCACTTTATGGCACTGTGGCTGTGATGGGAGATTTTAATGATGACATATTGAAATCTACAAGTCTCTGCAATTTTATGTTAGAAAGAGGTTATATTCAATATGTCACATCTCCCACAACTGAGAGGGGGACATTAATTGATCATTTCTACCTAAATTCTAATCAATATGATGTAGACTGTTCAGTCGTGCCAACTTACTTTAGCGACCATGAAGGGATTGTGTGTTTTTTTAAGGGGAAATCCATATAAATTGTGTGCCTACATCAACAGTTTCAAATTAAAATGGACAGCTGTTACTGATTGTGCTGACTCACCACATGGCTTTTCTTTAATGGCTGGTTTTCAGTTTGTCACAAATTTGTCATCCCCATGCTGTTTCCATCATGCCTTCAAAGTCTATTTCTCTTGCAATTGTTGAGCATTCAGCTTTTTCACCCTTTGCCTAAATTGTAAAAACATATTTATAATTGACTTTGATCATGAATTTAAAGTGTCTACATTGTACTTTTTAAGTGTGTTTGTCTTCCAGAACATTGATTGGAATGTGAATCATTGAATTTTAGCAGTTAGTCAGGTTTTTAGATAGTTACTGCATCAGGTTTTGTTGTTAATGTTTAACTTTATTAGTGATTATAGTTGTGAATATATTTCTTGTAGTTGTGGTTTTATTGGTAGATGTTTCTGTGCCCTACAGTGATGCGTGCACACATACTGTAGGGTTTATCTTTGTCCCTGTCAAGGTGTCCATGACTGGGTCAACGGGATAATGTACTTAGTTCATTATAAATAGTTAATTAATAAATATAAATAGTTAGTTCTATTTAATCTCGTGAGCATTCATAATTGTCAGCACGGTTCAGTTAGTTTGCTAAATTTGTATTTTCTATATTCTGTGGGACATTAACCTGTGTATTAAGTTGATTTGTTTATTTGTTAGGATCCCCATGCTACTCTTCCTGGGGTCCACCGATAATTTTAGATATACAAAAAAAAAAAAAAAAATCTCAAAAAAAATTTCGAGTGAAGTTAGTGATTAACTATTTTTTTCCACATTGTTAGTTCAAGTGTTATGGTTATGAGGTTTCATTTCCTGTATTACAACAGCATTGATCAATAAAGTCAGAAAAGAATAAAAACAAAAAATT
Organism: Salarias fasciatus; assembly: GCF_902148845.1. Taxonomy (NCBI): domain Eukaryota; kingdom Metazoa; phylum Chordata; class Actinopteri; order Blenniiformes; family Blenniidae; genus Salarias; species Salarias fasciatus. The sequence continues at coordinate 3,373,673 of NW_021941230.1, read as the reverse complement.
AAGCAAAAGCAAAGAGAAACATTGTAACGCTAATTGACAACAGGCCTCATTTCACATATAGGAGGTGCAAAATGCTTTTTGATATTTTCCCATAGAGACACATTGTATACTCATAAAGAGATGTCAAAGAATGCATGTGATTAATGTAAGGATGTAGAATGTGGCAACAATTTAAAACCAGCCATGCATATGCTGTTGTAATACAGGTTTTGCTTTGCCTTCCATGTGTTCTCAAAAAAGCAAAAGGCACTGGTAATGGTACTCCTGGTTTACTGGGATGGGGTTCGATTCCCTGAGGTGCCCTGCTAATTTTGACTGAAACATGAGAGGTGTTGAAATGTGTTATCAGCCACTTAGCTTAACTGTTCAAGCAGAACTTTGCAACATTTTTACCTCAATAAATGTGTTTCAGAATCCCTGTGGGGGTAAACATAGACTTGTCACGGTGATTCGCCTGTCCCTCCACTCCCCCCGGGGTCTGTGTCCTGAAAACAGCGCTTGCAATTTCAGAGGAGCGGACCCGACTACATCTCGAAAGAACAAACCTGCTGTACGGTGCTCAGACAGGATTACAAGTATAAAAGCTGTTGGAGTGCGATATCTGTCATTGTCTTGCAATAGACGATCTTTGCATGATGTGTTGATTGGTTCTAATTTCCGTTTGGTAACTGAAAAATAAAGAGGAGTGGCACCTCCTCTCGTAGAAGTGTGCGAGGCAGGCATGTCTACGACAGACGGCACTGCCCGGGCAGCGCAGGAACTGCTGCTGCCAAAGATTTAACAAAAGCACATAAAACAAACATGAAACCCTCGCTAGCGTTAGCAACGCCACCCTGAGGTGCTCACGGTTGGCAGAACCAAAAAAACCAGAAAAAAACTTTGTGAAACGAGCAGAAATAAAGGAAACGGGAGTGGGACGCTCTCTGTACGGGGGGGGGGGGGGGGGCGGAGGACATTTACGACAGTGAGCTTTCACAGGAGACCAGGAGCGCTAAAGCAAATCTTGCATAGTACTGCTTTAAGGCCTCAGTATGCTTCCCTGTCGCCGCGACATCGTTCCTACGACACCTACGTCGTAGCCCTACGTCGGGCTACACTAGGGCTTGACGTGCACCTCCCAAAAATTCTGACTTCGCTTCGAGGCGAGAAAAGGAGGCCAGGACATGTCTGAAAGCCAGAGACTGGGTGGTGCTGCTTAACGAGTTAATACTTTAAGAAAATAAATAATGAAGCAACGTGAAAAAGCAGCTCTTGCTCCTAAATGAAACCATATGTGTGCTGACCTTCCACCATTTGAACTCAGATTACATTGTTGCTATCTACAGACTTTTCAGTTCTCAGTCTGTTTGAGCTCAAGATGTTATAACAAACTTGATATAATTTGAGTCCCCACCCTCTGGTTTAGTTTTAGTGATTCGGAATGCATGTCAAATATGGTGCATGGGAACTTGGCTGGAGGACTATGGTGCTGTGGGCAACATTTAATACACATACAAAACAATGACATCTTCACAGCTGGTACAAATGGGCTCGAGCGCGGGGGGCCGCTCCGGGGCCGCAGGCCGGCTCTTTGTTGGAGACAACCTGGGCAGAGGCCGCGAGAGTGCGGAGTTTCCCGTGCTGCTGGCCGTGGTCCTGAAGCTAGGGCCGAGACGCTCCAGCAGAGGTCACATGATCCCGGAGTCTTCCGGGTCGCTGGCCTTGGTCCTGAAGCTGGGGCCGGGACGCACACTGACGGGACGCACACTGACGGGACGCTGTGCGGTGATAACCCGGAGCGGTACGGCTCTTTCGCCCCGACGCCTCACCGCGAGGGGAAACGCTGCTGGAAGCGTGATGAATAACGCCGAGAGCGAGGCGCCCAGCGGCGGACACCCGGATCTGCAAAGTTCCGCTGCTAGGACGATTCGCTATGCTCACCTGAGTCGAAGCCGACGGATAATGCAGCCTGGAGTGTTTACGGGGTGCTGGAAGCACCTCAGAAGTGCTCCATTTCCAAGGCGCGCACGACGGGGAAGCCAGCGGTCTCGATGCGCTGCTGCATCCCGTATGCGCAGCCGCCGTGCGGCAAGCGCGTGAATGCGCGTTCAACTCACCGATCTCAGCCGCTTCATCCCGAGCGGGAGACGAGAGGTGGAGAGACCCTGCCGAGTTTAACACTTTTCGATTGTGTAAACAACGGGGGTAAGAAGAGACAGGTGCACTGAAATAGTTGTAACCTGCCCGACTTCCTTTATTCACAGATTTCACAGCTGGAGTTGGACTAGCAGACAGGGCGCTCCGGGACTCGGAAGCGTGGGCCTGTTTCGGCTGGTCGGCGTCCCGGGAGGGTCGGCGGGAAGACGGTAGAGTCTGGCCAGACACCGGGGAGCTCCAGGGGGCTGGGCGCCGCTGGTCCGCGGGACGTCGTCTCTGCGGTGGCGGTTCACAGCTAGGCTGCAGATGCGGTGCGAGCGGCGCGCAGCCGCTTCCAAGTGCTCGATGATGGCCTGTATGTCAGACCCGAAGAGATAGGAGGTGGACAGGGGGAGGCCCAGGACTCCCCGCTGGTCCCGGTAAGACAGTGAGGACAGGCCAAGCCACAGGTGCCTCATGGCAAGCTGTGCACTTGCCATGACGCGGCCTCCGTTGACGGCGACAGCCCTGCACATCCGTGTGAGGACCTCGGCCGCGTTCTGGATTTCCTTAATGTCATCTGGAGTGAGCTGGGACCTCTCGTGGCAGATCTTATCCACGGAGCCCAGCAGAATTGTCATGTTGTTGGCCAGGGTGAGTATCTGATTGCCGCTAGTGTAACCACGATCCAGGAAGGGCGCCATGCGCCTGTCTCTCTCAGATGGCAGCATGGGTTTTCCGCCCGGCCAGGCGGAGGACTTGGGGAGAAGGCACAGTCTCACGGAGTCCTCTATTGCAGGCACTCCGTGGACCGGCGGCCAGCCGTTCACGCAGGAATATTCGCAGTAGCCTTTCACCGCGCCTTTGGCGGTGAGTGGCGTACCCCAATCCTTCCGCACGTTCTCCTGGAATGAAGGCACGGCGGGACATAACACCGCAGTCTGGGACCGAGTCCGTGACTGGGTTGCTAGCCCGAGTGCAAAGTCGTGCTGAACCGGCTCCGGAGACTGCAGTGGCAGCGTGAGGCTGATGCGCTCGGTGGCGGAGGTGAGGAACCCTGCGAGGTGTTCGACAGGCTCACGGGGGGGGGGGGGGGGGCTGGGGGGGTCATGGCGGCTGGTGCGGGAAACGTTGGAGGTGGAGTCGCCGAGGTGGGAACTCTGTGACACCGAAACGCTGCTGCTGCTGCCTGCTGATGCTGCCGACGGCGCCGTCCCACTCATAGGCGGCTGGGCCGGTGACATCCACGGCGTCCTCGGCATTGTCCTCGTGGGCGGGAACCGGAGAGGTGTCTCCCACGAACACGGCCTACCGGTGAAGTTCTTCTGGCTGCAGCGCGAGGTGGGCCAGGCAGGTGGACCGCTGGCGGTGATACTGCTGGCCGAGGCAGAGAAAGCAGTGCTTGTGATGATCTCCCTCGCAGAGCGGAGTGCCGCAAGAGCGGCAGGTGGAAGGCCCGGTGGCGACTGGTCGTAGGCCGGTGAATCCATGTCTTGATCTGATCTTGATACGCAAGGTCTTGATCTGGAGAAAGCTTTTAAGGTGAAATATAAAGGAAAAATCAGAATTAGTCAAAAATGAACCTAACACCCCCCCCCAGCCCCCCCCCCCCCCCACACACACACACACACACACACACACACGCACACACACAGCACCACCACCACCAGAGTCCCAAGGGTTAAAAAACCTCTTAATCTTAATCTATATGCTCAGGCTTGTGCAATACTTCAACCTTTCACTCAAGGAGACTGTGCAGAGCATTGGAGAAAACCACTAATGTTATGATATTGTTATTCTGTACTGTAATTTTTACTAAGTGATGTTCAGAAAGCTGTTAAATTGTTTTTTGTCTCTCTATCTCTTTCCTAATTTGATATAACAGGAGTTTTTTCACTTGGGCCCAAAATAATAACTTGGGGAAAATCAATAATCGCCACAGCAACACCATCCAAAATACTGCATGGATGCCATTGATGTTTTTCACCTGCAAGTGTGTCAGAAGTCATGTGTCAAATTTGGCACATTTCCATGGTAACAGGTGAAATTAATCGAATGGGAGATTTTTCACCTGGGCCCATTACAATAACATAGGGAACTTCAGCCATCGCCACGGCAACACTGTTAAAATTACGACATGGTTACCATTTGCTTTTTTGATGGGGAACACATGAAGGAATAGTCACCCAAATTCCATTAATTTCTGATAAACTAATAATTTTACTCCCCATACAGATTTTATTTTGATTCTGTAGGGGGGGGCTGTAATGCCGATTTTCAAAATTTCACTGTCTATGTGTCCAGGAAGGAAGGATTAATCAGTGTTTAAAATTTGGTTTGGATTGGAGTCATTATGTAGAAATGGCAGCCATTTATCACACTGAAAAAAATGGCAAAATTTGACATCAACTTTGCGGCGTTGCCACGCGGAAACCGTGATCTGAAGATTTGTGAATTGGATAACTTTTAATTGTCTACTTGTGTAGATGGTGTCCACCAAATTTCAGCTCATTTGTAGAAGCGCGCGATCAAAACGAACATTTTGTACGACGTCCTGGAAAACGCTGACTCAGCATTTTTGAAAATTCAATCCCAGATAGCTGCTTTCCTGATTTTCTGAGGGTGGGCTCATAATAATATTTTTTGTTTGTCCTGACAAGGCGCATGTGTATACCGAATTTTGTGGCTGTACGACAAAGTTTATTGCAGACGCCCTCCCATTGACGCAATGCATTTTGGGTTTTGCAGGTTGCGCTGTAGAGCCAATTTTTAAATCCCAAAATTGAAACACATATTAAAAAAAAATTTTCACCGGAACTGAATTTTGTGCAAAGTTTGGTGAGTTTTCGAGCATGTTCAGGGGGTCAAATTCCAGTGTAAAGAGCAGAAGAAGAAGAAGAAGAAGAAGAAGAAGAAGAAGAAGAAGAAGAAGAAGAAAGAATAATATTTTTTGCAAAAACAATATGCGATTTTTTTTTCTGCCATTATTTCGCCCACATGTTATATATTTTCGGAAAGGTCTCGACAGGCCCGACGCATCTGTCAGGTGTTTGAGAGTGTGAATGTCTGTGGTCGAGCGCTACGCGCTCGACAAGTCATGTTTGTGTGTGAGAGTGTGTGTGCGTTTTTTGTATTTGTACAGGTGTGTATGAGTGCATGTCGGGGTGTGTGTGTCTGGACATGTTGGCCCATGTCTGAGGTCGAGCGCTGCGCGCTCGACTTGTCATTTTTGTACGTTTGTGTGTATGAAAGGCCTTGGTCGAGCGCTGCGCGCTCGAAAAATCGTGTGTGTGTGTGCGTTTTTGTGTTTGCACACGTGTATGTGTGAGTGCGTGTCGGTGTGTGTGTGTCTGGACATGTTGAATGATGTCTGTGGTCGAGCGCTGCGCGCTCGACTTGTCTTCATTGTGTGTTTTGAGAGTGTGAAAGGCCTGAGGTCGAGCGCTGCGCGCTCGACTAGTCGTTGTCTGTGTTGCAGAAACAATAGGCCCTTCGCCCTTGGCAGGCCAGGGGCTCGGGCCTAATTAAAGCCGCGAGCGGCGTCAAAAGGCCCTCGCCCGCCGCTTACCTGACCCGCCCCGTTTTATTCTTTCATTGATGTTTGTCAAATTTGGCACATTTCCATGGCAACAAGTAAATTTGATTTGATGGGAGATTTTTCACTTGGGCCCATTAGAATAACATGGGGAACTTCAGCCATTGCCATGGCAACACCGTTGATAATACAATATGGTTACCATTTGCTTTTTTGATCGGGACGACATGAAGGAATTATCACCCAAATTCCATTCATTTCTGATAAACTAATAATTTTACTCCCCATACAGATTTTATTTTGATTCTGTAGGTGGCGCTGTAACACCAATTTTCAAAGTTTCACTGTCAATGTATCCAGGAAGGAAGGATTAATCAGTGTTTAAAATTTGGTTTGGATTGGAGTCATTATGTCAAAATGGCAGCCATTTATCACACTGAAAAAATGGCAAAATTTGACATCAACTTTGCGGCGTTGCCACGCGGAAACCGTGATCTGAAGATTTGTGAATTGGATAACTTTTCATTGTCTACTTGTGTAGATGGTGTCCACCAAATTTCAGCTCATTTGGAGAAGCGTGCGATCAAAACGAACATTTTGTACGACGTCCTGGAAAATGCTGACTCAGCATTTTTGAAAATTCAATCCAAGCTGGCTGCTTTCCTGCTGTTTTGACGGCGGGGTCATAATAATATTTTTTGTTTGTCCCGACAAGACGTATGTGTATACCGAATTTTGTGGTTGTACGACAAAGTGTATTGCGGACCCCCTCCCATTGACGCAATGCATTTTGGGTTTTGCAGGTGGCGCTGTAGAGCCAATTTTTAAATCCCAATATTGAAATTCATATTAAAAAAAATTTTTCACCGGAACTGAATTTTGTGCAAAGTTTGGTGAGTTTTTGAGCATGTTCAGGGGGTCAAATTCCAGTTTAAAGAGCAGAAGAAGAAGAAGAAGAAAGAAAGAAAGAAAGAAAGAAAGAATATTAAAGCCGCGAGCGGCGTCAAAAGGCCCTCGCCCGCCGCTTGCCTGACCCACCCCGTTTCGTTCTTTCATTGATGTTTGTCAAATTTGGCACATTTCCATGGCAACAAGTAAATTTGATTTGATGGGAGATTCTTCACTTGGGCCCATTAGAATAACATGGGGAACTTCAGCCATCGCCACGGCAACACCGTTAAAATTACAACATGGTTACCATTTGCTTTTTTGATCGCAACCACATGAAGGAATTATCAGCCAAATTTCATTCATTTCTGACAAACTAATAATATGACTCCCCATACAGATTTCATTTTGATTCTGTAGGGGGCGCTGTTACGCCGATTGTCAAAATTTTACTGTCAATGTGTCCAGGAAGGAAGGATTAATCAGTGTTTAAAATTTGGTTTGGATTGGAGTCATTATGTAGAAATGGCAGCCGTTTATCACACTGAAAAAATGGCAAAATCTGACATCAACTTTGCAGCGTTGCCACGCGGACACCGTGATCTGAAGATTTGTGAATTGGATAACTTTTAATTGCCTACTTGTGTAGATGGTGTCCACCAAATTTCAGCTTATTTGGAGAAGCGTGCGATCAAAACGAACATTTTGTACGACGTCCTGGAAAACGCTGACTCAGCATTTTTGAAAATTTAATCCCAGATAGCTGCTTTCCTGCTGTTTTGAGGTCGGGCTCATAATAGTATTTTTTGTTTGTCCCGACAACGCGCATGTGTATACCGAATTTTGTGGCTGTACGACAAACTTTATTGCAGACGCCCTCCCATTGACGCAATGCATTTTGGGTTTTGCAGGTGGCGCTGTAGAGCCAATTTTTAAATCCCAATATTGAAATTCATATTAAAAAAAATTTTTCGCCGGAACTGAATTTTGTGCAAAGTTTGGTGAGTTTTCGAGCATGTTCAGGGGGTCAAATTCCAGTTTAAAGAGCAGAAGAAGAAGAAGAAGAAGAAAGAAAGAAAGAAAGAAAGAAAGAAAGAATAATATTTTTTGCAAAAACAATATGCAATTTTTTTTTCTGCCATTATTTCGCCCACATGTTATATATTTTCGGAAAGGTCTCGACGAGCCCGACGCGTCTGAGAGGTGTTTGAGAGTGTGAATGTCTGTGGTCGAGCGCTATGCGCTCGACAAGTCATGTTTGTGTGTGAGAGTGTGTGTGCGTTTTTTGTATTTGTACACGTGTGTATGAGTGCATGTTGGGGTGTGTGTGTCTGGACATGGTGGCCTATGTCTGAGGTCGAGCGCTGCGCGCTCGACTTGTCATTTTTGTACATTTGAGCGTGTGAAAGGCCTTGGTCGAGCGCGACGCGCTCGAAAATTCGTGTGTGTGTGTGCGTTTTTGTGTTGGTACACGCGTATGTGTAAGTGCGTGTCCATGTGTGTGTGTCTGGACATGTTGAATGATGTCTGTGGTCGAGCGCTGCGCGCTCGACTTGTCATCGTTGTGTGTCTTGAGTGTGTGAAAGGCCTGAGGTCGAGCGCTGCGCGCTCGACTAGTCGTTGTCTGTGTTGCAGAAACAATAGGCCCTTCGCCCTTGGCAGGCCAGGGGCTCGGGCCTAAATATTTTTTGCAAAAACAATATGCAATTTTTTTTTCTGCCGTTATTTCGCCCACATGTTATATATTTTCGGAAAGGTCTCGACAAGCCCGACGCGTCTGTGAGGTGTTTGAGAGTGTGAATGCCTGTGGTCGAGCGCTATGCGCTCGACAACTCATGTTTGTGTGTGAGAGTGTGTGTGCGTTTTTTGTATTTGTACACGTGTGTATGAGTGCATGTCGGGGTGTGTGTGTCTGGACATGTTGGCCTATGTCTGAGGTCGAGCGCTGTGCGCTCGACTTGTCATTTTTGTACGTTTGAGCGCGTGAAAGGCCTTGGTCGAGCGCTGCGCGCTCGAAAATTCGTGTGTGTGTGTGCGTTTTTGTGTTTGTACACGCGTATGTGTGAGTGCGTGTCGGTGTGTGTGTGTCTGGACATGTTGCATGATGTCTGAGGTCGAGCGCTGCGCGCTCGACTTGTCATCGTTGTGTGTCCTGACTGCGTGAAAGGCCTGAGGTCGAGCGCTGCGCGCTCGACTAGTCGTTGTCTGTGTTGCAGAAACAATAGGCCCTTCGCCCTTGGCAGGCCAGGGGCTCGGGCCTAAATATTAAAGCCGCGAGCGGCGTCAAAAGGCCCTCGCCCGCCGCTTACCTGACGCGCCCCGCATTATTCTTTCATTGATGTTTGTCAAATTTGGCACATTTCCATGGCAACAAGTAAATTTGATTTGATGAGAGATTTTTCACTTTGGCCCATTAGAATAACATGGGGAAATTCAGCCATCGCCACGGCAACACTGTTGATATTACAATATGGTTACCATTTGCTTTTTTGATCGCAACCACATGAAGGAATTATCAGCCAAATTCCATTCATTTCTGATAAACTAATAATTTTACTCCCCATACAGATTTTATTTTGATTCTGTAGGGGGCACTGTAACGCCGAATCTGAAAATGTCATTGTCAATGTGTCCAGATTAGAAGGGTCAATAAGTGTTTAAGATTTGGTTGAGATTCGATGTGTTATGTACGAATGGCAGCCATTTGTCACCTTCAAAAAATGGCAAAATTTGACATCAACTTTGCGGCGTTGCCACGCGGAAACCGTGATCTGAAGATTTGTGAATTGGATAACTTTTAATTGTCTACTTGTGTAGATGGTGTCCACCAAATTTCAGCTCATTCGGAGAAGCGCGCGATCAAAACGAACATTTTATACGACGCCCTGGAAAACGCTGACTCAGCAATTTTATAAATTCAATCCCAGCTAGCTGCTTTCCTGCTGTTTTGAGGTCGGGGTCATAATAATATTTTTTGTTTGTCCCGACAACGCGCATGTGTATACCAAATTTTGTGGCTGTACGACAAAGTTTTTTGCGGACTCCCTCCCATCGACGCAATGCATTTTGGGTTTTGCAGGTGGCGCTGTAGGGCCAATTTTTAAATCCCAATTTTGAAATTCATATTAAAAAAAATTTTTCGCCGGAACTGAATTTTGTGCAAAATTTGGTGAGTTTTCGAGCATGTTCAGGGGGTCAAATTCCAGTTTAAAGAGCAGAAGAAGAAGAAGAAGAAGAAAGAAAGAATATTAAAGCCGCGAGCGGCGTCAAAAGGCCCTCGCCCGCTGCTTACCTGACCCGCCCCATTTCATTCTGGCGATCGTACATCAAAATTTCATCCAAATATTTACAAATATTGCCGTTTGGAATTTGGTTTTGAACGTCCAGTTAGACTTTGTGTGTTTCGAACGTCCATTCAGACCTTATGTGGCTTTAGAACGTCCATTCAGACCTTATGTGGCTTTAGAACGCCCAGTCAGACTTTTGAGTGGACCTTTTTGTGAATGAGCAGCTTCTCGCCAAACAGCCACGCTCCTCTCCAGTTTATCTCCCCCTACAGTGAACTCCAGTATAAGTTGGCTGCCAGTTGATTTGAGGGTTGAATTACATTTCTGATCAATTTCTTTGAGTAGACTTTGGTTGTTCTGTCTATGTTATGGATGAATAATTTGGCATCATTTTTCTGAGTAAGAGGTGGAATTGGAAACCTTTCAGGAGCTGCAGCATTTCTATTGGTATTGCGTTGGAAATTGTAATATATTCTGTTTGTGAGATTGTGGGATGATATTTGTTCATAAATTGGTTGTATGGTAAGATTTGTCCTTGTTCATCGATTAACTGATTGACCCATATTGCTCCTTGATCAAACCAAGATTTGTAAAATATTGTTTTGTTTCTGTGCTGTATATGTTGGTGGTTCTATATGTAGCAGCTGGTTGGCGAGAAGCCGCATTTGTAGATCAGCCCCGAGGAGAGCAACGCCTGTTTATGGAAGTTTGATAATGTATGTTTGTCAATTTTATAATTACATTTAAGTAAAAAATTGAATTCCACATTTTAATATTTTCTCTTATGAGGCCACATAACCAATTCATTTTGAAGATATTATTCATATCATTAATAGATATAGATAGATAGATACTTCATTAATCTCCAACGAGAAATTCACAGTTCCAGCAGCATGAAAGGTAAGAAAGAAAAAAAACCCCAAAAACATGAGAGCCTGCAAGTTACAAATCAGATTATAAAAAGCAAAAATCATCATCCCTGGGTGGATTCTAACCACCAACCTTTCAGTTGGCAGCCAAACACACTAACCACTTGCGCCACAGAGACCACATACAAATGTGTCCTTGTTATTAGTTAATTTCATACTCTTCTGTTCACATGTGGTTGGAATACTCTTTTTCTATGACTGTAATATGAATAAGTTGTTGTCACCATTTTGTGTTATTTTCTTTGATCATTCTAAGTTAACACCCTGTATAACCTCTTTGTGTGAATTGCTGTGGGCTAGTCGCAGAAGTGAGGTACTTTCCGCACATGCGCAGTACAAACCAGGTTCTGGGATTGATCAGGTACTGACACATAGTGATGGGACAAATGAACTGAGGCATTGAGGTGTGTCTCGAGTAAAAGTGGGCGTGTCAGATGAAGCGTCGCTTTGAGGCTTGGGTCGCTTCCGAAAAAGTCACGTGACCGATGACAACCGAGGCCTCGGTTTGTGCAGATCATGTGATTGTTTCGTTCAACGTATCGCTGTCCCATGAAAACGTTTCGAATCTCGAGCCACACTATGGGTGTTGTTGGTGTTTGTGGAGAGAGGAGTGAGAGCGAGTTGTGGAGAAAGTCAGAGCGAGCTGCAGTTAGTACTATCCAGTAAGTATTATTAGTTAGTATTATTCAGTGTGAAATAGCATAAGCTGGAGGAGTCGGAGAAGTGTAGGAAAAGCAGCAGTTTAAATTATTTCTCAACTGCAGTGCTTTGATATGAGACATTATATATATTGTTCTTCATCAGGCTCTCTGCCTGATAAAGGTCTCAAAGACCAAAAGCTGCAAGCTTCAGTAAAGCCTTTTTTGCACAGACCTCAAGTGTGCGGATTTTTTTCTTTTGTACTAGAAGTCACTACCAAGTCCTGCAGCTTCCAACAGATGAGCGGTGACCCTTCACCCCTTTATTTATGGGTTGTGTAAAATGATGGATGTTTGTGTGTGTCAATTTTACCATTTGTAAATCTCACTCCTGTATTTGGTGTCTGCACCTTCTGTCACCTTCATCAGTCACATGTGAACGAGACACTACTTTGACATGTGTATGTAAAGAAGCCATTGGGAGCCACAGTTCTACAGCAGGGCCTGCAAAGCATGTGTTAGTTTCTGTTACCTATTCTGAAAGGCAACATGTGTACGTGAAATATGTAGAAAAGTTTAATTTATTATTAATAAAATGAGCTGTAAACTATACACCGATGTTGGGTAATGATTAGCTAATTCATGTGATGGTGCATATATATATACATATATATGTATATATATGTGTGTGTGTGTGTGTGTGTGTGTGTGTGTGTGTGTGTGTGTATCACAAATACTCTCACAGATGAAGCAAGGAAGAAAGAGGAAGTCCTCACTCGTGTGGGAGTATTTTGAGTTGACAAATCATGATAAGGTTTGTTGAAAACTCGTAATATATTGGGTACCAGCCAAATATTGACATCAGTCCTAATATGTATGATTTTATTAAAGGTGAGGTGTTCCAAGGAGCTGGAGAAATATAGTCCCAAAAAAAGAAACCACCTAAATCCCAGCTCTGTGGAAAAATTCTCATATTTTTGAATAATATCAAATAAAATACTGTCCCTACTTCAGTTTTGCAATGTTACCAGAAGCACAGTCACAAAACAAAAACAAGCACAAACACATTTTATTTAGTCGCCTTTATTACAATTAAAAGTATTTAAACACTTTACAGAAAACCAGAACCTGACCTCAATCAAGCAGTCAAACTGCAGATCTCAGATCTCTCCCCATTTGTTTCCACTTCCCTCTCTATCTCTGCTGTCAGGAGAAACAGACACCATATTAAGTATATTACATGTTTATTGGCATTATCATTTAAACACAATTCAAAGCTTCACGTAGCAAAGCCAGTGTGTCATTATAGGCACTCTGCCTGTTTTACTTTTATTTGTCCACTTGATGGCGCAGTAGAGTAAATTAAGCACCATGAAGCTTTGACCCATGAATGAACCAATTGGAAACCCTCAATGCTTCACGGAGCTTCATCTCGCCATCACTACTGACACACACACCCTGCAGACAGAACCTTCTGGAAGAAACGCCTCTCCTGACGAACGCCCAGCAACAGCCCAGCAACAGCCCAGCAACTCCAATCAGTGGCAGCACAGAGGACCCGCTGCTCATTGATTGGCTCCTCCTCAGTATAAAACCGCGGACCACACCCTCGCCAACGCCCTCGGTACAGAGGATTACAGAGGTAAGCTTGTGGCCGTCTTGTCCTCCTGCTAGCTTAGCATAGGGTGATTCTGCACTATATCCTATTAAATATTATGCTCCAGCTGAATCTCAATGCTCAGGGTACCAGGAGAAATGCATCATGAAGGCTGAAGTGGAAAAATGAGGTCGCTATTCAAAGGCTAGCTAGCCGTTAGCGAGATAGCTAGCTATTAGACAATTGATGCTATTTAGTGGTTTGCAACTATTTAACTATCATGTTGCTTTATTTTTTAAGTACCGCTGTTATTGTTTATTGGATACTGAATGCCGAAATGTTGCTGTGACAGATAAAATAGCTGTTTTGCCTCATAGTGTGGTTAAACTGGAGCTTTTCCCAGAGGTAGTGTCAATAAACTCTGCTGGCTTTAGCTGACTGTAGTTTGTGCTGTGCTGTTCGGTTTGTGCTCTGAATGAATGGGAATGCTGAAGGTACCAGCAGAAAACATATACTTGATGCTGATGTGAGGAAACAATGTTTAGACCAGACGTAGGATAGCTTTGCACCTCTTTGTATTTGCTTTGGTCATGTTAAAGCTGCTATAAGAGCTTTGGGATGTTTTAATTTGCATCTATGAAGAACGTTGTCTTAGTAAAATGGTGCTGTGATATCTCTTCTACCTCATTGTGTTTTCTGTAAAATAGTGTGGTTAAACAGGAGCTTTGCTATCAGTGTTTTAGTGTTTTAAAATGGTGCTGTGTGCACTTTGACAGGATTTTTGATGTTTAAATTAATGAACTGGTTTGTTCCATCATGTTAGAATCAGTTCTATCAGTCATTTAGGACATCATGATGAGTACAATATGGTTTATATAAGGCATGTTGCATGATTAAATGTTTTAGTGCTTTTGTTCAGTATCCATTGTCTGATCTTACCATTGTTGTGTTTTAAAATAGTTGTTTCTGAGTCAGCACTGACAGTAGATTTTTTTTCTCTGATTAAAAAAATTAATTGTGAGGACATTGGATGTGTTGTGTATACATGTTTATCTGCTCATATTGGTGATAACCGTTTTACAGCCGTGGTTTCAGACAAGTGACAGTGTTTGAGGTTTTATTTTCTTTTAAGATTTTCACTATGCTGTAAGTGTCCTAGTCTTGTAAAATGATGCTGTGATGGCATCTCTTTTGTGCCTGGATGTGTTTCATTTTAATAGTTTGTTTAAATGGGAGATGTAAATCATATTTCTTTGTCAAATTGTGGCAGTGAGGATATGAATCGTGTTCAATCACACTGAAGTGTTGAAGTATATTCCTCTGTCAACTCCTCCAGCTTTTGCATTTGACTACAGCAGCCACTATGCTGTATTTATCGCTATGTCATATCTCGCTACGTCATATCTCGCTACGTCATATGTATGTTGAAGCTTTACTTTATACTGTGGTCAACATTTGTCTTTGTAAAATAGTGCTCTGACAGATGAAATATATCTTGTACCTTGTAATGTTTGCTTAAAAAGTAGTGTGGTTAAATGTAACATTGACTACATTTTCTATCAATTTTGGTGTTAAAATTAATTGCCAGTGCTTTGTTCCATTATCTTACAATCAGTTCTATCAGTCAGTTATGACATCATGATGGGTATAATATAGTTTAAGAGATGTTGCATGAGGAAATGTTAACATACCATTAATTACAGTGTCATATTAATTCTCTGTGCTGTGTTAAAGACCAGTTCAGCTACTTTTGCTGCAGACATGTTGAGATTCATCTTCTTTCTGAGAATGCAGTAGTGCTTTCATTTAGTAGCTAATGTCTGGTCTTTAGCCCTTTTGTGTTTTGAATTGGTTGTTTCAGTTTTCTGATGAAAAAATACATAGTAAAGACATTAGATGTGTCTTGTACGTACATGTTTTGCTGCTCATGTTGGTGCTTACTGTTTCATAGCAGTGGTTTTAGATAACTGGGTGTTTTTTTCCACAGCCTTTTGGACGCCCTTCGGACAGCCCTTTGGACAGCCTTTGGACAGCCTACAGCCTTTGGACAGCCTTTGGACAGCCTACAGCCTTTGGACAGCCTTTGGACAGCCTACAGCCTTTGGACAGCCCTTTGGACAGCCCTTTGGACAGCCATCTTTGCTGCATCACCTCATCTTACCATCCATCCATCCATTCATCCATCTGTTTTGCTTGTTCTCTCTCCCGCTCTCTCTCTCTCTCTCTCTCTCTCTCTCTAACCCTCCCTCTCTCCTCCCTCTCTCCCCCCTCTCTCTCCCTCTACTTCTCTCTCTCTCTCTCTCAGCAAATTTTCTTCACAGGTAAGTGTGTCAGTAGCTGTGTTAGCATTGTATTTGAAATACTGTTCTACACAGTGTTAGCTGAACAGATTTTGCATGATTAGTAAAACTGTGTAGTGGTAAAGTTAATTTATTCCATGATAAAGCATTTGTGTGGGAACATTTGTAAATCCATTGCTCTATTTTTCAGCTCTTTGTGCTGTGTTTTTGTCTGTCTTTTTGATGTTGTTAGTTTAAATCGCGGTGACTGTTTGGTGTGGTCCTGTTAGCAGAGTGTTGCATGGCGTTACCAGGCGTTAGCATGGTGTGTAAATTATGTGTTCTCCAGAAGCATATTTGCTGAGCTGTTTCTCGTGTCAGCTGCATTGAATTTTAGTCTTCTCTCCTGTGTGTTACAGTTTTTATGAGTATTTTGAGGAGGCTTTGTGTTAATTTTGATGTCTTTCATGTCCGTGTATTAGAATGGTGTTTGATGTGAGGTTGTGGGCCAGCTTCAGCTGAATGGAATTATTTATGTCTCCAAGTGTGTAGAGTAAAAGTGTATTCTAATGAAATAATCAGGATTTTTTGTGGCAAATTGTGAAGAGTTGTTGCAGCAAATTTTTTGAAATTATGTGTGTACGTGTGTTATTGTAGAATATGACAGCAGTTGTCCCGAGTCAGCTGTACTAATGTTGTGTGTCTTAAATTACAAATTTGTATACATTTGGGAATTTTTTTTAATTTAATTTTTGGACTTTTTTCAGACAAGGCAACAACATTTTGTGGTAAGGACAACACAAGGGTTAAGCGTTCGTGTGGAAGGTGTATTTGACTAGTGAGCACTGTGTGACTTTTTTCACTTCTTGCCAATAGCAGTGTATAAATCCTGGTAGTGGGTGTTTTTATGTTGCTGGCCTTGAAGTGTATGGTGATAATTAAGATGTTGTGTTATTTTGTAATAATATTGTAATGATGTAATATTTTGTATCTGGGCTGGTATTTGTGAATTTACGTGGTGTTTTCCCTCTGTTTTTATGAGTTTGTGTGTGCTGCATTATTGTAGAATATGACAGCAACTGTCTCGCCTTAGCTATATTTATCTACTCTGTGGAGGTCTCTACTGTGAGTGCTTTTCTATTTTTATTAGGGCTGCAACTAACAACTATTTTAATAGTCTAGTCTTCGACTATTGAAAGATTATTTGAATAATGGATGATATATGTATTGAACTTAGAATGAGGTTGCTTTAATTATTTATTCAGAATGAGTGACACGTTTGGTATCGTACTATAATTATATTAACATTAACTGATGTTGGTGTGGTTGAGATCTGGGTGTGGTCACAATCACAGTTCTGTTCCAGTGGAGGACAGTTTGTGCAGCTTGATGTGTCGCGGTCAAAAGGCAGCCGTTTTGTGTCCCACACCTGTAATGTGTCATGGCTTTTCTGATGTAATGTTTGATACATTGAAGAGATTCCAGTTTCGTTGTACCTTTTGCAGTGACAAATGAAGTTCTATTCTATTCAGTGCAACACTCGGCAGACTGAACTTTTGTCCTTTCAGATGCCACGTGGGAAGGCACGCAAGCGCTCTCTTGCAGCGCAGAGGAGGAGAGCCATACAGCTTGAAGACTGGCTGAGCCGCCAGGTGGGTGGTTTTTTGTTTTTTATTTTTTTTTAACATTTCACACAAGTTTAAAACTTTGAAAGAATTTTCTGAATAGTAATCCTGTATTTTCAACGTGGAGGCACCGCAGCAGGCTGTGGCAGTGAGACCTGCCAGCTCTCCGTCTGCTATGGAGGAGGACCAGGTTATAGTTTCATGGCCACTGAATGCGTCTTTACAACAGTTTTTAGCATCAAACTGTGGCCTTTAGTAGAAACATATGTAACACATTTCATTCTTTTATGCAGCCACAGTTCCGTGATGTGGGAGGGATGCCAGGAACGTCCCAGACCAGCTCCACAGACGGACCAGTGGTCTTGGTAGACCAGGTGAGTTGATCGATGTCTTTTTCCTAATATGTAGCAGTTTCAAAGGCACATCTACTCAATGGTGTGAAATTAATTTACGTTTGAGAGCTTAGATATTGGATATTATTATATATTATAGCATATTATCATATAATATTAGCTTTTTTTTTTTCACATGCTGCATGGCAAGAATGCGACAAGGGGGGCTGAGCTCTTCGTGGGGCAGTCTGCTTCCTCTGTGGAGCAGCTCGGGGAGTGGCCCACCCTCTCCCAGGCCTGCTCTTTCAGGGGAGCAGTTGTTCCCGCTGCTCGTCCCCCTCCATCTGCGGAGCCCACTTCCCGTAAGTTAATCTCTTTATTTTTCTGAACTGAATTATTTGATTAGACGGTAAATGATTTCACTTATGTCTTTATAGGCCATGGTACTCGGCACAGGGCCCGGATCTGGCCACGTGGGAAGTCCGGACGGCAGCACAAGCTGATCATCCCGGTGGAGTATCCCGACAAGCAGGCAAGTTGTTAACCCTCAGAATCAAACAGGGTGTCTATTTCCAGGATGACTTTATTTCAGCAGGATTGACAGCAGAGCGTGCCAACCTTGGGTGCAGAGACTGATTTTGACCAGCAGGTGGAGCTGGTGTCTCAGCTGTATTGACACCAGCTGCGCCACAAACGGCTGACAGCAAAGGGCTAAGTTTCATCAAAATGTCTAGTTTTTGAAGCTATTAAAAAACAGTAAACGTCAACTGTTGTTTCTTTTATCTAGTTTGCGCTGGTTATCGGTAACTCCCATCTGCGTTCTGTCGTGGATGGGTACGTGCCGATGCCAAGCAGTCGCTTTTCCTTCGGGATTAGTGCAACACCTGGCGGAGCCGCACGGGACATCCTGAAGGAGGTGGCAGCGACCGAGCTTGACTGTGGTGGGTGCAGTAGCAAGAAAAAACAATGACTTTTGTGATGTTTTTTGACACATTTAACATCTGACCCTTTTGTGCTCATCAGTGCCCGATGTTGTCGTTGTCATGGCGACTTGCAATGGTCTCACGGCTTGCAGAACGGTCTCCCAGGCTGCGGAGGAGTTCGGGAAGCTCCTGGACCATGTTTGTGGACGCTGGCCTACAGTGCGTGTTTTACATTCTCCTTGAATTAATGGTACTTTGTTTACAAGTTATACATGGTCTCAATTGTATTTTGTTTGCAGGTGTGTGTCCTGGATTTTCCGCCACGGCTGAGTGCTGACGCGGAGCTTCAGGCGGCGCATCGTCAGGCATACCAACAGGTGTCAGCTGCAAGAGGTATGTGAATATTCAAGTTTTTATTTGTAACCGTGGGTAGATTTGTTTTACTGCGATCACATATGACATCAGTTTTCATTCTGAACAGAATGTATAATGTAACATTTCTCCACACTTTTCCACTATAAGCAACAGCTTAGAGTAGAAAAGTATGGAGAAATATTCTGCAGATTCAGACCGACCGTCGTAGCAAATCTCTTTTTATACCTTCTTGTACAGTACTTTGAAATAAAAATCCTCTGTCCAGAGGAACAGCAGGACTGTACGGAGGTGCAGGGCATCAGATAAGATTGAGGACACGATCCTCTGCACTTGTCTGATAGCTTGACCATTTTAGTTTAAAAATAATAATGTTACTTGTGTTCACTTGTCTCTTTGAACATGTGACATACTTTATGTGATGTGCTCTCTTTTTTTTTTTTGGTTCGGTTCCTAATTTTTTTTTTAGGACTCCGTTATTTCTCCATGGCGCAGCATTTCCCTCTGGGACGCAGGGAGCTGTGGGCCCGGGATGGTGTAAGTACAATGTCTGTGTTTTATAAAATCACTTAATTTTGTGAACATTTTATTTACCGTGGGTGAACGGTGTGTTTCAGATTCACCTGAGCGACAGCGATGGCATGGCGATCCTTGTCCAGCAGTTGGACAACGCTGTTGCTGCCCTGGTGTCTCCTCCCCAGCCACACCCATCCACCAGCAGGCGGCCTCCTCCCCAGCCCCTTCCATTCAGCAGTGCTGCCCCTCGGCTGGGGCTGACCGCACCGTCGCCCGTGCCACGCACGCCCCCAGCTGAGTGGACAGTGATTGGGAAGGACAGCAAGGTAAGGGGCAGGTACCGGTTTAAAGTATTGTCCTTGGAGTTGCATTATGTTGACTAATTCATTGTTATTTTGTCACTAAGCATCGGATCTCCCCAAACAACGGGCGGCCAGTGGCGCAGGAGGTTAGTGTACTGCTCTGTAAAGCTGTGTATGCTAATGCTTTAACTAAAGTGTTGTTTCTTTTGTTTTGAGGTGGAGACAGTTTTCTCCTTCCCCCTGTCGCCTCGCTGGTTCAGCCCTGCCATGCTGGTTAAGATGGAGCACATTTCTCCATCTCATGGTGGCTGTGGGGGGAGCTTTTCTTCAGAGAAGAAGGTAAGCATTATATCTCATGTTAAATGTAGTCTTCTCTTGAGCACAGAATGTAACCTTTGTTTGTTTTGTTTTTCCTACACACATCAGTCAAAGCGTCGCAAGCATGCTGCATTAAAGAGACGCCGACCAAGAGGCCAGGTGGGTGTTTTTCAGATGTTGCACACACAAGTTTAAAACTTTGAAAGAATTTTCTGAATTGTAATCCTGTATTTTCAACGTGGAGGCACCGCAGCAGGCTGTGGCAGTGAGACCTGCCAGCTCTCCGTCTGCTATGGAGGAGGACCAGGTTATAGTTTCATGGCCACTGAATGCGTCTTTACAATTGATTTTAGCATCAAACTGTGGCCTTTAGTGGAAACATATGTAACACATTTCATTCTTTTATGCAGCCACAGTTCCGTGATGTGGGAGGGATGCCAGGAACGTCCCAGACCAGCTCCACAGACGGACCAGTGGTCTTGGTAGACCAGGTGAGTTGATCGATGTCTTTTTCCTATTATGTAGCAGTTTCAAAGGTGTATCGACTCAGTGGTGTGAAATTAATTTACGTTTGAGAGCTTAGATATTGGATATTATTATATATTATAGCATATTATCATTTAGCTTTTATCTTTTCACATGCTGCACGGCAAGAATGCAACAAGGGGGGCTGAGCTCTTCGTGGAGCAGTCTGCTTCTTCTGGTGGCTGTGGCGGGGGCTTTTCTTCAGAGAAGAAGGTAAGCATTATATCTTATGTTAAAGGTGCATTAAGGAGTTTGCATGTTTTATGCGAAACACCGCCCCCTGCAGGCCTTGGGCGTAATGCAGCTTAATGAAATGCTTGTTTCTGTGGCTTGTGTCCACGGAAGAGGGGAGCTCCTTCCTCACTCTTTTAGTAGCGCTCAAGTAAAATTTGTAAAATTGTGTTTTTTGTTTTTCCTTACACACATCAGTCAAAACGTCGCAATCTTGCTGCATCAAAGAGACGCCAACCAAGACGCCAGGTGGGTGTTTTTCAGATGTTTCACACACGTTTAAAAATGTGAAAAATGTTTATGCATTATCGTTAAGTTCAAGACAGCACAAGAAATGGTTGCAGTGAGACCCAGCTCACTTCCCAGCTCCGTGTCGGCGGGTCACCACGTTCGTTGAGGTTTATGGCTGTTGAATGCGTGTTTACAGTTTATTTTTCTGGTTGTGTTTTAGGTGGAGGCAGTGACAACAGAAATGTTGTCCACCCCTGTGGTCATCCGGGACAGCTTCCTGGAGGATGAGGTGTGTGTGTGTGTGTGTGTGTGTGTGTGTGTGTGTGTGTGTGTGTGTGTGTGTGTGTGTGTGTGTCTTCGTCTTCTGCTATCATCACCATTCAAGGGCCTTTTGTAGAATAATGTGTAACACATTCTTTTGTGCAGCTCCAGTTCGGTGATGTAGGGGTGATGCCATCTGGTAGTTCCAGGGACAGGCCAGTCATCTTTATGGACCAAGTGAGTTGTATTTTTATATTATGTACTGCTTTAAAAACATATCTGCTGGACATTGTGAGAATAATTTACATTTGAGAGGGTCTGATAATTCTGTGCTTTTCTTACATCCTGCAGATGACCAGCATGGCTCCATCAACCAGTCAGCTTTCTCCGCGTCGCAGCATTCCACCGACTGCCCACGAGGAGAGAGCTTCTGACAATGGGGACAAAGGTAGGTCTTGCATTTGTTGTGCACACTCTGATGTAGATATTGGTGAAGGTGTGGTGACATTTGGTACTGGTGATGCTGAAGTGATGGAGATAGTTAGTCCTGTTGTGTCGAGCGACGTTCTGAGGGAGGTCAGTGAGTTGGTTTGTCTTCCGAGCTGTATTAGGGGTAGCTTCCATCAGGGCCATGGCAGGTTCAAGTACAGGGGAGTGCAGTGTGCAGCAATAGCTTTAACAGCATTAGCTAAGCATACAGCTTCCAGTGTGTTGTCATGGGCACAACAGGATTTAGATCGGACTTTGGAAGTTGGTGATGGACTGTACACCTGTCTTAGGGACAATAACTTGACTCATGGCAATGAGCTGTTGCTTGCCACTGATTTACCCAAAGAGTCAGTTATTGAAGGTCAGCAGTATCAGTTTGAGTTCAGCCAGCCAGTTAATGGGGCTGCAAACATAGTAGAGCATGAGTTTATTGAGGCAGGCAGCTGGGTTACGCTGGATGCAGGACTAGAGCAGATGTTGGCGCACTATAACACATGTCTACTGACGCTGTGTGCCAACACTGTTGCTGTCATTAGAGACAGAGGTAGATACGCAGTAGTGGATTCTCACATGCGTAGTGCTACAGGGATGGTAGATTCAAAAGAGGGCAACAGTGTAGTGTTGTATTTTAGGTCTGTAGATGAGTTGTATGCCCATTTTTGCGAGCTGGCAGGTTGTTTTCAGATAGATGTTAAACAATTTGAGATTACAGGTGTGGTTGTTACAGCTGTTGGACAGAAGCAGGATGAGTCTGAGGCCGTTCCACCTCAGACTCATCCTGATTCTGTCCAAAAGACAGGATGTAAAAGGTCAGCTCCAAGTGAATTGACATCTGTTTCCGGAAGCGCACACACACTCAAAAAAGCAAAGCATGACCATGAATCTGATGTTGATTTTGATGTGGTGTTTTCCAGTGCCGTCACTGAAACCCATAATTTCAGCCCACTTTGGGAAAGTGTCTGTAGGACATTGTGTAGAAATCTAAATATTGACTATGAGAGACATGTTGTAGCAGAACCAAAAACTGGTTCTATGGGACCATTAGGTGTGCCATGTACAAAAGTTAAAATTGTTCCCGACGGTAATTGTTTCTTTTGATCGATTTCACAGGCCATTAGTGGAACACAAAAATCTCATAGGAAAATTAGACTTGCGGTCGTTAAACATCTGGAAAATAATGTTTTACAATACCAAAGTATTTTGCGTGATGGCCACTCATCTGTGGTCGAATATATTAACAGCACAAATATGCGTAAAGTAAACATGTGGGCCACTGAAGTCGAGATCCAAGCAGCAGCAGATCTTTTAGGTGTTGACATTTATACATTTTTGAGTGGGCGTTGGCTTAAATTTGGTTGTACTACCAGGCCTTTGTCCACAAATGGCATTTATCTGGAAAATATTAACAACATTCATTATGAAGTAGTTACTTGTGTAAAAAACCCTGTGACCCACAACTGTTATGGATGCTGCCAAATTAGTGAGCTTGTGGGTTACAACATTAGATCTAGACAGATAAATGCCTCAATTGATCATCTGACACTAAAAAGCAATGTGCCATGTAGGTTGTCAAAGTACATTCAGAAGAAAAAACAAAAATATATTACAACCAAATATGACACATGTAAAGAGATGATGCTTGAAAGACTTCGAAAGAAATACAAAGAAAATGTAAATTATAGATTTAAAGTAAAGAGAATAAACAAAATTAAATATGCACTCAATATAATGTTGAAAGAGAAAAAGAAGGCTGCGATCAATCTGAAATACAGAGAGAATTTAGAATATCAAAAGAAGAAGCGAGCTGCACTCAATCTGAAATACAGAGAGAATTTAGAATATCAAAAGAGGAAGCGAGCTGCACTCAATCTGAAATACAGAGAGAATTTAGAATATCAAAAGAGGAAGCGAGCTGCACTCAATCTGAAATACAGAGAGAATTTAGAATATCAAAAGAGGAAGCGAGCTGCACTCAATCTGAAATACAGAGAGAATTTAGAATATCAAAAGAAAAAGAAAGCCGCAGCCAGACTTAAGTATAGGGGCAATGTAGAATATAGAGAGAAAAAGAAGATGACCACAAAGGCAGCAATTAAGCTGAAATATCAAGACAATGTAGAATATAGAGATAAAAAAAAGATGACCACAAAGGCAGCAATTAGGCTGAAATATCAAGACAATGTAGAATATAGAGATAAAAAAAAGATGACCACAAAGGCAGCAATTAAGCTCAAATATCAAGACAATGTAGAATATAGAGAAAAGAAAAAAAGCTTAAGCATCAAAAAGTATAAACATGATTTTCAACATAAAAAAAATGTAAAAAGCTATAGTAAAGTAAAATATACCAGAAACAATCAATACAAAAATCAAACTCGGGCTGCATATATAAATAGAAAAAGGCAAATTAAACAAAAACAGGCAGATAACTTTGATTTGGTCAAGGAACAATTTTTGAAAGCAGTAGAAAACGGCCCTGAGTATATCTGTTGCGTTTGTTTCAAATTATTATTTGTGAAACAAGTCTTACCTTGTAGAAAGGAAGACTTTATGGTTGATCCAAAATCTGCTGCTGTTGCAGATGTTTGTATTTCAGAGGCCTATTTACATACTTGTGTCAGTAGTTGTCCATCGCCGTGCCCGTTGTCTAGTTGCAGAGGTAGTTTGTGGATCTGCTACACTTGTAACTCCAAAGTCAAAAAGGGTGAAATGCCAGCTGAATGCTCAATGAACAATTTACAGTTAGACGACATTCCTCCAGAACTTGCATGTTTAAATACTGTCGAACAACATATAGTGGCGCTTAATATCATCTTTATGCAAATGCATGCTTTGCCAAAGGGAGGACAAGGGGGGGTTCACGGCCCTGTGACCTGCGTACCTGCCAACATTGTGGAATCCACAAAGTTGTTGCCGCGTCGTAACATGGACGGATGGTTATTACCTGTGAAATTAAAGCGTAAACTTTCTTATAAGGGTCACTACGAATATCAATATGTAGACACGGATCGAATTCGGCGCGCGATAGCGTTTCTGAAAGCTAATAATAAACATTATTTAGACATTGAGTTTGATGAAGAGTGGGTTAATGAATTTATTAGGCAAGAGGACGAATCTAAAATCACAGGTGCGTCAGGCCAGGGAGCGTCGGAAAAAGAGGGAGGACAGGCTCTGCAGGGGCAGAAAAAGCAGGGAAAGCAAAAGGCAGGGGAAGGAGAAGAAGAAGGGGAGCAAGAAATAGAGGATGATTTAGATGATGAGCACCTCCACGATAGGCAGCGTCACTGCATGTTCCAGGACACATTTTTTATGCCCATAGATATAGCTCAGGAGGCTCTTGACAACTACTTCCAGGGTGTATTAAATTTGGCTCCAGCAGAAGGGAACAGTCCAGTAAGTTTACTTACAGATGAGGAGAATGAAGCTAAATGCTTCCCCAAAGAGTTCCCCTTTGGGAGTAACACATTTCACACCAAAAGGCGCGTTCGTATTACTTTATGTCGATATTTCATCAACAGGCTTTTACATGCAGATGGGAGATTTGCGCGAAATCTCAAATTTCTTTTCATGGCTCTGTACATGCTGGAAGTAGAGCAGGTTGTCTCAAAGGTCTCAATAGCTTTGCGTAAAGGACATGCGTGTCAGGGCCCAGGTAATGCTGCTGCAGAGAAGGAAAACTTGGAAAATTTGTTACAATGTGATGATGGTTTTCGTTTTATGAAGCCTATTAGAGGCACGCCCCCATACTGGCAATCCGCTTTAAAAGACTTAATTGCGATGGTGCGCCAGTTGGGTATTCCAACGTGGTTTTGTTCCTTCAGTTCAGCAGATCTCCGTTGGCCAAATCTCCTGAAGGCGTTATTAAAAATAGAAGGCAGTACCAGGAAAGAAGAAGATCTAAATTGGGCAGAGAGATGTGATCTATTACGTCGGAACCCTGTAACTGCAGCTCGAATGTTTGACGCGCGTTGGCGGCAATTCCTAAACAAAGTCCTTAAATCTCCTGCTCATCCAATTGGCGAAATAATTGATTATTTTTATCGCGTGGAATTTCAGCAGCGCGGGTCACCACATGTACACTGTTTGTTTTGGATAAAAAATGCTCCGAAAATTGGCGTAAACACAGACGAAGAGGTAGTTGAATTTGTTGATAAATACGTTTCCTGCGAGCTACCTTCTGACCCAAATTTATTAGAAAAAGTTACTTCAGTGCAGCAGCATTCCAAACGTCACTCCAAAACGTGCAAAAAAGGCAAAAAGACGTGTCGCTTTAATTTCCCACGACCTCCGTCCATGCGTACGTTTATTAAACAAACAGAAGAAGATTTAAATTTGATAATGCCGAAAGAAAAAGCTCTCACGATCATGACTGCACTTAAAACAGCTATCTTAGATGACAATTTACCGATTGATAGTGTGCAGTCATTGTTTAAAGCTCTTGGATTAGATCAGCGCACTTTTGAACTGGCTTATAAGGCATTAGGCGGTCACACACATTTAGTTCTAAAGAGGGGAATTAAAGAAGTTTGGGTTAATAATTACAATCCGAAATTGTTGGATGCTTGGAATGCGAATATGGATATTCAATTTGTTGTTGATGCGTGGGCATGTATAGTTTACATCATTTCATACATATCTAAGGCAGAGAAGGAGATGGGTTTGCTCTTAGGTAATGCTCAAAAAGAAGCTTCCAAAGGTAATGTTAGTGCAAAAGAGGCATTGAAAAAGCTAGGGAGCGTTTATTTACATAATCGTGATGTCTCTGCACAGGAAGCTGTTTATCGCGTCACAAACATGCACTTAAAAGAGTTTTCACGGAAAGTAGAATTTATTCCGACAGGTGATAACATAGTTAGATTGAGCAAACCTATCGGTCAAATACAAAACGAGTCATCAGACAGTATTTGGATGACTAACATTATAGAGCGTTACCAGAGTAGGCCTAATGACAGCACATTTAATGATATGTGCATCGCTAGTTTTGTATCAGAGTACCGCATTCTTAGTCAAACAGAAAAGTGTAAAAAGTCAATTCAGTTACAAAATTCATTAGGCTGGATAGCAAAAAGAGAGAGAACACAGCCAGCCATAGTTAGATATGCAAGGTTCTCAGAAACAAAAAATCCAGAATTATTCCATTTGAGCATCCTACAATTATTTTTACCATATCGCAATGAAAACGATCTTAAGCCAGCTCAATTTGAAACTTATCAACAGTTTTATAAACACGGGGAGGTGCGATTTAGTAATGGGTGTGTTCATTCTGTAAAATCGATCGTTGATGGGAATAGGCGCCGTTTTGAAATAGAGGCTGAGGATTTGGACGAGATACAAGAGAAAATGGACTCTGAGGACATTTTAGAAGAGGCGTGGGCAAATCTCTGCCCCGAGGCGGAAGTTGAAAGGTTGGAGTCAAAAGAGGAGTTTAGCGAAATGTTGCAGGAGGTCCACTCTGAGCATGATCAAGAACACATCCCTGATTTGGCTGTGAGACACGAGGAAATTGGTAATTTTGAGACAAGAAATGTGATGAGTCGAGCTGAGGGTCTCTCACTTGTGAGAAGCCTCAATGAGGAACAGCTGTCTATTTTTTACAAAATACGACAATGGTGCATAGAAAAGGTAGCTGGTAAAAACCCTGAGCCATTGCACGTATTGATTACAGGAGGGGCAGGCACTGGGAAAAGCCACCTTGTTCGGGCCATTCAATACGAGGCGTCGCGTTTGTTGGCCCCTATTTGTCACGGTCCCGATAATATTAGCGTTTTATTAACGGCTCCAACGGGGATAGCAGCGTACAATATAAAGGCGGCTACTATTTATACCACATTTAGCATTCCTGCAAATCCCCCAAAACAGTATCAACCACTTAGAGAGGAGAAGCTTAATACGCTGCGCACAAAATACTTGGACATTCAAATTGTAATCATTGATGAAATATCGATGGTTGACCAAAAGGTGTTTATGCATATTGAGGGTCGATTATCTCAGATTAAACAGACGCCTAATTCGGTTCTATTTGGAAACATTTGCGTCATTGCGGTAGGAGATTTTTATCAGTTGCCTCCGGTTAAAGGTCAGGCTTTGTTAAAAGAAACTGTGGGCATTAATTTTTTTAGAGATTTCTTTAAAATAGCAGAATTAAAAAAGATCGTTAGGCAACAAGATAGCGTTTTTGCAGAGCTTTTAAATCGGTTAAGAGTGCGTTCAAGAGGGGCACCCATGCTTCAAAATGATGCAGATATATTGAAGCATCGTGAAACGGGTGAAGACCCTGATGTGCTGCACATTTTTTCTAAAAGGGAGTACGTGCAGACGTATAATTTAAAGAAGCTTAATTGCGTGTGTTCTGATGTAAAAATGATTAATGCGCAAGATTTTGGTATCGATAAAAACACGGGTAAATTAAAAAAATTAGAAGGCCATCTGTGTCTCCATAAATCCGAAAATGCCAGTTTGGTGGAGTCACTTTTTATTGGCGTTAATGCCCGTGTTATGCTGTGTAAAAACATAGATGTGTCTGATGGCCTAGTAAATGGGGTATGTGGTATAGTTACTCAAATAGTAGAAGACCCACAGAACAAACAGCTTCCTTTAGCAATTTATGTTAAATTTGATGATGATAAAGTAGGAGCAAACAGAAGGAAGCAAACCCATACCCCTGCAGCTCTGACCGGTTCGACTCGCATTGGACCTGAGGAAGAACAGGCGAATAAACGCGGTGAGCGGCGGCGTCAGTTTCCATTCAAACTCGCATGGGCGTGTACCGTTCATAAAGTACAGGGCCTTACTGTCGATCAAGCTGTGGTGTCCCTTAAAAAAGTATTTGCCCCGGGTCAGGCGTATGTGGCCTTAAGCCGCGTTCGGAGTTTAGAGGGTCTCGTAATTCAAGACTACTCCGAAAAGGCCATTTACTGTAATGATAAGATCAGAGCCGCGTTGGAGAGCCTCCCTCCCTTCATGGTGGACAGTTTGTCTTGGCACAGACAAGAGACACATGTTTTGACGCTGTTTTTCATGAACATACAAGGTTTGGTACGACATGTGTCAGATTTGGCTTCTCACACACAGCTTTTGCAGCCTAACTGTGTTGCTGTGGTAGAGACATGGTTATCTGAAGAGTCACCGTTTCAGAGTTGCCACATTGAAGGCTTTAATTTCCATAGTCGCCCCCGTAGTCTTTCATATCAGTGCAGTAACGACACAGCACTGGTTAGTTTACGTGGCCAACAGCACGGTGGAGTTGGCATGTACTGTGAAGAGAACCTTAATTATGAAATCACAGTACCAGACATGGACTTAGAATGTTTAGTGAATT
The DNA here is from genome assembly GCF_902148845.1 of Salarias fasciatus. NCBI lineage: Eukaryota > Metazoa > Chordata > Actinopteri > Blenniiformes > Blenniidae > Salarias > Salarias fasciatus. The sequence goes on along the minus strand of NW_021941230.1, from coordinate 3,344,962 downwards.
ATTTTGCAGAGCACCAAATCGTCATAGCAGTAGTTTACCGTCCACCGTCTTACCCCATGTCTCTATTCAAGTATAATTTAGACAGATTATTAATTTGGCTGAGTTCACTTTATGCCACTGTGGGTGTGATGGGAGATTTTAATGATGACATATTGAAATCTACAAGTCTCTGCAATTTTATGTTAGAAAGAGGTTATATTCAATATGTCACATCTCCCACAACTGAGAGGGGGACATTAATTGATCATTTCTACCTAAATTCTAATCAATATGATGTAGACTGTTCAGTCATGCCAACTTACTTTAGCGACCATGAAGGGATTGTGTGTTTTTTTAAGGGGGAATCCACATAAATTGTGTGCCTACATCAACAGTTTCAAATTAAAATGGACAGCTGTTACAGATTGTGCTGACTCACCACATTGCTTTTCTTTAATGGCTGGTTTTCAGTTTGTCACAAATTTGTCATCCCCATGCTGTTTCCATCATGCCTTCAAAGTCTATTTCTCTTGCAATTGTTGAGCATTCAGCTTTTTCACCCTTTGCCTAAATTGTAAAAACATATTTATAATTGACTTTGATCATGAATTTAAGTGTCTACATTGTACTTTTTAAGTGTGTTTGTCTTCCAGAACATTGATTGGAATGTGAATCATTGACTTTTAGCAGTTAGTCAGGTTTTTAGATAGTTACTGCATCAGCTTTTGTTGTTAATGTTTAACTTTATTAGTGATTATAGTTGTGAATATATTTCTTGTAGTTGTGGTTTTATTGGTAGATGTTTCTGTGCCCTACAGTGATGCGTGCACACATACTGTAGGGTTTATCTTTGTCCCTGTCAAGGTGTCCATGACTGGTTCAACGGGATAATGTACTTAGTTCATTATAAATAGTTAATTAATAAACATAAATAGTTAGTTCTATTTAATCTAGTGAGCGTTCATAATTGTCAGCACGGTTCAGTTATTAGTTTGCTAAATTTGTATTTTCTATATTCTGTGGGACATTAACCTGTGTATTAAGTTTATTTGTTTATTTGTTAGGATCCCCATTAGCTGCAGCTCGCTGCAGCTACTCTTCCTGGGATCCACCGATAATTTTAGATATACAAAAAAAAAATAAAATCTCAAAAAAAAATTTCGAGTTAAGTTAGTGATTAACTATTCTTTTCCACATTGTTAGTTCAAGTGTTATGGTTATGAGGTTTCATTTCCTGTATTACAACAGCATTGATCAATAAAGTCAGAAAAGAATAAAAACAAATTAAGCAAAAGCAAAGAGAAACATTGTAACACTAATTGACAACAGGCCTCATTTCACATACAGGAGGTGCAAAATGCTTTTTGATATTTTCCCATAGAGACACATTGTATACTCATAATGAGATGTCAAAGAATGCATGTGATTAATGTAAGGATGTAGAATGTGGCAACAATTTAAAACCAGCCATGCATATGCTGTTGTAATGCAGGTTTTGCTTTACCTTCCATGTGTTCTCAAAAAAGCAAAAGGCACTGGTAATGGTACTCCTGGTTTACTGGGATGGGGTTCGATTCCCTGCGGTGCCCCGCTAATTTTGACTGAAACATGAGAGGTGTTGAAATGTGTTATCAGCCACTTAGCTTAGCACTCAAGCAGAACTTTGCAACATTTTTACCTCAATAAATGTGTTTCAGAGTCCCTGTGGGGGTAAACAAAGCCTTGTCACGGTGATTCGCCTGTCCCTTCACTCTCCCCAGGGTCTGTCCTGAAAACAGCGCTTGCAATTTCACAGGAGCGGACCCGACAACATCTCGTGAGAACAAACCTGCTGTACGGTGTTCAGACAGGATTACAAGTATAAAAGCTGTTGGAGTGCGATACGAGGGTGTACCCAAAAAAAAACGGAATTTGATTATAACTTTTTATTTATGACATTTCAAAATAAAACACCACCGTCGCCTTCAAAATAATCTCCATCCGCATTAATGCAGCACTCCAGCCGTGTCTCCCACTTCACGAATGCGTCGTCAGACCCGTGCGTAAAAGTGCCATTTGTTGCCGGCTGCGATTTTTCTGTCCCCTCCTCCACATCTGCAAACCGCTGTCCCTTCAGCTCTTTATTCAACTTGGGGAACAAGAAAAAGTCACTCGAGGCTACATCTGGCGAATCAGGTGGATGGGAGAGGAGATTCATCTCATTCTTCGCCAGAAACTGCGTGACGCGCAGCGCCGTGTCCGCTGGCGCTCTGTGGTGGTGGATCAACCGGGCTCCACTCCGCGGGCCGCTTCCTCCTCACATCCTCACGGAGCGTCTGAGGACTTCCTGTAGTAGTCCTGATCGGTTTGGTAACTGAAAAATAAAGAGGAGTGGCACCTCCTCTCGTAGAAGTGTGCAAGGCAGGCATGTCTACGACAGACGGCACTACCCGGGCAGCGCAGGAACTGCCGCTGCCAAAGATTTAACAAAAGCACGTAAAACAAACATGAAACCCTCGCTAGCGTTAGCAACGCCACCCTGAGGTGCTCACGGATGGCAGAACCAAAAAGACAGAAAAAAACTTTGTCAAACGAGCAGAAAAAAGGAAACGGGAGTGGGACGCTCTCTGCACGCGGGGGGGGGGGGTGATGCGGAGGACATTTATGACTGAGCTTTCACAGGAGAGCACAGGGGGAGCGCTAAAGCAAATCTTGCATTGTACTGCTTTAAGGCCTCAGTATGCTTCCCCGTCGCCGCGACATCGTTCCTACAACACCTACGTCGTAGCCCTACGTCGGGCTACGCTCGGGCTTGACATGCACCTCCCAAAAATTCTGACTTTGCGTCGAGGCGACGCGTGGTGACATGAACGTCGAGGCCTGTGATTGGTCCGCTTCTGGCGGTGCAGACGATTTAATCTGTTGGAACCGCAGAGCAACCTGAAAATGTCAGCTCGCATGTAAGCCGCTCTTCAGGCACCTTGAAGCGATGGCGAGGGGGAGAAAAGGAGGCCAGGACATGTCTGAAAGCCAGAGACTGGGTGGTGCTGCTTAACAAGCTAATACTTTAAGAAAATAAATAATGAAGCAACGTGAAAAAGCAGCTCTTGCTCCTAAATGAAACCATATGTGTGCTGACCTTCCACCATTACATTGTTGCTATACAGACTTTTCAGTTCTCAGTCTGTTTGAGCTCAAGATGTTATAACAAACTTGATATAATTTGAGTCCCCACCCTCTGGTTTAGTTTTAGTGATTCGGAATGCATGTCAAATATTGTGCATGGAAACTTGGCTGGAGGACTATGGTGCTGTGGGCAACATTTAATACACATACAAAACAATGACATCTTCACAGCTGGTACAAATGGGCTCGAGCGTGGGCGGCCGCTCCGGGGCCGCAGGCCGGCTCTTTGTTGGAGACAACCTGGGCAGAGGCCGCGAGAGTGCGGAGTTTCCCGTGCTGCTGGCCGTGGTCCTGAAGCTAGGGCCGAGATGCTCTAGCAGAGGCCACATGATCCCGGAGTCTTCCGGGTCGCTGGCCTTGGTCCTGAAGCTGGGGCCGGGACGCACACTGACGGGACGCCGTGCGGCGATAACCCGGAGCGGTACGGCTCTTTCGCCCCGACGCCTCACCGCGAGGGGAAACGCTGCTGGAAGCGTGATGAATAATGCCGAGAGCGAGGCGCCCAGCGGCGGAGACCCGGATCGGCAAAGTTCCGCTGCTAGGACGCTTCGCTATGCTCACCTGAGTCAAAGCCGACGGATAATGCAGCCTGGAGCGTTTACGGGGTGCTGGAAGAACCTCAGCAGTGCTCCATTTCCAAGGCGCGCACGACGGGGAAGCCAGCGGTCTCGATGCGCTGCTGCATCCCGTATGCGCAGCCGCCGAGCGGCAAGCGCATGAATGCTCGTTCAACTCACCGATCTCAGCCGCTTTATCCCAGGCGGGAGACGAGAGGTGGAGAGACCCTGCCGAGTTTAACACTTTTCGATTGTGTAAACAACGGGGGAAAGAAAAGACAGCTGCACTGAAATAGTTGTAACCTGCCCGACTTCCTTTATTCACAGATTTCACAGCTGGAGTTGGACGAGCGGACAGGGCGCTCCGGGACTCGGAAGCGTGGGCCCGTTTCTGCTGGTCGGCGTCCCAGTAGGGTCGGCGGGAAGACGGTCGAGTCTGGCCAGACACCAGGGAGCTCCAGGGGGCTGGGCGCCGCTGGTCCGCGGGATGTCATCTCTGCGGTGGCGGTTCACAGCTAGGCTGCAGATGCGGTGGGAGCGGCGCGCAGCCGCTTCCAAGTGCTCGATGATGGCCTATATGTCAGACCCGAAGAGATAGGAGGTGGACAGGGGGAGGCCCAGGGAGATTTTTCACTTGGGCCCATTAGAATAACATGGGGAACTTCAGCCATCGCCATGGCAACACCGTTGATAATACAATATGGTTACCATTTGCTTTTTTGATGGGGACGACATGAAGGAATTATCACCCAAATTCCATTCATTTCTGACAAACTAAGAATTTTACTCCCCATACAGATTTTATTTTGATTCTGTAAGGGGCGCTGTAACACCGACTTTCAAAGTTTCACTGTCAATGTGTCCAGGAAGCAAGGATTAATCAGTGTTTAAAATTTGGTTTGGATTGGAGTCATTATGTAGAAATGGCAGCCATCTATCACACTGAAAAAATGGCAAAATTTGACATCAACTTTGCGGCGTTGCCACGCGGAAACCGTAATCTGAAGATTTGTGAATTGGATAACTTTTAATTGTCTACTCGTGTAGACGGTGTCCACCACATTTCAGCTCATTCGGAGAAGCGCACGATCAAAACGAACATTTTGTACGACGTCCTGGAAAACGCTGACTCAGCAATTTTGAAAATTCAATCCCAGCTCGCTGCTTTCCTGCTGTTTTGAAGGCGGGGTCATAATAATATTTTTTGTTTGTCCCGACAACGCGCATGTGTATACCAAATTTTGTGGCTGTACGACAAAGTTTTTTGCGGACCCCCTCCCATTGACGCAATGCATTTTGGGTTTTGCAGGTGGCGCTGCAGAGCCAATTTTTAAATCCCAATATTGAAATTCATATTAAAAAAAATTTTTCGCCAGAACTGAATTTTGTGCAGAGTTTGGTGAGTTTTCGAGCATGTTCAGGGGGTCAAATTCCAGTTTAAAGAGCAGAAGAAGAAGAAGAAGAAGAAGAAGAAAGAAAGAAAGAATAATATTTTTTGCAAAAACAATATGCGATTTTTTTTTCTGCCATTATTTCGCCCACATGTTATATATTTTCGGAAAGGTCTCGACAAGCCCGACGCGTCTGTGAGGTGTTTGAGAGTGTGAATGCCTGTGGTCGAGCGCTACGCGCTCGACAAGTCATGTTTGTGTGTGAGAGTGTGTGTGTGTTTTTTGTATTTGTACACATGTGTATGAGTGCATGTCGGGGTGTGTGTGTCTGGACATGTTGGCCTATGTCTGAGGTCGAGCGCTGCGCGCTCGACTTGTCATTTTTGTATGTTTGAGTGTGTGAAAGGCCTGTGGTCGAGCGCTGCGCGCTCGAAAATTCGTGTGTGTGTGTGCGTTTCTGTGTTTGTACATGCGTATGTGTGAGTGCGTGTCGGTGTGTGTGTGTCTGGACATGTTGAGTGATGTCTGTGGTCGAGCGCTGCGCGCTCGACTTGTCATCGTTGTGTGTTTTGAGTGTGGGAAAGGCCTGAGGTCGAGCGCTGCGCGCTCGACAAGTCGTTGTCTGTGTTGCAGAAACAATAGGCCCTTCGCCCTTGGCAGGCCAGGGGCTCGGGCCTAATAATATTTTTTGCAAAAACAATATGCAATTTTTTTTTCTGCCGTTATTTCGCCCACATGTTATATATTTTCGGAAAGGTCTCGACAAGCCCGACGCGTCTGTGAGGTGTTTGAGAGTGTGAATGCCTGTGGTCGAGCGCTATGCGCTCGACAACTCATGTTTGTGTGTGAGAGTGTGTGTGCGTTTTTTGTATTTGTACACGTGTGTATGAGTGCATGTCGGGGTGTGTGTGTCTGGACATGTTGGCCTATGTCTGAGGTCGAGCGCTGTGCGCTCGACTTGTCATTTTTGTACGTTTGAGCGCGTGAAAGGCCTTGGTCGAGCGCTGCGCGCTCGAAAATTCGTGTGTGTGTGTGCGTTTTTGTGTTTGTACACGCGTATGTGTGAGTGCGTGTCGGTGTGTGTGTGTCTGGACATGTTGCATGATGTCTGAGGTCGAGCGCTGCGCGCTCGACTTGTCATCGTTGTGTGTCCTGACTGCGTGAAAGGCCTGAGGTCGAGCGCTGCGCGCTCGACTAGTCGTTGTCTGTGTTGCAGAAACAATAGGCCCTTCGCCCTTGGCAGGCCAGGGGCTCGGGCCTAAATATTAAAGCCGCGAGCGGCGTCAAAAGGCCCTCGCCCGCCGCTTACCTGACGCGCCCCGCATTATTCTTTCATTGATGTTTGTCAAATTTGGCACATTTCCATGGCAACAAGTAAATTTGATTTGATGGGTTATTTTTCACTTTGGCCCATTAGAATAACATGGGGAACTTAAGCCATTGCCACGGCAACATCGTTGATATTACAATATGGTTACCATTTACTTTTTTGATCGGGACGACATGAAGGAATTATCAGCCAAATTCCATTCATTTCTGACAAACTAATAATTTTACTCCCCATACAGATTTCATTTTGATTCTGTAGGGGGCGCTGTAACACCGATTGTCAAAATTTCACTGTCAATGTGTCCAGATAAGAATGGTCAATAAGTGTTTAAAATTTGGTTTGGATTGGAGTCATTATGTCGAAATGGCAGCCATTTATCACACTGAAAAAATGACAAAATTTGACATTAACTTTGCGGCGTTGCCACACGGAAACCGTGATCTGAAGATTTGTGAATTGGATAACTTTTAATTGTCTACTTGTGTAGATGGTGTCCACCAAATTTCAGCTCCTTTGGAGAAGCGCGCGATCAAAACGAACATTTTGTACGACGCCCTGGAAAACGCTGACTCAGCATTTTTGAAAATTCAATCCCAGCTCGCTGCTTTCCTGCTTTTCTGAGGGTGGGGTCATAATAATATTTTTTGTTTGTCTCAACAAGGCGCATGTGTATATCAAATTTTGTGGCTGTACGACAAAGTTTATTGCGGACCCCCTCCCATCGACGCAATGCATTTTGGGTTTTGCAGGTGGCGCTGTAGAGCCAATTTTTAAATCCCAATATTGAAATTCATATTAAAAAAAAATTTTCGCCGGAACTGAATTTTGTGCAAAATTTGGTGAGTTTTCGAGCATGTTCAGGGGGTCAAATTCCAGTTCAAAGAGCAGAAGAAGAAGAAGAAGAAGAAAGAAAGAAAGAAAGAAAGAAAGAAAGAAAGAATTAAAGCCGCGAGCGGCGTCAAAAGGCCCTCGCCCGCTGCTTACCTGACCCGCCCCGTTTCATTCTTTCATTGATGTTTGTCAAATTTGGCACATTTCCATGGCAACAAGTAAATTTGATTTGATGGGAGATTTTTCACTTGGGCCCATTAGAATAACATGGGGAACTTCAGCCATCGCCACGGCAACACCGTTGATAATACAATATGGTTACCATTTGCTTTTTTGATCGGGACGACATGAAGGAATTATCACCCAAATTCCATTCATTTTTGATAAACTAAGAATTTTACTCCCCATACAGATTTTATTTTGATTCTGTAGGGGGCGCTGTAACACCGATTTTCAAAGTTTCACTCTCAATGTATCCAAGAAGGAAGGATTAATCATTGTTTAAAATTTGGTTTGGATTGGAGTCATTATGTCGAAATGGCAGCCATTTATCACACTGAAAAAATGGCAAAATTTGACATCAACTTTGCGGCGTTGCCACGCGGAAACCGTGATCTGAAGATTTGTGAATTGGATAACTTTTAATTGTCTACTCGTGTAGATGGTGTCCACCAAATTTCAGCTCATTTGGAGAAGCGCGCGATCAAAACGAACATTTTGTACAACGTCCTGGAAAGTGCTGACTCAGCATTTTTGAAAATTCAATCCCAGATAGCTGCTGTCTTGCTGTTTTGACGGCGGGGTCATAATAATATTTTTTGTTTGTCCCGACAAGGTGCATGTGTATACCGAATTTTGTGGCTGTACGACAAAGTTTATTGCAGACCCCCTCCCATTGACGCAATGCATTTTGGGTTTTGCAGGTGGCGCTGTAGAGGCCATTTTTAAATCCCGATATTGAAACACATATTAAAAAAAATTTTTCACCGGAACTGAATTTTATGCAAAGTTTGGTGAGTTTTCGAGCATGTTCAGGGGGTCAAATTCCAGTTTAAAGAGCAGAAGAAGAAGAAGAAGAAGAAGAAGAAGAAGAAAGAATTAAAGCCGCGAGCGGCGTCAAAAGGCCCTCGCCCGCTGCTTACCTGACCCCCCCCGTTTTATTCTTTCATTGATGTTTGTCAAATTTGGCACATTTCCATGGCAACAAGTACATTTGATTTGATGGGAGATTTTTCACTTGGGCCCATTAGAATAACATGGGGAACTTCAGCCATCGCCACGGCAACAGCGTTGATATTACAATATGGTTACCATTTGCTTTTTTGATCGGGACGACATGAAGGAATTATCACCCAAATTCCATTCATTTCTGATAAACTAATAATTTTACTCCCCATACATATTTTATTTTGATTCTGTAGGGGGCGCTGTAACACCGATTTTCAAAATTTCACTGTCAATGTGTCCAGGAAGGAAGGATTAATCAGTGTTTAGAATTTGGTTTGGATTGGAGTCATTATGTAGAAATGGCAGCCATTTATCACACTGAAAAAATGGCGAAATTTGACATCAAATTTGCGGCGTTGCCACGTGGAAACCGTAATCTGAAGATTTGTGAATTGGATAACTTTTAATTGTCTACTTGTGTAGATGGTGTCCACCAAATTTCAGCTCATTTGGAAAAGCGCGCGATAAAAACGAACATTTTGTACGACGTCCTGGAAAACGCTGACTCAGCAATTTTGAAAATTCAATCCCAGCTCGCTGCTTTCCGGCTGTTCTGAGGTCGGGGTCATAATAACATTTTTTGTTTGTCCCAACACGGCGTATCTGTATACCGAATTTTTTGGCTGTACGACAAAGTTTATTGCGGACCCCCTCCCATCGACGCAATGCATTTTGGGTTTTGCAGGTGGCGCTGTAGGGCCAATTTTCAAATCCCAATATTGAAATTCATATTAAAAAAAATTTTTCGCCGGAACTGAATTTTGTGCAAAATTTGGTGAGTTTTCGAGCATGTTTAGGGGGTCAAATTCCAGTTTAAAGAGCAGAAGAAGAAGAAGAAGAAAGAAAGAATAATATTTTTTGCAAAAACAATATGCTTTTTTTTTTCTGCCATTATTTCGCCCACATGTTATATATTTTCGGAAAGGTCTCAACAAGCCCGACACGTCTGTGAGGTGTTTGAGAGTGTGGATGTCTGTGGTCGAGCGCTACGCGCTCGACAAGTCATGTTTGTGTGTGAGAGTGTGTGTGTGTTTTTTGTATTTGTACACGTGTGTATGAGTGCATGTCGGGGTGTGTGTGTCTGGACATGTTGGCCTATGTCTGAGGTCGAGCGCTGCGCGCTCGACTTGTCATTTTTGTACGTTTGAGTGTGTGAAAGGCCTGTGGTTGAGCGCTATGCGCTCGACAAATCGTGTGTGTGTGTGCATTTTTGTGTTTGTGAACGTGTGTGTGAGTGCATGTCGGGGTGTGTGTGTCTGGACATGTTGTATGATGTCTGTGGTCGAGCGCTGCGCGCTCGACTTGTCATCGTTGTGTGTTTTAAGAGTGTGAAAGGCCTGAGGTCGAGCGCTGCGCGCTCGACTAGTCGTTGTCTGTGTTGCAGAAACAATAGGCCCTTCGCCCTTGGCAGGCCAGGGGCTCGGGCCTAATTAAAGCCGCGAGCGGCGTCAAAAGGCCCTCGCCCGCCGCTTACCTGACCCGCCCCGTTTTATTCTTTCATTGATGTTTGTCAAATTTGGCACATTTCCATGGCAACAAGTACATTTGATTTGATGGGAGCTTTTTCACTTTGGCCCATTAGAATAACATGGGGAACTTAAGCCATCGCTACGGCAACACCGTTGATATTACAATATGGTTACCATTGGCTTTTTTGATCGGGACGACATGAAGGAATTACCACCCAAATTCCATTCATTTCTGATAAACTAATAATTTTACTCCCCATACAGATTTTATTTTGATTCTGTAGGGGGCGCTGTAATGCCGATTTTCAAAATGTCACTGTCTATGTGTCCAGGAAGGAAGGATTAATCAGTGTTTAAAATTTGGTTTGGATTGGAGTCATAATGTAGAAATGGCAGCCATTTATCACACTGAAAAAATGGCAAAATTTGACATCAAATTTGCGGCGTTGCCACGCGGAAACCGTGATCTGAAGATTTGTGAATTGGATAACTTTTAATTGTCTACTCGTGTAGATGGTGTCCACCAAATTTCAGCTCATTTGGAGAAGCGCGCGATCAAAACGAACATTTTGTACGACGTCCTGGAAAACGCTGACTCAGCATTTTTTAAAATTCAATCCCAGATAGCTGCTTTCCTGCTGTTTTGAGGTCGGGGTCATAATAATATTTTTTGTTTGTCCCGACAACACGCATGTGTATACCAAATTTTGTGGCTGTATGACAAAGTTTTTTGCGGACCCCCTCCCATCGACGCAATGCATTTTGGGTTTTGCAGGTGGCGCTGTAGAGCCAATTTTTAAATCCCAATATTGAAATTCACATTTAAAAAAATTTTTCGCCGGAACTGAATTTTGTGCAAAATTTGGTGAGTTTTCGAGCATGTTCAGGGGGTCAAATTCCTGTTTAAAGAGCAGAAGAAGAAGAAGAAGAAAGAAAGAAAGAAAGAAAGATTAAAGCCGCGAGCGGCGTCAAAAGGCCCTCGCCCGCTGCTTACCTGACCCGCCCCGTTTCATTCTTTCATTGATGTTTGTCAAATTTGGCACATTTCCATGGCAACAAGTAAATTTGATTTGATGGGAGATTTTTCACTTGGGCCCATTTGAATAACATGGGGAACTTCAGCCATCGCCACGGCAACACCGTTAAAATTACAATATGGTTACCATTTGCTTTTTTGATGGGGACCACATGAAGAATTCATCCCCCAAATTTCATTCATTTCTGACAAACTAAGAATTTTGCTCCCCATACAGATATTATTTTGATTCTGTAGGGGGCGCTGTAATGCCAATTGTGAAAATGGTACTGTCAATGTGTCCCGATAAGAAAGGTCAATAAGTGTTTAAGATTTGGTTGAGATTGGATTTGTTATGTACGAATGGCAGCCATTTGTCACACTGAAAAAATGGCAAAATTTGACATCAACTTTGCGGCGTTGCCACGCGGAAACCGTGATCTGAAGATTTGTGAATTGGATAACTTTTAATTGTCTACTTGTGTAGATGGTGTCCACCAAATTTCAGCTCATTCGGAGAAGCGCGCGATCAAAACGAACATTTTGTACGACGTCCTGGAAAACGCTGACTCAGCAATTTTGAAAATTCAATCCCAGCTCGCTGCCTTCCTGCTGTTTTGACGGCGGGGTCATAGTAATATTTTTTGTTTGTCCCGACAACACGCATCTGTATCCCGAATTTTGTGGCTGTGCGACAAAGTTTATTGCGGAACCCCTCCCATTGATGCAATGCATTTTGGGTTTTGCAGGTGGCGCTGCAGAGCCAATTTTTAAATCCCAATATTGAAATTCATATTAAAAAAAATTTTTCGCCGGAACTGAATTTTGTGCAAAATTTGGTGAGTTTTCAAGCATGTTCAGGGGGTCAAATTCCAGTTTAAAGAGCAGAAGAAGAAGAAGAAGAAAGAAAGAAAGAAAGAAAGAAAGATTAAAGCCGCGAGCGGCGTCAAAAGGCCCTCGCCCGCCGCTTGCCTTACCCGCCCTGCTTTATTCTTTCATTGATGTTTGTCAAATTTGGCACATTTCCATGGCAACAAGTAAAATTGATTTGATGGGCAATTTTTCACTTTGGCCCATTAGGATAACATGGGGAACTTAAGCCATCGCCACGGCAACACCGTTGATATTACAATATGGTTACCATTTGCTTTTTTGATCGGGACGACATGACGGAATTATCACCCAAATTCCATTCATTTCTGATAAACTAATAATTGTACTCCCCATACAGATTTTATTTTGATTCTGTAGGGGGCACTGTAATGCCGATTGTGAAAATTTCACTGTCAATGTATCCAGGAAGGAAGGACTAATCAGTGTTTAAAATTTGGTTTGGATTGGAGTCATAATGTAGAAATGGCAGCCATTTATCACACTGAAAAAATGGCAAAATTTGACATCAATTTTGCGGCGTTGCCACGCAGAAACCGTTATCTGAAGATTTGTGAATTGGATAACTTTTAATTGTCTACTCGTGTAGATGGTGTCCACCAAATTTCAGCTCATTTGGAGAAGCGCGCGATCAAAACGAACATTTTGTACGACGTCCTGGAAAACGCTGACTTGGCATTTTTGAAAATTCAATCCCAGCTCGCTGCTTTCCTGCTGTTTTGAGGTCGGGGTCATAATAATATTTTTTGTTTGTCCCGACAACGTGCCTGTGTATACCGAATCTTGTGGCTGTACGACAAAGTTTATTGCGGACCCCCTCCCATTGACGCAATGCATTTTGGGTTTTGCAGGTGGCGCTGTAGAGGCAATTTTTAAATCCCAATATTGAAATTCATATTAAAAAAAATTTTTCGCCGGAACTGAATTTTGTGCAAAATTTGGTGAGTTTTCGAGCATGTTCAGGGGGTCAAATTCCAGTTTAAAGAGCAGAAGAAGAAGAAGAAAGAAAGAAAGAATAATATTTTTTGCAAAAACAATATGCGATTTTTTTTCTGCCATTAATTCGCCCACATGTTATATATTTTCGGAAAGGTCTCGACAAGCCCGACGCATCTGTCAGGTGTTTGAGAGTGTGAATGTCTGTGGTCGAGCGCTACGCGCTCGACAAGTCATGTTTGTGTGTGAGAGTGTGTGTGCGTTTTTTGTATTTGTACAGGTGTGTATGAGTGCATGTCGGGGTGTGTGTGTCTGGACATGTTGGCCTATGTCTGAGGTCGAGCGCTGTGCGCTCGACTTGTCACTTTTGTACGTTTGAGTGTGTGAAAGGCCTGTTGTCGAGCGCTGCGCGCTCGAAAATTCGTGTGTGTGTGTGCATTTTTGTGTTTGTACACACGTATGTGTGAGTGCGTGTCGGTGTGTGTGTGTCTGGACATGTTGAATGATGTCTGAGGTCGAGCGCTGCGCGCTCGACTTGTCATCGTTGTGTGTTTTGAGAGTGTGAAAGGCCTGAGGTCGAGCGCTGCGCGCTCGACTAGTCGTTGTCTGTGTTGCAGAAACAATAGGCCCTTCGCCCTTGGCAGGCCAGGGGCTCGGGCCTAATTAAAGCCGCGAGCGGCGTCAAAAGGCCCTCGCCCGCCGCTTACCTGACCCGCCCCGTTTCAGTCTTTCATTGATGTTTGTCAAATTTGGCACATTTCCATGGCAACAAGTAAATTTGATTTGATGGGAGATTTTTCACTTGGGCCCATTAGAATAACATGGGGAACTTAAGCCATCGCCACGGCAACACCGTTTATAATACAATATGGTTACCATTTGATTTTTTGATCAGGACCACATGAAGAATTTATCCCCCAAATTTCATTAATTTCTGATAAACTAATAATTTTACTCCCCATACAGATTTTATTTTGATTCTGTAGGGGGCGCTGTAACGCCAATTTCCAAAATTTCACTGTCAATGTGTCCAGATAAGAAGGGTCAATAAGTGTTTAAAATTTGGTTTGGATTGGAGTCATTATGTCGAAATGGCAGCCATTTATCACACTGAAAAAATGGCAAAATTTGACATCAACTTTGTGGCGTTGCCACGCGGAAACCGTGATCTGAAGATTTGTGAATTGGATAACTTTTAATTGTCTACTCGTGTAGATGGTGTCCACCAAATTTCAGCTCATTTGGAGAAGCGCGCGATCAAAACGAACATTTTGTACGACGTCCTGGAAAACGCTGACTCAGCAATTTTGAAAATTCAATCCCAGCTCGCTGCTTTCCTGCTGTTTTGAGGTCGGGGTCATGATAATATTTTTTGTTTGTCCCGACAACGCGCATATGTATACCAAATTTTGTGGCTGTACGACAAAGTTTTTTGCGGACTCCCTCCCATCGACGCAATGCATTTTGGGTTTTGCAGGTGGCGCTGTAGAGCCAATTTTTAAATCCCAATATTGAAATTCATATTAAAAAAAATTTTTCGCCGGAACTGAATTTTGTGCAAAATTTGGTGAGTTTTCGAGCATGTTCAGGGGGTCAAATTCCAGTTTAAAGAGCAGAAGAAGAAGAAGAAGAAGAAAGAAAGAAAGAAAGAAAGAATAATATTTTTTGCAAAAACAATATGCTTTTTTTTTTTTCTGCCATTATTTCACCCACATGTTATATATTTTCGGAAAGGTCTCAACAAGCCGGACGCGTCTGTGAGGTGTTTGATAGTGTGAATGTCTGTGGTCGAGCGCTACGCGCTCGACAAGTCATGTTTGTGTGTGAGAGTGTGTGTGTGTTTTTTGTGTTTGTACACGTGTGTATGAGTGCATGTTGGGGTGTGTGTGTCTGGACATGTTGGCCTATGTCTGAGGTCGAGCGCTGCGCGCTCGACTTGTCATTTTTGTACGTTTGAGCGTGTGAAAGGCCTTGGTCGAGCGCTGCGCGCTCGAAAAGTTGTGTGTGTGTGTGCGTTTTTGTGTTTGTACACGTGAATGTGTGAGTGCATGTCGGGGTGTGTGTGTCTGGACATGTTGTATGATGTCTGTGGTCGAGCGCTGCGCGCTCGACTTGTCATCGTTGTGTGTTTTGAGAGTGTGAAAGGCCTGAGGTCGAGCGCTGCGCGCTCGACTAGTCGTTGTCTGTGTTGCAGAAACAATAGGCCCTTCGCCCTTGGCAGGCCAGGGGCTCGGGCCTAATAATATTTTTTGCAAAAACAATATGCTTTTTTTTTTCTGCCATTATTTCGCCCACATGTTATATATTTTCGGAAAGGTCTCAACAAGCCCGACGCGTCTGTGAGGTGTTTGAGAGTGTGAATGTCTGTGGTCGAGCGCTACGCGCTCGACAAGTCATGTTTGTGTGTGAGAGTGTGTGTGCGTTTTTTGTATTTGTACACGTGTGTATGAGTGCATGTCGGGGTGTGTGTGTCTGGACATGTTGGCCTATGTCTGAGGTCGAGCGCAACGCTCTCGACTTGTCATTTTTGTACGTTTGAGTGTGTGAAAGGCCTGTGGTCGAGCGCTACGCGCTCGAAAAGTCGTGTGTGTGTGTGCGTTTTTGTGTTTGTACACACGTATGTGTGAGTGCATGTTGGTGTGTGTGTGTCTGGACATGTTGTATGATGTCTGTGGTCGAGCACTGCGCGCTCGACTTGTCATCGTTGTGTGTTTTGAGAGTGTGAAAGGCCTGAGGTCGAGCGCTGCGCGCTCGACTAGTCGTTGTCTGTGTTGCAGAAACAATAGGCCCTTCGCCCTTGGCAGGCCAGGGGCTCGGGCCTAAATATTTTTTGCAAAAACAATATGCGATTTTTTTTTCTGCCATTATTTCGCCCACATATTATATATTTTCGGAAAGGTCTCGACAAGCCCGACGCGTCTGTGAGGTGTCTGAGAGTGTGAACGCCTGTGGTCGAGCGCTACGCGCTCGACAAGTCATGTTTGTGTGTGAGAGTGTGTGTGCGTTTTTTGTATTTGTACACGTGTGTATGAGTGCATGTCGGGGTGTATGTGTCTGGACATGTTGGCCTATGTCTGAGGTCGAGCGCTGCGCGCTCGACTTGTCATTTTTGTACATTTGAGTGTGTGAAAGGCCTGTGGTCGAGCGCTGCACACTCGAAAAGTCATGTGTGTGTGTGCGTTTTTGTGTTTGTACACGCGTATGTGTGAGTGCGTGTCGGTGTGTGTGTGTCTGGACATGTTGAATGATGTCTGTGGTCGAGCGCTGCGCGCTCGACTTGTCATCATTGTGTGTTTTGTGAGTGTGAAAGGCCTGAGGTCGAGCGCTGCGCGCTCGACGAGTCGTTGTCTGTGTTGCAGAAACAATAGGCCCTTCGCCCTTGGCAGGCCAGGGGCTCGGGCCTAAATATTAAAGCCGCGAGCGGCGTCAAAAGGCCCTCGCCCGCTGCTTACCTGCCCCGCCCCGCTTTTTTCTTTCATTGATGTTTGTCAAATTTGGAACATTTCCATGGCAACAAGGAAATTTGATTTGATGGGAGATTTTTCACTTGGGGCCATTAGAATAACATTGGGAACTTCAGCCATCGCCACGACAACACCGTTGATATTACAATATGGTTACCATTTGCTTTTTTGATCGGGACGACATGAAGGAATTATCATCCAAATTCCATTCATTTCTGACAAACTAATAATTTTACTCCCCATACAGATTTTATTTTGATTCTGTAGGGGGCGCTGTAACGCCGATTTTCAAAATTTAAATGTCAATGTGTCCAGGAAGGAAGGATTAATCAGTGTTTAAAATTTGGTTTGGATTGGAGTCATTATGTCGAAATGGCAGCCATTTATCACACTGAAAAAATGGCAAAATTTGACATCAACTTTGCGGCGTTGCCACGCGGAAACCGTGATCTGAAGATTTGTGAATTGGATAACTTTTAGTTGTCTACTTGTGTAGATGGTGTCCACCAAATTTCAGCTCATTCGGAGAAGCGCGCGATCAAAACGAACATTTTGTAGGACGTCCTGGAAAACGCTGACTCAGCATTTTTGAAAATTCAATCCCAGACAGCTGCTTTCCTGCTGTTTTAACGATGGGCTCATAATAACATTTTTTGTTTGTCCCGACAAGGCGCATGTGTATACCGAATTTTGTGGCTGTACGACAAAGTTTATTGCGGACCCCATCCCATTGACGCAATGCATTTTGGGTTTTGCAGGTGGCGCTGTAGAGCCAATTTTTAAATCCCAATATTGAAATTCATATTAAAAAAAATTTTTCGCCGGAACTGAATTTTGTGCAAAATTTGGTGAGTTTTCGAGCATGTTCAGGGGGTCAAATTCCAGTTTAAAGAGCAGAAGAAGAAGAAGAAGAAGAAGAAGAAGAAAGAAAGAATTAAAGCCGCGAGCGGCGTCAAAAGGCCCTCGCCCGCCGCTTACCTGACCCGCCCCGTTTCATTCTTTCATTGATGTTTGTCAAACTTGGCTCATTTCCATGGCAACAAGTAAATTTGATTTGATGGGAGATTTTTCACTTTGGCCCATTAGAATAACAGGGAACTTCAGCCATCGCCACGGCAACACCTTTGAAATTACAACATGGTTACCATTTGCTTTTCTGATCGAGACCACATGAAGGAATTATCACCCAACTTTCATTGATTTCTGACAAACTAATAATTTTACTCCCCATACAAATTTTATTTTTAATCCATAGGGGGCGCTGTAACGCCGATTTTCAGAATTTCTCTGTCAATGTGTCCTGATCAGAAGGGTCAATAAGTGTTTAAAATTTGGTTTGGATTGGAGTCATTATGTGGAAATGGCAGCCATTTATCACACTGAAAAAATGGCAAAATTTGACATCAACTTTGCGGCGTTGCCACGCGGAAACCGTGATCTGAAGATTTGTGAATTGGATAACTTTTATTTGTCTACTTGTGTAGATGGTGTCCACCAAATTTCAGCTCATTTGGAGAAGCGCGCGATCAAAACGAACATTTTGTACGACGTCCTGGAAAACGCTGACTCAGCAATTTTGAAAATTCAATCCCAGATAGCTGCTTTCCTGCTGTTCTGAGGGCAGGGTCATAATAATATTTTTTGTTTGTCTCAACAAGGCGCATATGTATACCGAATTTTGTGGCTGTACGACAAAGTTTATTGCAGACGCCCTCCCATTGACGCAATGCATTTTGGGTTTTGCAGATGGCGCTGTCGAGCCAATTTTTAAATCCCAATATTGAAATTCATATAAAAAAAAATTTTTCGCCGGAACTGAATTTTGTGCAAAATTTGGTGAGTTTTCGAGCATGTTCAGGGGGTCAAATTCCAGTTTAAAGAGCAGAAGAAGAAGAAGAAGAAGAAAGAAAGAAAGAATATTAAAGCCGCGAGCGGCGTCAAAAGGCCCTCGCCCGCCGCTTACCTGACCCGCCCCGTTTTATTCTTTCATTGATGTTTGTCAATTTTGGCACATTTCCATGGCAACAAGTACATTTGATTTCATGGGAGATTTTTCACTTGGGCCCATTAGAATAACATGGGGAACTTCAGCCATCGCCACGGCAACACCGTTAAAATTACAACATGGTTACCATTTGCTTTTTTGATCGCAACCACATGAAGGAATTATCAGCCAAATTTCATTCATTTCTGACAAACTAATAATATGACTCCCCATACACATTTCATTTTGATTCTGTAGGGGGCGCTGTAACGCCGAATCTGAAAATGTCATTGTCAATGTGTCCAGATTAGAAGGGTCAATAAGTGTTTAAGATTTGGTTGAGATTCGATGTGTTATGTACGAATGGCAGCCATTTGTCACCCTCAAAAAATGGCAAAATTTGACATCAACTTTGCGGCGTTGCCACGCGGAAACCGTGATCTGAAGATTTGTGAATTGGATAACTTTTAATTCTCTACTTGTGTCGATGGTGTCCACCAAATTTCAGCTCATTTGGAGAAGCGCGCGATCAAAACGAACATTTTGTACGACGTCCTGGAAAACGCTGACTCAGCAATTTTGAAAATTCAATCAAAGCTCGCTGCTTTCCTGCTGTTTTGAGGTCGGGGTCATAATAATATTTTTTGTTTGTCCCGACAACGCGCATGTGTATACCAAATTTTGTGGCTGTACGACAAAGTTTATTGCGGACCCCCTCCCATTGACGCAATGCATTTTGGGTTTTGCAGGTGGCGCTGTAGGGCCAATTTTTAAATCCCAATATTGAAATTCATATTAAAAAAAATTTTTCGCCGGAACTGAATTTTGTGCAAAATTTGGTGAGTTTTCGAGCATGTTCAGGGGGTCAAATTCCAGTTGAAAGAGCAGAAGAAGAAGAAGAAGAAGAAGAAAGAAAGAATAATATTTTTTGCAAAAACAATATGCTTTTTTTTTTCCTGCCATTATTTCGCCCACATGTTATATATTTTCGGAAAGGTCTCGACAAGCCTGACGTGTCTGTGAGGTGTTTGAGAGTGTGAATGTCTGTGGTCGAGCGCTACGCGCTCGACAAGTCATGTTTGTGTGTGAGAGTGTGTGTGTGTTTTTTGTATTTGTACACGTGTGTATGAGTGCATGTCGGGGCGTGTGTGTCTGGACATGTTGGCCTATGTCTGAGGTCGAGCGCTTCGCGCTCGACTTGTCATTTTTGTATGTTTGAGTGTGTGAAAGGCCTGAGGTCGAGCGCTGCGCGCTCGAAAATTCGTGTGTGTGTGTGCGTTTTTGTGTTTGTACACGCGTATGTGTGAGTGCGTGTCGGTGTGTGTGTGTCTGGACATGTTGTATGATGTCTGTGGTCGAGCGCTGCGCGCTCGACTTGTCATCGTTGTGTGTGTTGAGAGTGTGAAAGGCCTGAGGTCGAGCGCTGCGCGCTCGACTAGTCGTTGTCTGTGTCGCAGAAACAATAGGCCCTTCGCCCTTGGCAGGCCAGGGGCTCGGGCCTAAATATTTTTTGCAAAAACAATATGCTTTTTTTTTTCCTGCCGTTATTTCGCCCACATGTTATATATTTTCAGAAAGGTCTCGACAAGCCCGACGTGTCTGTGAGGTGTTTGAGAGTGTGAATGCCTGTGGTCAAGCGCTATGCGCTCGACAAGTCATGTTTGTGTGTGAGAGTGTGTGTGCGTTTTTTGTATTTGTACACGTGTGTATGAGTGCATGTTGGGGTGTGTGTGTCTGGACATGGTGGCCTATGTCTGAGGTCGAGCGCTGCGCGCTCGACTTGTCATTTTTTTACGTTTGAGTGTGTGAAAGGCCTTGGTCGAGCGCTGCGCGCTCGAAAAATCGTGTGTGTGTGTGCGTTTTTGTGTTTGTGCACGTGTATGTGTGAGTGCGTGTCGGTGTGTGTGTGTCTGGACATGTTGTATGATGTCTGTGGTCGAGCGCTGCGCGCTCGACTTGTCATCGTTGTGTGTTTTGAGTGTGTGAAAGGCCTGAGGTCGAGCGCTGCGCGCTCGACTAGTCGTTGTCTGTGTTGCAGAAACAATAGGCCCTTCGCCCTTGGCAGGCCAGGGGCTCGGGCCTAATTAAAGCCGCGAGCGGCGTCAAAAGGCCCTCGCCCGCCGCTTACCTGACCCGCCCCGTTTTATTCTTTCATTGATGTTTGTCAAATTTGGCACATTTCCATGGCAACAAGTACATTTGATTTGATGGGACATTTTTCACTTGGGCCCATTAGAATAACATGGGGAACTTCAGCCATCGCCACGGCAACACCGTTGATAATACAATATGGTTACCATTTGCTTTTTTGATCGGGACGACATGACGGAATTATCACCCAAATTTCATTCATTTCTGATAAAGTAATTATTTTACTCCCCATACAGATTTCATTTTGATTCTGTAGGGGGCGCTGTAATGCCGATTTTCAAAATTTAAATGTCAATGTGTCCAGTAAGGAAGGATTAATCAGTGTTTAAAATTTAGTTTGGATTGGAGTCATTATGTACGAATGGCAGCCATTTATCACACTGAAAAAATGGCAAAATTTGACATCAACTTTGCGGCGTTGCCACGCGGAAACCGTAATCTGAAGATTTGTGAATTGGATAACTTTTAATTGTCTACTCGTGTAGATGGTGTCCACCAAATTTCAGCTCATTCGGAGAAGCGCGCGATTAAAACGAACATTTTGTACGACGTCCTGGAAAATGCTGACTCAGCATTTTTGAAAATTCAATCCCAGCTCGCTGCTTTCCTACTGTTTTGAGGTCGGGGTCATAATAATATTTTTTGTTTGTCCCGACAACGCGTATGTGTATACCAAATGTTGTGGCTGTACGACAAAGTTTTTTGCGGACTCCCTCCCATCGACGCAATGCATTTTGGGTTTTGCAGGTGGTGCTGTAGAGCCAATTTTTAAATCCCAATATTGAAATTCACATTAAAAAAAATTTTTCGCCGGAACTGAATTTTGTGCAAAATTTGGTGAGTTTTCGAGCATGTTCAGGGGGTCAAATTCCAGTTTAAAGAGCAGAAGAAGAAGAAGAAGAAGAAGAAGAAGAAGAAGAAGAAGAAGATTAAAGCCGCGAGCGGCGTCAAAAGGCCCTCGCCCGCTGCTTACCTGACCCGCCCCGTTTTATTCTTTCATTGATGTTTGTCAAATTTGGCACATTTCCATGGCAACAAGCAAAATTGATTTGATGGGAGATTTTTCACTTGGGCCCATTAGGATAACATGGGGAACTTCAGCCATCACCACGGCAACACCGTTGAAATTACAACATGGTTACCATTTGTTTTTTTGATCGGGACGACATGACGGAATTATCATCCAAATTTCATTCATTTCTGATAAACTAATAATTTTACTCCCCATACAGATTTCATTTTGATTCTGTAGGGGGCGCTGTAACGCCGAATCTGAAAATGTCATTGTCAATGTGTCCAGATTAGAAGGGTCAATAAGTGTTTAAGATTTGGTTGAGATTCGATGTGTTATGTACGAATGGCAGCCATTTGTCACCGTCAAAAAATGGCAAAATTTGACATCAAATTTGCGGCGTTGCCACGCGGAAACCGTAATCTGAAGATTTGTGAATTGGATAACTTTTAATTGTCTACTCGTGTAGATGGTGTCCACCAAATTTCAGCTCATTTGGAGAAGCGCACGATCAAAACGAACATTTTGTACGACGTCCTGGAAAACGCTGACTCAGCAATTTTGAAAATTCAATCCCAGCTCGCTGCTTTCCTGCTGTTTTGAGGTCGGGGTCATAATAATATTTTTTGTTTGTCCCGACAACGCGCATGTGTATACCAAATTTTGTGGCTGTACGACAAAGTTTATTGCGGACCCCCTCCCATTGACGCAATGCATTTTGGGTTTTGCAGGTGGCGCCGTAGAGCCAATTTTCAAATCCCAATATTGAAATTCATATAAAAAAAAAATTTTCGCCGGAACTGAATTTTCTGCAAAATTTGGTGAGTTTTTGAGCATGTTCAGGGGGTCAAATATCAGTTTAAAGAGCAGAAGAAGAAGAAGAAGAAGAAGAAGAAGAAGAAGAAAGAATTAAAGTCGCGAGCGGCGTCAAAAGGCCCTCGCCCGCCGCTTACCTGACCCGCCCCGTTTTATTCTTTCATTGATGTTTGTCAAATTTGGCACATTTCCATGGCAACAAGTAAATTTGATTTGATGGGAGATTTTTCACTTGGGCCCATTAGAATAACATGGGGAACTTCAGCCATCGCCACGGCAACACCGTTGATATTACAATATGCTTACCATTGGCTTTTTTGATCGGGTCGACATGAAGGAATTATCACCCAAATTCCATTCATTTCTGATAAACTAATAATTTTACTTCCCATACAGATTTTATTTTAATTCTGAAGGGGGCGCTGTAATGCCGATTTTCAAAATTTCACTGTCAATGTGTCCAGGAAGGAAGTATTAATCAGTGTTTAAAATTTGGTTTCGATTAGAGTCATTATGTAGAAATGGCAGCCTTTTATCACACTGAAAAAATGGCAAAATTTGACATCAACTTTGCGGCGTTGCCACGTGGAAACCGTGATCTGAAGATTTGTGAATTGGATAACTTTTAATTGTCTACTCGTGTAGATGGTGTCCACCAAATTTCAGCTCATTTGGAGAAGCGCGCGATCAAAACGAACATTTTGTACGACGTCCTGGAAAACGCTGACTCAGCAATTTTGAAAATTCAATCCCAGCTTGCTGCTTTCCTGCTGTTTTGAAGGCGGGGTCATAATAATATTTTTTGTTTGTCCCGACAATGTGCATGTGTATACCGAATTTTGTGGCTGTACGACAAACTTTATTGCAGACCCCCTCCCATTGACGCAATGCATTTTGGGTTTTGCAGGTGGCGCTGTAGAGCCAATTTTTAAATGCCAATATTAAAATTCATATTAAAAAAAATTTTTCACCGGAACTGAATTTTGTGCAAAGTTTGGTGAGTTTTCGAGCATGTTCAGGGGGTCAAATTCCTGTTTAAAGAGCAGAAGAAGAAGAAGAAGAAGAAAGAAAGAAAGAAAGAATATTAAAGCCGCGAGCGGCGTCAAAAGGCCCTCGCCTGCCGCTTACCTGACCCGCCCCGTTTCGTTCTTTCATTGATGTTTGTCAAATTTGGCACATTTCCATGGCAACAAGTAAAATTGATTTGATGGGAGATTTTTCACTTGGGCCCATTAGAATAACATGGGGAACTTTAGCCATCACCACGGCAACACCGTTGATATTACAATATGGTTACCATTTGCTTTTTTGATCGAGACGACATGAAGGAATTATCACCCAAATTTCATTCATTTCTGATAAACTAATAATTTTACTCCCCATACAGATTTCATTTTGATTCTGTAGGGGGCGCTGTAACGCCGATTTTAGAAATTTCACTGTGTATGTGTCCAGGAAGGAAGGATTAATCAGTGTTTAAAATTTGGTTTGGATTGGAGTCATTATGTAGAAATGGCAGCCATTTATGACACTGAAAAAATGACAAAATTTGACATCAACTTTGCGGCGTTGCCACACGGAAACCGTGATCTGAAGATTTGTGAATTGGATAACTTTTAATTGTCTACTTGTGTAGATGGTGTCCACCAAATTTCAGCTCATTTGGAGAAGCGCGCGATCAAAACGAACATTTTGTACGACGCCCTGGAAAACGCTGACTCAGCAATTTTGAAAATTCAATCCGAGCTGGCTGCTTTCCTGCTGTTTTGAGGTCGGGGTCATAATAATATTTTTTGTTTGTCCCAACAACGCGCATGTGTATACCGAATTTTGTGGCTGTACGACAAAGTTTATTGCGGACCCCCTCCCATTGACGCAATGCATTTTGGGTTTTGCAGGTGGCGCTGTAGGGCCAATTTTTAAATCCCAATATTGAAACACATACTAAAAAAAATTTTTCGCCGGAACTGAATTTTGTGCAAAGTTTGGTGAGTTTTCGAGCATGTTCAGGGGGTCAAATTCCAGTTTAAAGAGCAGAAGAAGAAGAAGAAGAAGAAAGAAAGAAAGAATATTAAAGCCGCGAGCGGCGTCAAAAGGCCCTCGCCCGCTGCTTACCTGCCCCGCCCTGCTTTATTCTTTCATTGATGTTTGTCAAATTTGGCACATTTCCATGGCAACAAGTACATTTGATTTGATGGGAGATTTTTCACTTGGGCCCATTAGAATAACATGGGGAACTTCAGCCATCGCCACGGCAACACCGTTGATATTACAATATGGTTACCATTTGCTTTTTTGATCGGGATGACATGAAGAATTTATCAACCAATTTCCATTCATTTCTCATAAACTAATAATTTTACTCCCCATACAGATTTTATTTTGATTCTGTAGGGGGCGCTGTCACGCCAATTTCCAAAATTTCACTGTCAATGTGTCCAGATAAGAAGGGTCAATAAGTGTTTAAAATTTGGTTTGGATTGGAGTCATTATGTAGAAATGGCAACCATTTATCACATTGAAAAAATGACAAAATTTGACATCAACTTTGCGGCGTTGCCACGCGGAAACCGTAATCTGAAGATTTGTGAATTGGATAACTTTTAATTGTCTACTCGTGTAGATGGTGTCCACCAAATTTCAGCTCATTTGGAGAAGCGCGCGATCAAAACGAACATTTTGTACGACGTCCTGGAAAACGCTGACTCAGCTATTTTGAAAATTCAATCCCAGCTCGCTGCTTTCTTGCTGTTTTGACGATGGGGTCATAATGATATTTTTTGTTTGTCCCGAAAAGGCGCATGTGTATACCGAATCTTGTTGCTGTACGACAAAGTTTATTGCGGACCCCCTCCCATTGACGCAATGCATTTTGGGTTTTGCAGGTGGCGCTGTAGAGGCAATTTTTAAATCCCAATATTGAAACACATATTAAAAAAAATTTTTCGCCGGAACTGAATTTTGTGCAAAATTTGGTGAGTTTTCAAGCATGTTTAGGGGGTCAAATTCCAGTTTAAAGAGCAGAAGAAGAAGAAGAAGAAGAAGAAGATTAAAGCCGCGAGCGGCGTCAAAAGGCCCTCGCCCGCCGTTTACCTGACCCCCCCCGTTTTATTCTTTCATTGATGTTTGTCAAATTTGGCACATTTCCATGGCAACAAGTAAAATTGATTTGATGGGAGATTTTTCACTTTGGCCCATTAGAATAACATGGGGAACTTCAGCCATTGCCACGGCAACACCGTTGATAATACAACATGGTTACCATTTGCTTTTTTGATCGGGACGACATGAAGGAATTATCACCCAAATTCCATTCATTTCTGATAAACTAATAATTTTACTCCCCATACAGATTTTATTTTGATTCTGTAGGGGGCGCTGTAACACCTATTTCCAAAATTTCACTGTCAATGTGTCCAGATAAGAAGGGTCAATAAGTGTTTAAAATTTGGTTTGGATTGGAGTCATTATGTAGAAATGGCAGCCATTTATCACACTGAAAAAATGGCAAAATTTGACATCAACTTTGCGGCGTTGCCACGCGGAAACCGTAATCTGAAGATTTGTGAATTGGATAACTTTTAATTGTCTACTTGTGTAGATGGTGTCCACCAAATTTCAGCTCATTTGGAGAAGCGCACGATCAAAACGAACATTTTGTACGACGTCCTGGAAAACGCTGACTCAGCAATTTTGAAAATTCAATCCCAGCTCGCTGCTTTCCAGCTGTTCTGAGGTCGGGGTCATAATAATATTTTTTTTTTGTCCCGACAACGCGCATCTGTATCCCGAATTTTGTGGCTGTGCGACAAAGTTTATTGCGGACGCCCTCTCATTGACGCAATGCATTTTGGGTTTTGCAGGTGGCGCTGTAGAGCCAATTTTTAAATCCCAATATTGAAATTCATATTAAAAAAAATTTTTCGCCGGAACTGAATTTTGTGCAAAATTTGGTGAGTTTTCGAGCATGTTCAGGGGGTCAAATTCCAGTTTAAAGAGCAGAAGAAGAAGAAGAAGAAGAAGAAAGAAAGAAAGAAAGATTAAAGCCGCGAGCGGCGTCAAAAGGCCCTCGCCCGCTGCTTACCTGACCCGCCCCATTTCATTCTTTCATTGATGTTTGTCAAATTTGGCACATTTCCATGGCAACAAGTTAAAATTGATTTGATGGGAGATTTTTCACTTGGGCCCATTACAATAACATGGGGAACTTCAGCCATTGCCACGGCAACACCGTTGATATTACAATATGGTTACCATTTGCTTTTTTGATCGGGACGACATGAAGGAATTTTCACCCAAATTCCATTCATTTCTGATAAACTAGTAATTTTTCTCCCCATACAGATTTTATTTTGATTCTGTAGGGGGCGCTGTAACGCCGATTATCAAACTGTCATGGTCAATGTGTCCTGATCAGAAGGGTCAATAAGTGTTTATGATTTGGTTGAGATTGGATCTGTTATGTACGAATGGCAGCCATTTATCACACTGAAAAAATGACAAAATTTGACATCAACTTTGCGGCGTTGCCACGCGGAAACCGTGATCTGAAGATTTGTGAATTGGATAACTTTTAATTGTCTACTTGTGTAGATGGGGTCCACCAAATTTCAGCTCATTTGGAGAAGCGCGTGATCAAAACGAACATTTTGTACGACGTCCTGGAAAACGCTGACTCAGCAATTTTGAAAATTCAATCCCAGCTAGCTTCTTTCCTGCTGTTTTGACGGTGGGGTCATAATAATATTTTTTGTTTGTCCCGACAACGCGCATGTGTATACCGAATTTTGTGGCTGTACGACAAACTTTATTGCAGACCCCCTCCCATTGACGCAATGCATTTTGGGTTTTGAATGTGGCGCTGTAGGGCCAATTTTTAAATCCCAAAATTGAAACACATATTAAAAAAAATTTTTCACCGGAACTGAATTTTATGCAAAGTTTGGTGAGTTTTCGAGCATGTTCAGGGGGTCAAATTCCAGTTGAAAGAGCAGAAGAAGAAGAAGAAGAAAGAAAGAAAGAAAGAAAGAAAGAAAGAAAGAATAATATTTTTTGCAAAAACAATATGCGATTTTTTTTTCTGCCGTTATTTCGCCCACATGTTATATATTTTCGGAAAGGTCTCGAGAAGCCCGACGCGTCTGTGAGGTGTTTGAGAGTGTGAATGTCTGTGGTCGAGCGCTACGCGCTCGACAAATCATGTTTGTGTGTGAGAGTGTGTGTGTGTTTTTTGTATTTGTACACATGTGTATGAGTGCATGTCGGGGTGTATGTGTCTGGACATGTTGGCCTATGTCTGAGGTCGAGCGCTGCGCGCTCGACTTGTCATTTTTGTACGTTTGAGTGTGTGAAAGGCCTGTGGTCGAGCGCTGCGCGCTCGAAAATTCGTGTGTGTGTGTGCGTTTTTGTGTTTGTACACGTGTATGTGTGAGTGCGTGTCAGTGTGTGTGTGTCTGGACATGTTGTATGATGTCTGTGGTCGAGCGCTGCGCGCTCGACTTGTCATCGTTGTGTGTGTTGAGAGTGTGAAAGGCCTGAGGTCGAGCGCTGCGCGCTCGACTCGTCGCTGTCTGTGTTGCAGAAACAATAGGCCCTTCGCCCTTGGCAGGCCAGGGGCTCGGGCCTAAAGAAAGAAAGAAAGAAAGAATATTAAAGCCGCGAGCGGCGTCAAAAGGCCCTCGCCCGCCGCTTACCTGACCCGCCCCGTTTTATTCTTTCATTGATGTTTGTCAAATTTGGCACATTTCCATGGCAACAAGTAAAATTGATTTGATGGGAGATTTTTCACTTTGGCCCATTAGGATAACATGGGGAACTTAAGCCATCGCCACGGCAACACCGTTGATATTACAATATGGTTACCATTTGCTTTTTTGATCGGGACGACATGAAGGAATTATCACACAAATTCCATTCATTTCTGATAAACTAATAATTTTACTCCCCATACAGATTTTATTTTGATTCTGTAGGGGGCGCTGTAACGCCGATTTTCAAAATTTAAGTGTCTATGTGTCCAGGAAGGAAGGATTAATCAGTGTTTAAAATTTGGTTTGGATTGGAGTCATTATGTAGAAATGGCAGCCATTTATCACACTGAAAAAATGGCAAAATTTGACATCAACTTTGCGGCGTTGCCACGCGGAAACCGTGATCTGAAGATTTGTGAATTGGATAACTTTTAATTGTCTACTTGTGTAGATGGTGTCCACCAAATTTCAGCTCATTTGGAGAAGCGCCCGATCAAAACGAACATTTTGTACGACGTCCTGGAAAACGCTGACTCAGCAATTTTGAAAATTCAATCCCAGCTTGCTGCTTTCCTGCTGTTTTGAAGGCAGGGTCATAATAATATTTTTTGTTTGTCCTGACAACGTGCATGTGTATACCGAATTTTGTGGCTGTACGACAAACTTTATTGCAGACCCCCTCCCATTGACGCAATGCATTTTGGGTTTTGCAGGTGGCGCTGTAGAGCCAATTTTTAAATGCCAATATTAAAAATCATATTAAAAAAAATTTTTCGCCGGAACTGAATTTTGTGCAAAATTTGGTGAGTTTTCGAGCATGTTCAGGGGGTCAAATTCCAGTTTAAAGAGCAGAAGAAGAAGAAGAAGAAGAAAGAAAGAATTAAAGCCGCGAGCGGCGTCAAAAGGCCCTCGCCCGCTGCTTACCTGACCCGCCCCGTTTTATTCTTTCATTGATGTTTGTCAAATTTGGCACATTTCCATGGCAACAAGTTAAAATTGATTTGATGGGAGATTTTTCACTTGGGCCCATTAGAATAACATGGGGAACTTCAGCCATCGCCACGGCAACACCGTTGAAATTACAACATGGTTACCATTTGCTTTTCTGATCGGGGCGACATGACGTAATTATCACCCAAATATCATTCATTTCTGACAAACTAATAATTTTACTCCCCATACAGATTTTATTTTGATTCTGTAGGGGGCGCTGTAACGCCAATTTTCAAAATTTCACTGTCAATGTGTCCAGGAAGGAAGGATTAATCAGTGTTTAGAATTTGGTTTGGATTGGAGTCATTATGTAGAAATGGCAGCCATTTATCACACTGAAAAAATGGCAAAATTTGACATCAACTTTGCGGCGTTGCCACGCGGAAACCGTAATCTGAAGATTTGTGAATTGGATAACTTTTAATTGTCTACTCGTGTAGATGGTGTCCACCAAATTTCAGCTCATTTGGAGAAGCGCGCGATCAAAACGAACATTTTGTACGACGTCCTGGAAAACGCTGACTCAGCATTTTTTAAAATTCAATCCCAGATAGCTGCTTTCCTGCTGTTTTGAGGTCGGGGTCATAATAATATTTTTTGTTTGTCCCGACAACGCGCATGTGTATACCAAATTTTGTGGCTGTACGACAAAGTTTTTTGCGGACCCCCTCCCATTGACACAATGCATTTTGGGTTTTGCAGGTGGCGCTGCAGAGCCAACTTTTAAATCCCAATATTGAAATTCATATTAAAAAAAAATTTTCACCGGAACTGAATTTTGTGCAAAGTTTGGTGAGTTTTCGAGCATGTTCAGGGGGTCAAATTCCAGTTTAAAGAGCAGAAGAAGAAGAAGAAGAAGAAAGAAAGAAAGAAAGAATAATATTTTTTGCAAAAACAATATGTTTTTTTTTTTTCTGCCGTTATTTCGCGCACAAGTTATATATTTTCGGAAAGGTCTCGACAAGCCCGACGCGTCTGTGAGGTGTTTGAGAGTGTAAATGTCTGTGGTCGAGCGCTACGCGCTCGACAATTCATGTGTGTGTGTGAGAGTGTGTGTGCGTTTTTTGTATTTGCACACATGTGTATGAGTGCATGTCGGGGTGTGTGTGTCTGGACATGTTGGCCTACGTCTGAGGTCGAGCGCTGTGCGCTCGACTTGTCATTTTTGTACCTTTGAGTGTGTTAAAGGCCTGTGGTCGAGCGCTACGCGCTCGACAAATCGTGTGTGTGTGTGCGTTTTTGTGTTTGTGAACGTGTGTGTGAGTGCATGTCGGGGTGTGTGTGTCTGGACATGTTGTATGATGCCTATGGTCGAGCGCTGCGCGCTCGACTTGTCATCGTTGTGTGTTTTGAGAGTGTGAGAGGCGTGAGGTCGAGCGCTGCGCGCTCGACTAGTCGTTGTCTGTGTTGCAGAAACAATAGGCCCTTCGCCCTTGGCAGGCCAGGGGCTCGGGCCTAAATATTTTTTGCAAAAACAATATGGTTTTTTTTTTCTGCCATTATTTCGCCCACATGTTATATATTTTCGGAAAGGTCTCGACAAGCCCAACGCGTCTGTGAGGTGTTTGAGAGTGTGAATGTCTGTGGTTGAGCGCTACGCGCTCGACAAGTCATGTTTGTGTGTGAGAGTGTGTGTGCGTTTTTTGTATTTGTACACGTGTGTATGAGTGCATGTCGGGGTGTGTGTGTCTGGACATGTTGGCCTATGTCTGAGGTCGAGCGCTGCGCGCTCGACTTGTCATTTTTGTACGTTTGAGCGTGTGAAAGGCCTTGGTCGAGCGCTACGCGCTCGAAAATTCGTGTGTGTGTGTGCGTTTTTGTGTTTGTACACGCGTATGTGTGAGTGCGTGTCGGTGTGTGTGTGTCTGGACATGTTGGATGATGTCTGTGGTCGAGCGCTGCGCGCTCGACTTGTCATCGTTGTGTGTTTTGAGAGTGTGAAAGGCCTGAGGTCGAGCGCTGCGCGCTCGACTAGTCGTTGTCTGTGTTGCAGAAACAATAGGCCCTTCGCCCTTGGCAGGCCAGGGGCTCGGGCCTAATTAAAGCCGCGAGCGGCGTCAAAAGGCCCTCGCCCGCTGCTTACCTGCCCCGCCCTGCTTTATTCTTTCATTGATGTTTGTCAAATTTGGCACATTTCCATGGCAACAAGTAAATTTGATTTGATGGGAGATTTTTCACTTGGGCCCATTAGGATAACATGGGGAACTTCAGCCATCGCCATGGCAACACCGTTGATAATACAATATGGTTACCATTTGCTTTTTTGATCGGGACGACATGACGGAATTATCATCCAAATTTCATTCATTTCTCATAAACTAATAATTTTACTCCCCATACAGATATTATTTTGATTCTGTAGGGGGCGCTGTAATGCCGATTTTCAAAATTTAAATGTCAATGTGTCCAGATAAGAAGGGTCAAGAAGTGTTTAAAATTTGGTTTGGATTGGAGTCATTATGTAGAAATGGCAGCCATTGATCACATTGAAAAAATGACAAAATTTGACATCAACTTTGCGGCGTTGCCACGCGGAAACCGTAATCTGAAGATTTGTGAATTGGATAACTTTTAATTGTCTACTCGTGTAGATGGTGTCCACTAAATTTCAGCTCATTTGGAGAAGCGCGCGATCAAAACGAACATTTTGTACGACGTCCTGGAAAACGCTGACTCAGCAATTTTGAAAATTCAATCCCAGCTCGCTGCTTTCCTGCTGTTTTGAGGTCGGGGTCATAATAATATTTTTTGTTTGTCCCGACAAGGCGCATGTGCATACCAAATTTTGTGGCTGTACGACAAAGTTTATTGCGGACCCTCTCCCATTGACGCAATGCATTTTGGGTTTTGCAGGTGGCGCTGTAGGGCCAATTTTTAAATCCCAATATTGAAATTCATATTAAAAAAAATTTTTCGCCAGAACTGAATTTTGTGCAAAGTTTGGTGAGTTTTTGAGCATGTTCAGGGGGTCAAATTCCAGTTTAAAGAGCAGAAGAAGAAGAAGAAGAATTAAAGCCGCGAGCGGCGTCAAAAGGCCCTCGCCCGCTGCTTACCTGACCCGCCCCGTTTTATTCTTTCATTGATGTTTGTCAAATTTGGCACATTTCCATGGCAACAAGGGTGGATTCTAACCACCAACCTTTCAGTTGGCAGTCAAACACACTAACCACTTGCGCCACAGAGACCACATACAAATGTGTCCTTGTTATTAGTAAATTTCATACTCTTCTGTTCACATGTGGTTGGAATACTCTTTTTCTATGACTGTCATATGAATAAGTTGTTGTCACCATTTTGTGTTATTTTCTTTGATCATTCTAAGTTAACACCCTGTATAACCTCTTTGTGTGAATTGCTGTGGGCTAGTTGCAGAAGTGAGGTACTTTCCGCACATGCGCAGTACAAACCAGGTTCTGGGACTGATCAGGTACTGACACATAGTGATGGGACAAATGAACTGAGGCATTGAGGCGTGTCTCGAGTAAAAGTGGGCGTGTCAGATGAAGCGTCGCTTTGAGGCTTGGGTCGCTTCCGAAAAAGTCACGTGACCGATGACAACCGAGGCCTCGGTTTGTGCAGATCACGTGATTGTTTCGTTCAACGTATCGCTGTCCCATGAAAACGTTTCGAATCTCAAGCCACACTATGGGTGTTGTTGGTGTTTGTGGAGAGAGGAGTGAGAGCGAGTTGTGGAGAAAGTCAGAGCGAGCTGCAGTTAGTACTATCCAGTAAGTATTATTAGTTAGTATTATTCAGTGTGAAATAGCATAAGCTGGAGGAGTAGGAGAAGTGTAGGAAGAGCAGCAGTTTAAATTATTTCTCAACTGCAGTGCTTTGATATGAGACATTATATATATTGTTCTTCATCAGGCTCTCTGCCTGATAAAGGTCTCAAAGACCAAAAGCTGCAAGCTTCAGTAAAGCCTTTTTTGCACAGACCTCAAGTGTGCGGATTTTTTTCTTTTGTACTAGAAGTCACTACCAAGTCCTGCACCTTCCAACAGATGAGCGGTGACCCTTCACCCCTTTATTTATGGGTTGTGTAAAATGATGGATGTTTGTGTGTGTCAATTTTACCATTTGTAAATCTCACTCCTGTATTTGGTGTCTGCACCTTCTGTCACCTTCATCAGTCACATGTGAACTAGACACTACTTTGACATGTGTATGTAAAGAAGCCATTGGGAGCCACAGTTCTACAGCAGGGCCTGCAAAGCGTGTGTTAGTTTCTGTTACCTATTCTGAAAGGCAACATGTGTACGTGAAATATGTAGAAAAGTTTAATTTATTATTAATAAAATGAGCTGTAAACTATACACTGATGTTGGGTAATGATTAGCTAATTCATGTGATGGTGCATATATATATACATATATATGTATATATATGTGTGTGTGTGTGTGTGTGTGTGTGTGTGTGTGTGTGTGTATCACAAATACTCTCACAGATGAAGCAAGGAAGAAAGAGGAAGTCCTCACTCGTGTGGGAGTATTTTGAGTTGACAAATCATAATAAGGTTTGTGAAAACTCGTAATATATTGGGTACCAGCCAAATATTGACATCAGTCCTAATATGTATGATTTTATGAAAGGTGAGGTGTTCCAAGGAGCTTGAGAAATATTGTCCCAAAAAAAGAAACCACCTAAATCCCAGCTCTGTGGAAAAATTCTCATATTTTTGAATAATATCAAATAAAATACTGTCCCTACTTCAGTTTTGCAATGTTACCAGAAGCACAGTCACAAAACAAAAACAAGCACAAACACATTTTATTTAGTCGCCTTTATTACAATTAAAAGTATTTAAACACTTTACAGAAAACCAGAACCTGACCTCAATCAAGCAGTCAAACTACAGATCTCAGATCTCTCCCCATTTGTTTCCACTTCCCTCTCTATCTCTGCTGCAGGAGAAACAGACACCATATTAAGTATATTACATGTTTATTGGCATTATCATTTAAACACAATTCAAAGCTTCACACAGCAAAGCCAGTGTGTCATTATAGCCACTCTGCCTGTTTTACTTTTATTTGTCCACTTGATGGCGCAGTGGAGCAAATTAAGCACCATGAAGCTTTGACCCATGAATGAACCAATTGGAAACCCTCAATGCTTCACGGAGCTTCATCTCGCCATCACTACTGACACACACACCCTGCAGACAGAACCTTCTGGAAGAAACGCCTCTCCTGACGAACGCCCTGCAACAGCCCAGCAACAGCCCAGCAACTCCAATCAGTGACAGCACAGAGGACCCGCTGCTCATTGATTGGCTCCTCCTCAGTATAAAACCGCGGACCACACCCTCGCCAACACCCTCGGTACAGAGGATTACAGAGGTAAGCTTGTGGCCGTCTTGTCCTCCTGCTAGCTTAGCATAGGGTGATTCTGCATTATATCCTATTAAATATTATGCTCCAGCTGAATCTCAATGCTCAGGGTAACAGGAGAAATGCATCATGAAGGCTGAAGTGGAAAAATGAGGTCGCTATTCAAAGGCTAGCTAGCCGTTAGCGAGATAGCTAGCTATTAGACAATTGATGCTATTTCGTCGTTTGCAACTATTTAACTATCATGTTGCTTTATTTTTTAAGTACCGCTGTTATTGTTTATTGGATACTGAATGCTGAAATGTTGCTGTGACAGATAAAATAGCTGTTTTGCCTCATAGTGTGGTTAAACTGGAGCTTTTCCCAGAGGTAGTGTCAATAAACTCTGCTGGCTTTAGCTGACTGTAGTTTGTGCTGTGCTGTTCGGTTTGTGCTCTGAATGAATGGGAATGCTGAAGGTACCAGCAGAAAACATATACTTGATGCTGATGTGAGGAAACCATTTTTAAACCAGACGTAGAATAACTTTGCACCTCTTTGTATTTGCTTTGGTCATGTTAAAGCTGCTATAAGAGCTTTGGGATGTTTTAATTTGCATCTATGTAGAACGTTGTCTTAGTAAAATGGTGCTGTGATATCTCTTCTACCTCACTGTGTTTTCTGTAAAATAGTGTGGTTAAACAGGAGCTTTGCTATCAGTGTTTTAGTGTTTTAAAATGGTGCTGTGTGCACTTTGACAGGATTTTTGATGTTTAAATTAATGAACTGGTTTGTTCCATCATGTTAGAATCAGTTTTATCAGTCATTTAGGACATCGTGATGAGTACAATATGGTTTATATAAGGCATGTTACATGATTAAATGTTTTAGTGCTTTCGTTCAGTATCCATTGTCTGATCTTACCATTGTTGTGTTTTAAAATAGTTGTTTCTGAGTCAGCACTGACAGTAGATTTTTTTTCTCTGATTAAAAAAATTAATTGTGAGGACATTCAATGTGTTGTGTATACATGTTTATCTGCTCATATTGGTGATAACTGTTTTACAGCCATGGTTTCAGACAAGTGACAGTGTTTGAGGGTTTTTTTCTTTTAAGATTTTCACTATGCTGTAAGTGTCCTAGTCTTGTAAAATGATGCTGTGATGGCATCTCTTTTGTGCCTGGATGTGTTTCATTTTAATAGTTTATTTAAATGGGAGATGTAAATCATATTTCTTTGTCAAATTGTGGCAGTGAGGATATGAATCGTGTGCAATCACACTGAAGTGTTGAAGTATATTCCTCTGTCAACTCCTCCAGCTTTTGCATTTGACTACAGCAGCCACTATGCTGTATTTATCGCTGTGTCATATCTCGCTACGTCATATCTTGCTACGTCATATGTATGTTGAAGCTTTACTTTATACTGTGGTCAACATTTGTCATTGTAAAATAGTGCTCTGACAGATGAAATATATCTTGTACCTTGTAATGTTTGCTTAAAAAGTAGTGTGGTTAAATGTAACATTTGACTACATTTTCTATCAATTTTGGTGTTAAAATTAATTGCCAGTGCTTTGTTCCATTATCTTACAATCAGTTCTATCAGTCAATTATGACATCATGATGGGTATAATATAGTTTAAGAGATGTTGCATGAGGAAATGTTAACATACCATTAATTACAGTGTCATATTAATTCTCTGTGCTGTGTTAAAGACCAGTTCAGCTACTTTTGCTGCAGACATGTTGAGATTCATCTTCTTTCTGAGAATGCAGTAGTGCTTTCATTTAGTAGCTATTGTCTGGTCTTTAGCCCTTTTGTGTTTTGAATTGGTTGTTTCAGTTTTCTGATGAAAAAATACATAGTAAAGACATTAGATGTGTCTTGTACGTACATGTTTTGCTGCTCATGTTGGTGCTTACTGTTTCATAGCAGTGGTTTTAGATAACTGGGTGTTTTTTTCCACAGCCTTTTGGACACCCTTTGAACAGCCCTTTGGACAGCCCTTTGGACAGCCTTTGGACAGCCTTTGGACAGCCCTTTGGACAGCCATCTTTGCTGCATCACCTCATCTTACCATCCATCCATCCATTCATCCATCTGTTTTGCTTGTTCTCTCTCCCGCTCTCTCTCTCTCTCTCTCTCTCTCTCTCTCTAACCCTCCCTCTCTCCTCCCTCTCTCCCCCCTCTCTCTCCCTCTACTTCTCTCTCTCTCTCTCAGCAAATTGTCTTCACAGGTAAGTGTGTCAGTAGCTGTGTTAGCATTGTATTTGAAGTACTGTTCTGCACAGTGTTAGCTGAACAGATTTTGCATGATTAGTAAAACTGTGTCGTGGTAAAAGTTATTTTATTCCATGATAAGGCATTTGTGTGGGAACATTTGTAAATCCATAGCTCTATTTTTCAGCTCTTTGTGCTGTGTTTTTGTATGTCTTTTTGATGTTGTTACTTGAAATCGCAGTGACTGTTTGGTGTGGTCCTGTTAGCAGAGTGTTGCATGGCGTTAGCACGGCGTTACCAGGCGTTAGCATGGTGTGTAAATTATGTGTTCTCCAGAAGCATATTTGCTGAGCTGTTTCTCGTGTCAGCTGCATTGAATTTTAGTCTTCTCTCCTGTGTGTTACAGTTTTTATGAGTATTTTGAGGAGGTTTTTCTGTTAATTTTGATGTCTTTCATGTCCGTGTATTAGAATGGTGTTTGATGTGAGGTTGTGGGCCAGCTTCAGCTGAATGGAATTATTTATGTCTCCAAGTGTGCAGAGTAAAAGTGTATTCTAATGAAATAATCAGGATTTTTTGTGGCAAATTGTGAAGAGTTGTTGCAGCAAATTTTTTGAAATGATGTGTGTACGTGCAGTATTATTGTAGAATATGACAGCAGTTGTCCCGAGTTAGCTGTACTAATGTTGTGTGTGTCTTATATTACAAATTTGTATACATTTGGGATTTTTTTTAAATTTTTTGGACTTTTTTCAGACAAGGCAACAACATTTTGAGGTAAGGACAACACAAGGGTTAAGCATTCGTGTGGAAGGTGTATTTGACTAGTGAGCACTGTGTGACTTTTTTCACTTCTTGCCAATAGCAGTGTATAAATCCTGGTAGTGGGTGTTTTTATGTTGCTGGCCTTGAAGTGTATGGTGATAATTAAGATGTTGTGTTATTTTGTAATAATATTGTAATGATGTAATATTTTGTATCTGGGCTGGTATTTGTGAATTTACGTGGTGTTTTCCCTCTGTTTTTATGAGTTTGTGTGTGCTACATTATTGTAGAATATGACAGCAACTGTCTCGCCTTAGCTATATTTATCTACTCTGTGGAGGTCTCTACTGTGAGTGCTTTTCTATTTTTATTAGGGCTGCAACTAACAACTATTTTAATAGTCTAGTCTTCGACTATTGAAAGATTATTTGAATAATGGATGATATATGTATTGAATTTAGAATGAGGCTGCTTTAATTATTTATTCAGAATGAGTGACACGTTTGGTATCATACTATAATTATATTAACATTAACTGATGTTGGTGTGGTTGAGATCTGGGTGTGGTCACAATCACAGTTCTGTTCCAGTGGAGGACAGTTTGTGCAGCTCGATGTATCGCGGTCAAAAGGCAGCCGTTTGTGTCCCACACCTGTAATGTGTCATGGCTTTTCTGATGTAATGTTTGATACATTGAAGAGATTCCAATTTCGTTGTACCTTTTGCAGTGACAAATGAAGTTCTATTCTATTCAATGCAACACTCGGCAGACTGAACTTTTGTCCTTTCAGATGCCACGTGGGAAGGCACGCAAGCGCTCTCTTGCAGCGCAGAGGAGGAGAGCCATACAGCTTGAAGACTGGCTGAGCCGCCAGGTGGGTGTTTTTTTTTTTTTTTTTTGTTAAACATTTCACACAAGTTTAAAACTTTGAAAGAATTTTCTGAATTGTAATCCTGTATTTTCAACGTGGAGGCACCGCAGCAGGCTGTGGCAGTGAGACCTGCCAGCTCTCCGTCTGCTATGGAGGAGGACCAGGTTATAGTTTCATGGCCACTGAATGCGTCTTTACAACTGTTTTTAGCATCAAACTGTGGCCTTTAGTAGAAACATATGTAACACATTTCATTCTTCTATGCAGCCACAGTTCCGTGATGTGGGAGGGATGCCAGGAACATTCCAGACCAGCTCCACAGACGGACCAGTGGTCTTGGTAGACCAGGTGAGTTGATTGATGTCTTTTTCCTATTATGTAGCAGTTTCAAAGGCATATCTACTCAATGGTGTGAAATTAATTTACGTTTGAGAGCTTAGATATTGGATATTATTATATATTATAGCATATTATCATTTAGCTTTTTTTTTTTCACATGCTGCATGGCAAGAATGCGACAAGGGGGGCTGAGCTCTTCGTGGGGCAGTCTGCTTCCTCTGTGGAGCAGCTCGGGGAGTGGCCCACCCTCTCCCAGGCCTGCTCTTTCAGGGGAGCAGTTGTTCCTGCTGCTCGTCCCCCTCCATCTGCGGAGCCCACTTCCCGTAAGTTAATCTCTTTATTTTTCTGAACTGAATTATTTGATTAGACGGTAAATGATTTCACTTATGTCTTTATAGGCCATGGTATTCGGCACAGGGCCCGGATCTGGCCACGTGGGAAGTCCGGACGGCAGCACAAGCTGATCATCCCGGTGGAGTATCCCGACGAGCAGGCAAGTTGTTAACCCTCAGAATCAAACAGGGTGTCTATTTCCAGGATTACTTTATTTCAGCAGGATTGACAGCAGAGCGTGCCGACCTTGGGTGCAGAGACTGATTTTGACCAGCAGGTGGAGCTGGTGCCTCAGCTGTATTGACACCAGCTGCGCCACAAACGGCTGACAGCAAAGGGCTAAGTTTCATCAAAATGTCTAGTTTTTGAAGCTATTAAAAAACAGTAAACATCAACTGTTGTTTCTTTTATCTAGTTTGCGCTGGTTATCGGTAACTCCCATCTGCGTTCTGTCGTGGATGGGTACGTGCCGATGCCAAGCAGTCGCTTTTCCTTCGGGATTAGTGCAACACCTGGCGGAGCCGCACGGGACATCCTGAAGGAGGTGGCAGCGACCGAGCTTGACCGTGGTGGGTGCAGTAGCAAGAAAAAACAATGACTTTTGTGATGTTTTTTGACACATTTAACATCTGACCCTTTTGTGCTCATCAGTGCCCGATGTTGTCGTTGTCATGGCGACTTGCAATGGTCTCACAGCTTGCAGAACGGTCTCCCAGGCTGCGGAGGAGTTCGGGAAGCTCCTGGACCATGTTTGTGGACGCTGGCCTACAGTGCGTGTTTTACATTCTCCTTGAATAAATGGTACTTTGTTTACAAGTTATACATGGTCTCAATTGTATTTTGTTTGCAGGTGTGTGTCCTGGATTTTCCGCCCCGGCTGAGTGCTGACGCGGAGCTTCAGGCGGCGCATCGTCAGGCATACCAACAGGTGTCAGCTGCAAGAGGTATGTGAATATTCAAGTTTTTATTTGTAACCGTGGGTAGATTTGTTTTACTGCGATCACATACGACATCAGTTTTCATTCTGAACAGAATGTATAATGTAACATTTCTCCACACTTTTCCACTATAAGCAACAGCTTAGAGTAGAAAAGTATGGAGAAATATTCTGCAGATTCAGACCGACCGTCGTAGCAAATCTCTTTTTATACCTTCTTGTACAGTACTTTGAAATAAAAGTCCTCTGTCCAGAGGAACAGCAGGACTGTACGGAGGTGCAGGGCATCAGATAAGATTGAGGACGCGATCCTCTGCACTTGTCTGATAGCTTGACCATTTTAGTTTAAAAATAATAATGTTACTTGTGTTCACTTGTCTCTTTGAACATGTGACATACTTTATGTGACGTGCTCTCTTTTTTTTTTTTTGGTTCGGTTCCTAATGTTTTTTTAGGACTCCGTTATTTCTCCATGGCGCAGCATTTCCCTCTGGGACGCAGGGAGCTGTGGGCCCGGGATGGTGTAAGTACAATGTCTGTGTTTTATAAAATCGCTTAATTTTGTGAACATTTTATTTACCGTGGGTGAACGGTGTGTTTCAGATTCACCTGAGCGACAGCGATGGCATGGCGATCCTTGTCCAGCAGTTGGACAACGCTGTTGCTGCCCTGGTGTCTCCTCCCCAGCCACACCCATCCACCAGCAGGCGGCCTCCTCCCCAGCCCCTTCCATTCAGCAGTGCTGCCCCTCAGCTGGTGCTGACCGCACCGTCGCCCGTGCCACGCACGCCCCCAGCTGAGTGGACAGTGATTGGGAAGGACAGCAAGGTAAGGGGCAGGTACCATTTTAAAGTATTGTATATAAAGAGTTGCATTATGTTGACTAATTCATTGTTATTTTGTCACTAAGCATCGGATCTCCCCAAACAACGGGCGGCCAGTGGCGCAGGAGGTTAGTGTACTGCTCTGTAAAGCTGTTTATGTGTATGCTAATGCTTTAACTAAAGTGTTGTTTCTTTTGTTTTGAGGTGGAGACAGTTTTCTCCTTCCCCCTGTCGCCTCGCTGGTTCAGCCCTGCCATGCTGGTTAAGATGGAGCACATTTCTCCATCTCATGGTGGCTGTGGGGGAAGCTTTTCTTCAAAGAAGGTAAGCATTATATCTCATGTTAAATGTAGTCTTCTCTTGAGCACAGAATGTAACCTTTGTTTTTTTTGTTTTTCCTACACACATCAGTCAAAGCGTCGCAAGCATGCTGCATTAAAGAGACGCCGACCAAGAGGCCAGGTGGGTGTTTTTCAGATGTTGCACACACAAGTTTAAAACTTTGAAAGAATTTTCTGAATTGTAATCCTGTATTTTCAACGTGGAGGCACCGCAGCAGGCTGTGGCAGTGAGACCTGCCAGCTCTCCTTCTGCTATGGAGGAGGACCAGGTTATAGTTTCATGGCCACTGAATGCGTCTTTACAATTGTTTTTAGCATCAAACTGTGGCCTTTAGTAGAAACATATGTAACACATATCATTCTTTTATGCAGCCACAGTTCTGTGATGTGGGAGGGATGCCAGGAACATTCCAGACCAGCTCCAGAGACGGACCAGTGGTCTTGGTAGACCAGGTGAGTTGATTGATGTCTTTTTCCTATTATGTAGCAGTTTCAAAGGTGTATCGACACAATGGTGTGAAGTTAATTTACGTTTGAGAGCTTAGATATTGGATATTATTATATATTATAGCATATTATCATTTAGCTTTTATTTTTTCACATGCTGCACGGCAAGAATGCGACAAGGGGGGCTGAGCTCTTCGTGGGGCAGTCTGCTTCTTCTGGTGGCTGTGGCAGGGGCTTTTCTTCAGAGAAGAAGGTAAGCATTATATCTTATGTTAAAGGTGCATTAAGGAGTTTGCATGTTTTATGCGAAACACCGCCCCCTGCAGGCCTTGGGCGTAATGCAGCTTAATGAAATGCTTGTTTCTGTGGCTTGTGTCCACGGAAGAGGGGAGCTCCTTCCTCACTCTTTTAGTAGTGCTCAAGTAAAATTTGTAAAATTATGTTTTTTGTTTTTCCTTACACACATCAGTCAAAACGTCGCAATCATGCTGCATCAAAGAGACGCCAACCAAGACGCCAGGTGGGTGTTTTTCAGATGTTGCACACACGTTTAAAAATGTGAAAAATGTTTATGCATTATCTTTAAGTTCAAGGCAGCACAAGAAATGGTTGCAGTGACACCCAGCTCACTTCCCAGCTCCGTGTCGGCGGGTCACCACGTTCGTCGAGGTTTATGGCTGTTGAATGCGTGTTTACAGTTTATTTTTTTGGTTGTGTTTTAGGTGGAGGCAGTGACAACAGAAATGTTGTCCACCCCTGTGGTCATCCGGGACAGCTTCCTGGAGGATGAGGTGTGTGTGGTGTGTGTGTGTGTGTGTGTGTGTGTGTGTGTGTGCAGACTTTTCTGCTATCATCACCATTCAAGGGCCTTTTGTAGAATAATGTGTAACACATTCTTTTGTGCAGCTCCAGTTCGGTGATGTAGGGGTGATGCCATCTGGTAGTTCCAGGGACAGGCCAGTCATCTTTATGGACCAGGTGAGTTGTATTTTTATATTATGTACTGCTTTAAAAACATATCTGCTGGACATTGTGAGAATAATTTACATTTGAGAGGGTCTGATAATTCTGTGCTTTTCTTACATCCTGCAGATGACCAGCATGGCTCCATCAACCAGTCAGCCTTCTCCGCGTCGCAGCATTCCACCGACTGCCCACGAGGAGAGAGCTTCTGACAATGGGGACAAAGGTCGGTCTTGCATTTGTTGTGCACACTCTGATGTAGATGTTAGTGAAGGTGTGGTGACATTTGGTACTGGTGATGCTGAAGTGATGGAGATAGTTAGTCCTGTTGTGTCGAGCGACGTTCTGAGGGAGGTCAGTGAGTTGGTTTGTCTTCCGAGCTGCATTAGGGGTAGCTTCCATCAGGGCCATGGCAGGTTCAAGTACAGGGGAGTACAGTGTGCAGCAATAGCTTTAACAGCATTAGCTAAGCATACAGCTTCCAGTGTGTTGTCATGGGCACAACAGGATTTAGATCGGACTTTGGAAGTGGGTGATGGACTGTACACCTGTCTTAGGGACAATAACTTGACTCATGGCAATGAGCTGTTGCTTGCCACTGATTTACCAAAAGAGTCAGTTATTGAAGGTCAGCTGTATCAGTTTGAGTTCAGCCAGCCAGTTAATGGGGCTGCAAACATAGTAGAGCATGAGTTTATTGAGGCAGGCAGCTGGGTTACGCTGGATGCAGGACTAGAGCAGATGTTGGCGCACTATAACACATGTCTACTGACGCTGTGTGCCAACACTGTTGCTGTCATTAGAGACAGGGGTAGATACGCAGTTGTAGATTCTCACATGCGTAGTGCTACAGGGATGGTAGATTCAAAAGAGGGCAACAGTGTAGTGTTGTATTTTAGGTCTGTCGATGAGTTGTATGCCCATTTTTGCGAGCTGGCAGGTTGTTTTCAGATAGATGTTAAACAATTTGAGATTACAGGTGTGGTTGTTACAGCTGTTGGACAGAAGCAGGATGAGTCTGAGGCCGTTCCACCTCAGACTCATCCTGCTTCTGTCCAAAAGACAGGATGTAAAAGGTCAGCTCCAAGTGAATTGACATCTGTTTCCGGAAGCGCACACACACTCAAAAAAGCAAAGCATGACCATGAATCTGATGTTGATTTTGATGTGGTGTTTTCCAGTGCCGTCACTGAAACCCATAATTTCAGCCCACTTTGGGAAAATGTCTGTAGGACATTGTGTAGAAATCTAAATATTGACTATGAGAGACATGTTGTAGCAGAACCAAAAACTGGTTCTATGGGACCATTAGGTGTGCCATGTACAAAAGTTAAAATTGTTCCCGACGGTAATTGTTTCTTTCGATCGATTTCACAGGCCATTAGTGGAACACAAAAATCTCATAGGAAAATTAGACT
Source organism: Salarias fasciatus (assembly GCF_902148845.1). NCBI lineage: Eukaryota > Metazoa > Chordata > Actinopteri > Blenniiformes > Blenniidae > Salarias > Salarias fasciatus. Next base: position 3,301,226 of record NW_021941230.1, on the reverse strand, counting down.
TGCGGTCGTTAAGCATCTGGAAAATAATTTTTTACAATACCAAAGTATTTTGCGTGATGGCGCTCATCTGTGGTCGAATATATTAACAGCACAAATATGCGTAAAGTAAACATGTGGGCCACTGAAGTCGAGATCCAAGCAGCAGCAGATCTTTTAGGTGTTGACATTTATACATTTTTGAGTGGGCGTTGGCTTAAATTTGGTTGTACTACCAGGCCTTTGTCCACAAATGGCATTTATCTGGAAAATATTAACAACATTCATTATGAAGTAGTTACTTGTGTAAAAAACCCTGTGACCCACAACTGTTATGGATGCTGCCAAATTAGTGAGCTTGTGGGTTACAACATTAGATCTAGACAGATAAATGCCTCAATTGATCATCTGACACTAAAAAGTAATGTGCCATGTAGATTGTCAAAGTACATTCAGAAGAAAAAACAAAAATATATTACAACCAAATACGACACATGTAAAGAGATGATGCTTGAAAGACTTCGAAAGAAATACAAAGAAAATGTAAATTATAGATTTAAAGTAAAGAGACTAAACAAAATTAAATATGCACTCAATATAATGTTGAAAGAGAAAAAGAAGGCTGCGATCAATCTGAAATACAGAGAGAATTTAGAATATCAAAAGAGGAAGCGAGCTGCACTCAATCTGAAATACAGAGAGAATTTAGAATATCAAAAGAAAAAGAAAGCCACAGCCAGACTTAAGTATAGGGGCAATGTAGAATATAGAGATAAAATAAAGATGACCACAAAGGCAGCAATTCGGCTGAAATATCAAGACAATGTAGAATATAGAGATAAAAAAAAAGATGACCACAAAGGCAGCAATTAAGCTGAAATATCAAGACAATGTAGAATATAGAGATAAAAAAAAGATGACCACAAAGGCAGCAATTAAGCTGAAATATCAAGACAATGTAGAATATAGAGATAAAAAAAAGATGACCACAAAGGCAGCAATCAAGCTGAAATATCAAGACAATGTAGAATATAGAGATAAAAAAAAGATGACCACAAAGGCAGCAATTAAGCTGAAATATCAAGACAATGTAGAATATAGAGATAAAAAAAGATGACCACAAAGGCAGCAATTAAGCTGAAATATCAAGACAATGTAGAATATAGAGAAAAGAAAAAAAGCTTAAGCATCAAAAAGTATAAACATGATTTTCAACATAAAAAAAATGTAAAAAGCTATAGTAAAGTAAAATATACCAGAAACAATCAATACAAAAATCAAACTCGGGCTGCATATATAAATAGAAAAAGGCAAATTAAACAAAAACAGGCAGATAACTTTGATTTGGTCAAGGAACAATTTTTGAAAGCAGTAGAAAACGGCCCTGAGTATATCTGTTGCGTTTGTTTCAAATTATTATTTGTGAAACAAGTCTTACCTTGTAGAAAGGAAGACTTTATGGTTGATCCAAAATCTGCTGCTGTTGCAGATGTTTGTATTTCAGAGGCCTATTTACATACTTGTGTCAGTAGTTGTCCATCGCCGTGCCCGTTGTCTAGTTGCAGAGGTAGTTTGTGGATCTGCTACACTTGTAACTCCAAAGTCAAAAAGGGTGAAATGCCAGCTGAATGCTCAATGAACAATTTACAGTTAGACGACATTCCTCCAGAACTTGCATGTTTAAATACTGTCGAACAACATATAGTGGCGCTTAATATCATCTTTATGCAAATGCATGCTTTGCCAAAGGGAGGACAAGGGGGGGTTCACGGCCCTGTGACCTGCGTACCTGCCAACATTGTGGAATCCACAAAGTTGTTGCCGCGTCGTAACATGGACGGATGGTTATTACCTGTGAAATTAAAGCGTAAACTTTCTTATAAGGGTCACTACGAATATCAATATGTAGACACGGATCGAATTCGGCGCGCAATAGCGTTTCTGAAAGCTAATAATAAACATTATTTAGACATTGAGTTTGATGAAGAGTGGGTTAATGAATTTATTAGGCAAGAGGACGAATCTAAAATCACAGGTGCGTCAGGCCAGGGAGCGTCGGAAAAAGAGGGAGGACAGGCTCTGCAGGGGCAGAAAAAGCAGGGAAAGCAAAAGGCAGGGGAAGGAGAAGAAGAAGGGGAGCAAGAAATAGAGGATGATTTAGATGATGAGCACCTCCACGATAGGCAGCGTCATTGCATGTTCCAGGACACATTTTTTATGCCCATAGATATAGCTCAGGAGGCTCTTGACAACTACTTCCAGGGTGTATTAAATTTGGCTCCGGCAGAAGGGAACAGTCCAGTAAGTTTACTTACAGATGAGGAGAATGAAGCTAAATGCTTCCCCAAAGAGTTCCCCTTTGGGAGTAACACATTTCACACCAAAAGGCGCATTCGTATTACTTTATGTCGATATTTCATCAACAGGCTTTTACATGCAGATGGGAGATTTGTGCGAAATCTCAAATTTCTTTTCATGGCTCTGTACATGCTGGAAGTAGAGCAGGTTGTCTCAAAGGTCTCAATAGCTTTGCGTAAAGGACATGCGTGTCAGGGCCCAGGTAATGCTGCTGCAGAGAAGGAAAACTTGGAAAATTTGTTACAATGTGATGATGGTTTTCGTTTTATGAAGCCTATTAGAGGCACGCCCCCATACTGGCAATCCGCTTTAAAAGACTTAATTGCGATGGTGCGCCAGTTGGGTATTCCAACGTGGTTTTGTTCCTTTAGTTCAGCAGATCTCCGTTGGCCAAATCTCCTGAAGGCGTTATTAAAAATAGAAGGCAGTACCAGGAAAGAAGAAGATCTAAATTGGGCAGAGAGATGTGATCTATTACGTCGGAACCCTGTAACTGCAGCTCGAATGTTTGACGCGCGTTGGCGGCAATTCCTAAACAAAGTCCTTAAATCTCCTGCTCATCCAATTGGCGAAATAATTGATTATTTTTATCGCGTGGAATTTCAGCAGCGCGGGTCACCACATGTACACTGTTTGTTTTGGATAAAAAATGCTCCGAAGATTGGCGTAAACACAGATGAAGAGGTAGTTGAATTTGTTGATAAATACGTTTCCTGCGAGCTACCTTCTGACCCAAATTTATTAGAAAAAGTTACTTCAGTGCAGCAGCATTCCAAACGTCACTCCAAAACGTGCAAAAAAGGCAAAAAGACGTGCCGCTTTAATTTCCCACGACCTCCGTCCATGCGTACGTTTATTAAACAAACAGAAGAAGATTTAAATTTGATAATGCCGAAAGAAAAAGCTCTCACGATCATGACTGCACTTAAAACAGCTATCTTAGATGACAATTTACCGATTGATAGTGTGCAGTCATTGTTTAAAGCTCTTGGATTAGATCAGCGCACTTTTGAACTGGCTTATAAGGCATTAGGCGGTCACACACATTTAGTTCTAAAGAGGGGAATTAAAGAAGTTTGGGTTAATAATTACAATCCGAAATTGTTGGATGCTTGGAATGCGAATATGGATATTCAATTTGTTGTTGATGCGTGGGCATGTATAGTTTACATCATTTCATACATATCTAAGGCAGAAAAGGAGATGGGTTTGCTCTTAGGTAATGCTCAAAAAGAAGCTTCCAAAGGTAATGTTAGTGCAAAAGAGGCATTGAAAAAGCTAGGGAGTGTTTATTTACATAATCGTGATGTCTCTGCACAGGAAGCTGTTTATCGCGTCACAAACATGCACTTAAAAGAGTTTTCACGGAAAGTAGAATTTATTCCGACAGGTGATAACATAGTTAGATTGAGCAAACCTATCGGTCAAATACAAAACGAGTCAGCAGACAGTATTTGGATGACTAACATTATAGAGCGTTACCAGAGTAGGCCTAATGACAGCACATTTAATGATATGTGCATCGCTAGTTTTGTATCGGAGTACCGCGTTCTTAGTCAAACAGAAAAGTGTAAAAAGTCAATTCAGTTACAAAATTCATTAGGCTGGATAGCAAAAAGAGAGAGAACACAGCCAGCCATAGTTAGATATGCAAGGTTCTCAGAAACAAAAAATCCAGAATTATTCCATTTGAGCATCCTACAATTATTTTTACCATATCGCAATGAAAACGATCTTAAGCCAGCTCAATTTGAAACTTATCAACAGTTTTATAAACACGGGGAGGTGCAATTTAGTAATGGGTGTGTTCATTCTGTAAAATCGATCGTTGATGGGAATAGGCGCCGTTTTGAAATAGAGGCTGAGGATTTGGACGAGATACAAGAGAAAATGGACTCTGAGGACATTTTAGAAGAGGCGTGGGCAAATCTCTGCCCCGAGGCGGAAGTTGAAAGGTTGGAGTCAAAAGAGGAGTTTAGCGAAATGTTGCAGGAGGTCCACTCTGAGCATGATCAAGAACACATCCCTGATTTGGCTGTGAGACACGAGGAAATTGGTAATTTTGAGGCAAGAAATGTGATGAGTCGAGCTGAGGGTCTCTCACTTGTGAGAAGCCTCAATGAGGAACAGCTGTCTATTTTTTACAAAATACGACAATGGTGCATAGAAAAGGTAGCTGGTAAAAACCCTGAGCCATTGCACGTATTGATTACAGGAGGGGCAGGCACTGGGAAAAGCCACCTTGTTCGGGCCATTCAATACGAGGCGTCGCGTTTGTTGGCCCCTATTTGTCACGGTCCCGATAATATTAGCGTTTTATTAACGGCTCCAACGGGGATAGCAGCGTACAATATAAAGGCGGCTACTATTTATACCACATTTAGCATTCCTGCAAATCCCCCAAAACAGTATCAACCACTTAGAGAGGAGAAGCTTAATACGCTGCGCACAAAATACTTGGACATTCAAATTGTAATCATTGATGAAATATCGATGGTTGACCAAAAGGTGTTTATGCATATTGAGGGTCGATTATCTCAGATTAAACAGACGCCTAATTCGGTTCTATTTGGAAACGTTTGCGTCATTGCGGTAGGAGATTTTTATCAGTTGCCTCCAGTTAAAGGTCAGGCTTTGTTAAAAGAAACTGTGGGCATTAATTTTTTTAGAGATTTCTTTAAAATAGCAGAATTAAAAAAGATCGTTAGGCAACAAGATAGCGTTTTTGCAGAGCTTTTAAATCGGTTAAGAGTGCGTTCAAGAGGGGCACCCATGCTTCAAAATGATGCAGATATATTGAAGCGTCGTGAAACGGGTGAAGACCCTGATGTGCTGCACATTTTTTCTAAAAGGGAGTACGTGCAGACGTATAATTTAAAGAAGCTTAATTGCGTGTGTTCTGATGTAAAAATGATTAATGCGCAAGATTTTGGTATCGATAAAAACACGGGTAAATTAAAAAAATTAGAAGGCCATCTGTGTCTCCATAAATCCGAAAATGCCAGTTTGGTGGAGTCACTTTCTATTGGCGTTAATGCCCGTGTTATGCTGTGTAAAAACATAGATGTGTCTGATGGCCTAGTAAATGGGGTATGTGGTATAGTTACTCAAATAGTAGAAGACCCACAGAACAAACAGCTTCCTTTAGCAATTTATGTTAAATTTGATGATGATAAAGTAGGAGCAAACAGAAGGAAGCAAACCCATACCCCTGCAGCTCTGACCGGTTCGACTCGCATTGGACCTGAGGAAGAACAGGCGAATAAACGCGGTGAGCGGCGGCGTCAGTTTCCATTCAAACTCGCGTGGGCGTGTACCGTTCATAAAGTACAGGGCCTTACTGTCGATCAAGCTGTGGTGTCCCTTAAAAAAGTATTTGCCCCGGGTCAGGCGTATGTGGCCTTAAGCCGCGTTCGGAGTTTAGAGGGTCTCGTAATTCAAGACTACTCCGAAAAGGCCATTTACTGTAATGATAAGATCAGAGCCGCGTTGGAGAGCCTCCCTCCCTTCATGGTGGACAGTTTGTCTTGGCACAGACAAGAGACACATGTTTTAACGCTGTTTTTCATGAACATACAAGGTTTGGTACGACATGTGTCAGATTTGGCTTCTCACACACAGCTTTTGCAGCCTAACTGTGTTGCTGTGGTAGAGACATGGTTATCTGAGGAGTCACCATTTCAGAGTTGCCACATTGAAGGCTTTAATTTCCATAGTCGCCCCCGTAGTCTTTCATATCAGTGCAGTCACGACACAGCACTGGTTAGTTTACGTGGCCAACAGCACGGTGGAGTTGGCATGTACTGTGAAGAGAACCTTAATTATGAAATCACAGTACCAGACATGGACTTAGAATGTTTAGTGAATTATTTTGCAGAGCACCAAATCATCATAGCAGTAGTTTACCGTCCACCGTCTTACCCCATGTCTCTATTCAAGTATAATTTAGACAGATTATTAATTTGGCTGAGTTCACTTTATGCCACTGTGGGTGTGATGGGAGATTTTAATGATGACGTAATGAAATCTACAAGTCTCTGCAATTTTATGTTAGAAAGAGGTTATATTCAATATGTCACATCTCCCACAACTGAGAGGGGGACATTAATTGATCATTTCTACCTAAATTCTAATCAATATGATGTAGACTGTTCAGTCATGCCAACTTACTTTAGCGACCATGAAGGGATTGTGTGTTTTTTTAAGGGGAAATCCACATAAATTGTGTGCCTACATCAACAGTTTCAAATTAAAATGGACAGCTGTTACTGATTGTGCTGACTCACCACATGGCTTTTCTTTAATGGCTGGTTTTCAGTTTGTCACAAATTTGTCATCCCCATGCTGTTTCCATCATGCCTTCAAAGTCTATTTCTCTTGCAATTGTTGAGCATTCAGCTTTTTCACCCTTTGCCTAAATTGTAAAAACATATTTATAATTGACTTTGATCATGAATTTAAGTGTCTACATTGTACTTTTTAAGTGTGTTTGTCTTCCAGAACATTGATTGGAATGTGAATCATTGAATTTTAGCAGTTAGTCAGGTTTTTAGATAGTTACTGCATCAGCTTTTGTTGTTAATGTTTAACTTTATTAGTGATTATAGTTGTGAATATATTTCTTGTAGTTGTGGTTTTATTGGTAGATGTTTCTGTGCCTTACAGTGATTCGTGCACACATACTGTAGGGTTTATCTTTGTCCCTGTCAAGGTGTCCATGACTGGTTCAACGGGATAATGTACTTAGTTCATTATAAATAGTTAATTAATAAACATAAATAGTTAGTTCTATTTAATCTAGTGAGCATTCATAATTGTCAGCACGGTTCAGTTATTAGTTTGCTAAATTTGTATTTTCTATATTCTGTGGGACATTAACCTGTGTATTAAGTTGATTTGTTTATTTGTTAGGATCCCCATTAGCTGCAGCTCGCTGCAGCTACTCTTCCTGGGGTCCACCGATAATTTTAGATATACAAAAAAAAAAAAAAATCTCAAAAAAAATTTTCGAGTTAAGTTAGTGATTAACTATTCTTTTCCACATTGTTAGTTCAAGTGTTATGGTTATGAGGTTTCATTTCCTGTATTACAACAGCATTGATCAATAAAGTCAGAAAAGAATAAAAACAAATTAAGCAAAAGCAAAGAGAAACATTGTAACACTAATTGACAACAGGCCTCATTTCACATATAGGAGGTGCAAAATGCTTTTTGATATTTTCCCATAGAGACACATTGTATACTCATAAAGAGATGTCAAAGAATGCATGTGATTAATGTAAGGATGTAGAATGTGGCAACAATTTAAAACCAGCCATGCATATGCTGTTGTAATGCAGGTTTTGCTTTACCTTCCATGTGTTCTCAAAAAAGCAAAAGGCACTGGTAATGGTACTCCTGGTTTACTGGGATGGGGTTCGATTCCCTGAGGTGCCCTGCTAATTTTGACTGAAACATGAGAGGTGTTGAAATGTGTTATCAGCCACTGAGCTTAACTGTTCAAGCAGAACTTTGCAACATTTTTACCTCAATAAATGTGTTTCAGAGTCCCTGTGGGGGTAAACAAAGCCTTGTCACGGTGATTCGCCTGTCCCTTCACTCTCCCCGGGGTCTGTCCTGAAAACAGCGCTTGCAATTTCAGAGGAGCGGACCCGACTACATCTCGAAAGAACAAACCTGCTGTACGGTGCTCAGACAGGATTACAAGTATAAAAGCTGTTGGAGTGCGATACGAGGGTGTACCCAAAAAAAAACGGAATTTGATTATAACTTTTTATTTATGACATTTCAAAATAAAACACCACCGTCGCCTTCAAAATAATCTCCATCCGCATTAATGCAGCACTCCAGCCGTGTCTCCCACTTCACTAATGCGTCGTCAGACCCGCGCGTAAAAGTGCCATTTGTTGCCGGCTGCGATTTTTCTGTCACCTCCTCCACATCTGCAAACCGCTGTCCCTTCATCTCTTTCTTCAACTTGGGGAACAAGAAAAAGTCACTGGAGGCTTCATCTGGCGAATCAGGCGGATGGGAGAGGAGATTCATCTCATTCTTCGCCAGAAACTGCGTGACGCGCAGCGCCGTGTCCGCTGGCGCTCTGTGGTGGTGGATCAACCGGGCTCCACTCCGCAGGCCGCTTCCTCCTCACATCCTCACGGAGCGTCTGAGGACTTCCTGTAGTAGTCCTGATCGGTTTGGTAACTGAAAAATAAAGAGGAGTGGCACCTCCTCTCGTAGAAGTGTGCAAGGCAGGCATGTCTACGACAGACGGCACTACCCGGGCAGCGCAGGAACTGCCGCTGCCAAAGATTTAACAAAAGCACGTAAAACAAACATGAAACCCTCGCTAGCGTTAGCAACGCCACCCTGTGGTGCTCACGGATGGCAGAACCAAAAAGACAGAAAAAAACTTTGTCAAACGAGCAGAAAAAAAGGAAACGGGAGTGGGACGCTCTCTGCAGGGGGGGGGGGGGGGGGGTGATGCGGAGGACATTTATGACTGAGCTTTCACAGGAGACCAGTAGGGGGAGCGCTAAAGCAAATAAGGCCTCAGTATGCTTCCCCGTCGCCGCAACATCGTTCCTACAACACCTACGTCGTAGCCCTACGTCGGGCTACGCTCGGGCTTGACGTGCACCTCCCAAAAATTCTGACTTTGCGTCGAGGCGACGCGTGGTGACATGAACGTCGAGGCCTGTGATTGGTCCGCTTCTGGCGGTGCAGACGATTTAATCTGTTGGAACCGCAGAGCAACCTGAAAATGTCTTCAGCTCGCATGTAAGCCGCTCTTCAGGCACCTTGAAGCGATGGCGAGGGGGAGAAAAGGAGGCCAGGACATGTCTGAAAGCCAGAGACTGGGTGGTGCTGCTTAACGAGCTAATACTTTAAGAAAATAAATAATGAAGCAACGTGAAAAAGCAGCTCTTGCTCCTAAAAATGAAACCATATGTGTGCTGACCTTCCACCATTACATTGTTGCTATACAGACTTTTCAGTTCTCAGTCTGTTTGAGCTCAAGATGTTATAACAAACTTGATATAATTTGAGTCCCCACCGTCTGGTTTAGTTTTAGTGATTCGGAATGCATGTCAAATATTGTGCATGGAAACTTGGCTGGAGGACTATGGTGCTGTGGGCAACATTTAATACACATACAAAACAATGACATCTTCACAGCTGGTACAAATGGGCTCGAGCTCCGGGGCCGCAGGCCGGCTCTTTGTTGGAGACAACCTGGGCAGAGGCCGCGAGAGTGCGGAGTTTCCCGTGCTGCTGGCCGTGGTCCTGAAGCTAGGGCCGAGACGCTCTAGCAGAGGCCACATGATCCCGGAGTCTTCCGGGTCGCTGGCCTTGGTCCTGAAGCTGGGGCCGGGACGCACACTGACGGGACGCCGTGCGGCAATAACCCGGAGCGGTACGGCTCTTTCGCCCCGACGCCTCACCGCGAGGGGAAACGCTGCTGGAAGCGTGATGAATAACGCCGAGAGCGAGGCACCCAGCGGCGGAGACCCGGATCGGCAAAGTTCCGCTGCTAGGACGCTTCGCTATGCTCACCTGAGTCGAAGCCGACGGATAATGCAGCCTGGAGCGTTTACGGGGTGCTGGAAGAACCTCGGCAGTGCTCCATTTCCAAGGCGCGCACGACGGGGAAGCCAGCGGTCTCGATGCGCTGCTGCATCCCGTATGCGCAGCCGCCGCCGCTTTATCCCAGGCGGGAGACGAGAGGTGGAGAGACCCTGCCGAGTTTAACACTTTTCGATTTTGTAAACAACGGGGGAAAGAAAAGACAGCTGCACTGAAATAGTTGTAACCTGCCCGACTTCCTTTATTCACAGATTTCACAGCTGGAGTTGGACGAGCGGACAGGGCGCTCCGGGACTCGGAAGCGTGGGCCCGTTTCTGCTGGTCGGCGTCCCGGGAGGGTCGGCGGGAAGACGGTCGAGTCTGGCCAGACACCGGGGAGCTCCAGGGTGCTGGGCGCCGCTGGTCCGCGGGACGTCATCTCTGCGGTGGCAGTTCACAGCTAGGCTGCAGATGCGGTGCGAGCGGCGCGCAGCCGCTTCCAAGTGCTCAATGATGGCCTGGGGAGATTTTTCACTTGGGCCCATTAGAATAACATGGGGAACTTCAGCCATCGCCATGGCAACACCGTTGATAATACAATATGGTTACCATTTGCTTTTTTGATCGGAACGACATGAAGGAATTATCACCCAAATTCCATTCATTTCTGACAAGCTAAGAATTTTACTCCCCATACAGATTTTATTTTGATTCTGTAGGGGGCGCTGTAACACCGACTTTCAAAGTTTCACTGTCAATGTGTCCAGGAAGCAAGGATTAATCAGTGTTTAAAATTTGGTTTGGATTGGAGTCATTATGTAGAAATGGCAGCCATTTATCACACTGAAAAAATGGCAAAATTTGATATCAAATTTGCGGCGTTGCCACGCGGAAACCGTGATCTGAAGATTTGTGAATTGGATAACTTTTAATTGTCTACTCGTGTAGACGGTGTCCACCACATTTCAGCTCATTTGGTGAAGCGCACGATCAAAACGAACATTTTGTACGACGTCCTGGAAAACGCTGACTCAGCAATTTTGAAAATTCAATCCCAGCTCGCTGCTTTCCTGCCGTTTTGAAGGCGGGGTCATAATAATATTTTTTGTTTGTCCCGACAACGCGCATGTGTATACCAAATTTTGTGGCTGTACGACAAAGTTTTTTGCCGACCCCCACCCATTGACGCAATGCATTTTGGGTTTTGCAGGTGGCGCTGTAGAGCCAATTTTTAAATCCCAATATTGAAATTCATATTAAAAAAAATTTTTCGCCAGAACTGAATTTTGTGCAAAGTTTGGTGAGTTTTCGAGCATGTTCAGGGGGTCAAATTCCAGTTTAAAGAGCAGAAGAAGAAGAAGAAGAAAGAAAGAAAGAAAGAAAGAAAGAATTAAAGCCGCGAGCGGCGTCAAAAGGCCCTCGCCCGCTGCTTGCCTGACCCGCCCCGTTTCATTCTTTCATTTATGTTTGTCAAATTTGGCACATTTCCATGGCAACAAGTAAATTTGATTTGATGGGAGATTTTTCACTTGGGCCCATTAGAATAACATGGGGAACTTCAGCCATCGCCATGGCAACACCGTTGATAATACAATATGGTTACCATTTGCTTTTTTGATCGGGACGACATGACGGAATTATCACCCAAATTCCATTAATTTCTGCTAAACTAAGAATTTTACTCCCCATACAGATTTTAATTTGATTCTGTAGGTGGCGCTGCAATGCCGATTTTCAAAATTTCACTGTCTATGTGTCCAGGAAGGAAGGATTAATCAGTGTTTAAAATTTAGTTTGGATTGGAGTCATTATGTACGAATGGCAGCCATTTATCACACTGAAAAAATGGCAAAATTTGACATCAACTTTGCGGCGTTGCCACGCGGAAACCGTAATCTGAAGATTTGTGAATTGGATAACTTTTAATTGTCTACTCGTGTAGATGGTGTCCCCCAAATTTCAGCTCATTTGGAGAAGCGCACGATCAAAACGAACATTTTGTACGACGTCCTGGAAAACGCTGACTCAGCAATTTTGAAAATTCAATCCCAGCTCGCTGCTTTCCTGCTGTTTTGAGGTTGCGGTCATAATAATATTTTTTGTTTGTCCCGACAACGTGCATGTGTATACCAAATTTTGTGGCTGTACGACAAAGTTTTTTGCGGACCCCCTCCCATCGACGCAATGCATTTTGGGTTTTGCAGGTGGCGCTGTAGGGCCAATTTTTAAATCCGGATATTAAAATTCATATTAAAAAAAATTTTTCACCGGAACTGAATTTTGGGCAAAGTTTGGTGAGTTTTCGAGCATGTTCAGGGGGTCAAATTCCAGTTTAAAGAGCAGAAGAAGAAGAAGAAGAAGAAAGAAAGAAAGAATAATATTTTTTGCAAAAACAATATGCGATTTTTTTTTTCCGCCGTTATTTCGCCCACATGTTATATATTTTCGGAAAGGTCTCGACAAGCCCGACGCGTCTGTGAGGTGTTTGAGAGTGTGAGTGTCTGTGGTCGAGCGTTACGCGCTTGACAAGTCATGTTTGTGCGTGAGAGTGTGTGTGCGTTTTTTGTATTTGTACACGTGTGTATGAGTGCATGTTGGGGTGTGTGTGTCTGGACATGTTGGCCTATGTCTGAGGTCGAGCGCTGCGCGCTCGATTTGTCATTTTTGTACGTTTGAGTGTGTGAAAGGCCTGTGGTCGAGCGCTGCGCGCTCGAAAATTCGTGTGTGTGTGTGCGTTTTTGTGTTTGTACACGCGTATGTGTGAGTGCGTGTCGGTGTGTGTGTGTCTGGACATGTGATATGATGTCTGTGGTCGAGCGCTGCGCGCTCGACTTGTCATCGTTGTGTGTTTTAAGAGTGTGAAAGGCCTGAGGTCGAGCGCTGCGCGCTCGACTAGTCGTTGTCTGTGTTGCAGAAACAATAGGCCCTTCGCCCTTGGCAGGCCAGGGGCTCGGGCGTAATAATATTTTTTGCAAAAACAATATGCGATTTTTTTTCCTGACATTATTTCGCCCACATGTTATATATTTTCGGAAAGGTCTCGACAAGCCCGACGCGTCTGTGAGGTGTTTGAGAGTGTGAATGTCTGTGGTCGAGCGCTACGCGCTCGACAAGTCATGTTTGTGTGTGAGAGTGTGTGTGCGTTTTTTGTGTTTGTACACGTGTGTATGAGTGCATGTTGGGGTGTGTGTGTCTGGACATGTTGGCCTATGTCTGAGGTCGAGCGCTGCGCGCTCGACTTGTCATTTTTGTACGTTTGAGTGCATGAAAGGCCTTGGTCGAGCGCTGCGCGCTCGAAAATTCGTGTGTGTGTGTGCGTTTTTGTGTTTGTACACGCGTATGTGTGAGTGCGTGTCGGTGTGTGTGTGTCTGTACATGTTGTATGATGTCTGAGGTCGAGCGCTGCGCGCTCGACTTGTCATCGTTGTGTGTTTTGAGAGTGTGAAAGGCCTGAGGTCGAGCGCTGCGCGCTCGACTAGTCGTTGTCTGTGTTGCAGAAACAATAGGCCCTTCGCCCTTGGCAGGCCAGGGGCTCGGGCCTAAAAAGAAAGAAAGAAAGAAAGAATAATATTTTTTGCAAAAACAATATGCTTTTTTTTTTCTGCCATTATTTCACCCACATGTTATATATTTTCGGAAAGGTCTCGACAAGCCCGATGCGTCTGTCAGGTGTTTGAGAGTGTGAATGTCTGTGGTCGAGCGCTACGTGCTCGACAAGTCATGTTTGTGTGTGAGAGTGTGTGTGTGTTTTTTGTGTTTGTACACGTGTGTATGAGTGCATGTTGGGGTGTGTGTGTCTGGACATGTTGGCCTGTGTCTGTGGTCGAGCGCTGCGCGCTCGACATGTCATTCTTGCATGTTTGAGTGTGTGAAAGGCCTGTGGTCGAGCGCTGCGCGCTCGAAAAGTCGTGTGTGTGTGTGCGTTTTTGTGTTTGTACATGTGTATGTGAGTGCATGTCGGTGTGTGTGTGTCTGGACATGATGAATGATGTCTGTGGTCGAGCGCTGTGCGCTCGACTTGTCATCGTTGTGTGTCTTGAGTGTGTGAAAGGCCTGAGGTCGAGCGCTGCGCGCTCGACTAGTCGTTGTCTGTGTTGCAGAAACAATAGGCCCTTCGCCCTTGGCAGGCCAGGGGCTCGGGCCTAAATATTAAAGCCGCGAGCGGCGTCAAAAGGCCCTCGCCCGCTGCTTACCTGACCCGCCCCGCTTTATTCTTTCATTGATGTTTGTCAAATTTGGCACATTTCCATGGCAACAAGTACATTTGATTTGATGGGAGATTTTTCACTTTGGCCCATTAGGATAACATGGGGAACTTAAGCCATCGCCACGGCAACACCGTTGATATTACAATATGGTTACCATTTGCTTTTTTGATCGGGACGACATGAAGGAATTATCACCCAAATTCCATTCATTTCTGATAAACTAATAATTTTACTCCCCATACAGATTTTATTTTGATTCTGTAGGGGGCGCTGTAACGGCGATTTTCAAAATTTCACTGTCTATGTGTCCAGGAAGGAAAGATTAATCAGTGTTTAAAATTTGGTTTGAATTGGAGTCATTATGTCGAAATGGCAGCCATTTATCACACTGAAAAAATGGCAAAATTTGACATCAACTTTGCGGCGTTGCCACGCGGAAACCGTAATCTGAAGATTTGTGAATTGGATAACTTTTAATTGTCTACTTGTGTCGATGGTGTCCACCAAATTTCAGCTAATTCGGAGAAGTGCACGATCAAAACGAACATTTTGTACGACGTCCTGGAAAACGCTGACTCAGCATTTTTGAAAATTTAATCCCAGATTGCTGCTTTCCTGCTGTTTTGAGGTCAGGCTCATAATAGTATTTTTTGTTTGTCCCGACAACGCGCATGTGTATACCGAATTTTGTGGCTGTACGACAAACTTTATTGCAGACGCCCTCCCATTGACGCAATGCATTTTGGGTTTTGCAGGTGGCGCTGTAGAGGCAATTTTTAAATCCCAAAATTGAAACACATATTAAAAAAAATTTTTCACCGGAACTGAATTTTGGGCAAAGTTTGGTGAGTTTTCGAGCATGTTCAGGGGGTCAAATTCCAGTTTAAAGAGCAGAAGAAGAAGAAGAAGAAGAAAGAAAGAAAGAAAGAAAGAAAGAATAATATTTTTTGCAAAAACAATATGCGATTTTTTTTTCTGCCATTATTTCGCCCACATGTTATATATTTTCGGAAAGGTCTCGGCAAGCCCGACGCGTCTGTGAGGTGTTTGAGTGTGTGAATGAATGTGGTCGAGCGCTACGCGCTCGACAATTCATGTTTGTGTGTGAGAGTGTGTGTGCGTTTTTTGTATTTGTACAAGTGTGTATGAGTGCATGTCGGGGTGTGTGTGTCTGGACATGTTGGCCTATGTCTGAGGTCGAGCGCTGCGCGCTCGACTTGTCATTTTTGTACGTTTGAGTGTGTGAAAGGCCTGTGGTCGAGCGCTACGCGCTCGACAAATCGTGTGTGTGTGTGCGTTTTTGTGTTTGTGAACGTGTGTGTGAGTGCATGTCGGGGTGTGTGTGTCTGGACATGTTGTATGATGTCTGTGGTCGAGCGCTGCGCGCTCGACTTGTCATCGTTGTGTGTTTTGAGAGTGTGAAAGGCCTGAGGTCGAGCGCTGTGCGCTCGACTCGTCGTTGTCTGTGTTGCAGAAACAATAGGCCCTTCGCCCTTGGCAGGCCAGGGGCTCGGGCCTAATAATATTTTTTGCAAAAACAATATGCTTTTTTTTTTCTGCCATTATTTCGCCCACATGTTATATATTTTCGGAAAGGTCTCAACAAGCCCGACGCGTCTGTCAGATGTTTGAGAGTGTGAATGTCTGTGGTCGAGCGCAACGCGCTCGACAAGTCATGTTTGTGTGTGAGAGTGTGTGTGCGTTTTTTGTGTTTGTACACGTGTGTATGAGTGCATGTTGGGGTATGTTTATCTGGACATGTTGGCCTATGTCTGAGGTCGAGCGCTGCGCGCTCGACTTGTCATTTTTGTACGTTTGAGTGTGTGAAAGGCCTTAGTCGAGCGCTGCGCGCTCGAAAATTCATGTGTGTGTGTGCGTTTTTGTGTTTGTACACGTGTATGTGTGAGTGCGCGTCGGTGTGTGTGTGTTTGGACATGTTGAATGATGTCTGTGGTCGAGCGCTGCGCGCTCGACTTGTCTTCATTGTGTGTTTTGAGAGTGTGAAAGGCCTGAGGTCGAGCGCTGTGCGCTCGACTAGTCATTGTCTGTGTTGCAGAAACAACAGGCCCTTCGCCCTTGGCAGGCCAGGGGCTCGGGCCTAAATAATATTTTTTGCAAAAACGATATGCGATTTTTTTTCTGCCATTATTTCGCCCACATGTTATATATTTTCGGAAAGGTCTCAACAAGCCCGACGCGTCTGTGAGGTGTTTGAGAGTGTGAATGCCTGTGGTCGAGCGCTATGCGCTCGACAAGTCATGTTTGTGTGTGGGAGTGTGTGTGCGTTTTTTGTATTTGTACACGTGTGTATGAGTGCATGTTGGGGTGTGTGTGTCTGGACATGTTGGCCTATGTCTGAGGTCGAGCGCTGCGCGCTCGACTTGTCATTTTTGTACGTTTGAGTGTGTGAAAGGCCTGTGGTCGAGCGCTGCGCGCTCGAAAATTCGTGTGTGTGTGTGCGTTTGTGTTTGTACACGCGTATGTGTGAGTGCATGTCGGGGTGTGTGTGTCTGGACATGTTGTATGATGCCTGTGGTCGAGCGCTGCGCGCTCGACTTGTCATCGTTGTGTGTTTTGAGAGTGTGAAAGGCCTGAGGTCGAGCGCTGCGCGCTCGACTAGTCGTTGTCTGTGTTGCAGAAACAATAGGCCCTTCGCCCTTGGCAGGCCAGGGGCTCGGGCCTAATTAAAATTAAAGATGAATCTGAATGTTTGTACCATTATTGGTTAAATTTTTGCTGATATCGTGATAATATCATTATCGTGATATTTTTTGCCCACGATAATCGTGAAGAGAAAATTTGATATCGTGACAGCCATAATCATGGGGGGTTCAGGGCAGGTAGGGGGTCTCCAGGGACTGGAGGAGGCCACTTACCCTGAGGAAGAGCCATTTCGGGGTGATGTTTCATTTTTACTTCTGTTCATGTGTCGTACTGAGAGCTGCCCTGCTGAGAGCTGCTGACAGGTGTTCTGATCAGGCAGGTGAGGCTCTCAGGTGTGGCTGATTGAAGAAGAAGACACAGTTCTGAACCATGCCGGTGGTCTGATGTGGCTGTGGCGTCTGCTTTAACGGTAAAATGAATGGAACTAGAAAACAAACATCTGCACTGGTGACAGAGAAACGACGGCAAACGTACAGACTGACACACATTGGAAGGAGAAATTAAACCCTGTGGACAATGAACGTCATGATTATGGTGGAATGAAACGGTGGTGTGGACACGTCAACCCATCATCTCCAGCAGCCGTCAAGTGTCCCTGTTTGACAGGAAGAGGGTCACTGCATCCTGGTGATCAGGCCTTTCAGCTTCCAGCAGCAGAAGGAACCAGCCAGAGACAGATGTCAGTTTTAAGCTGAGGAGAGAGACAGCCGCTCCATCAGGGCAGCTTCCTTCATCTCCAGAGAGCTGCTCGTCTCCAAGCTGCTTTATCAGAATATCAGTGGGCCGTTACAGTCTGATAAGACACATTCTTCTCTGGGTTCACTGGCTTGTATTTTCCACTGCATGTGTAACAGCGTTAAATATTCCAGACAGGAGAAATCAGTCAGTGTCAGCATGAAGCAGTGAGAATTACTGCATTTTTTAACAACACGATTGAGGAGAAACTACCGAATTAAGGTCATAATATGGAGGAAAGGACCCACTGCATCACAAACCTGATGGTAAAGTCCACTGAAAAGAGTTGATTGAAGAAATCCATCTTTTCAGAAGAAAAGACGACGTCATTCTAATGATTCATTTGATTGAAATAAGAAAACCAACAGCAGCAGCTTCATTAGAGTCGATCATGAAGCTCCAGACATGTGACTGGAACGTCCAGTGAAGACTTCAGACCACAGAAAACGTCTGTTTAGAGGAAAATACAGGATTTAGAGGAGGTTTGAAGCAGGAAGACAGAGCAGCAGAAGCAGGAAACAAACCTCCTTCAGACCAGTGGAAAGACGAGAAGAAAGAAACAGGCTGCAGACGAAGGAACCAGGAACAGAAGCCCTTCCTCTGTGGAACCTGATCCAGAACACAGTGTGGCTGTCCATAGTGGGTAAGGGTGGTGGGGGGGGGGGGTGTCCAGCACCTGCTGTCCACAGCCGTCCCTCGTGTCTCACCTGACCACTTCAGTCGGTCTGTCTTCCTGTCCATGTGTCCTGGCAGCCTGGAGCTCCAGCTGCTCCAGTGTGTTCTGCTCCTCTGGATTTGGACTCTGCTTGGATTCCCGCTGCCTGACTTGTCTGGTAATCCACCTTCTTTTCAGCCACTTTCCAGCCTCCTGGTTCCCCCTGGCTCCTGACCCCAGAACAGCTGGAAACAAGCAAACCTTTGGCCTCGGCGGCCGTCGGGACTCTTGTCCTCCCATCGTCCAGGTAGAAACCTGCTCAGCAGCAACCTATGCTGTTAGAGATGTCTGTTTTTTTCAGCTAATCAAACTGAATGTGTCTACTTTTCAACTCTGCATGTCTTCTGTATGAATTGATAAGTCTGATGACATCCCTAATTTTTACAAATTAGGTGGGTTTTTTTTTTTGTACATGTAACCCTAACCGCGGGTCGCTTCTGGCTCCCGTCGCATCCAACTCTGCGTTGTGTTTTGGAAGTGTGATCGTGCGGATGTAGCGCTGAAGGAGCCGGACACACGGTGGCGTTTAATCGTGGCTCTGACCGTTTATTTCCACGTTTGATTCCTTACAGAAACAGAACAGAAACTGCGGCTTAGCAACAGACATGGATTGCATAGCAATGGCAAGATAAGTATCAAAAAATACAGAGACCGCTCACAACATCCTTACCTTACAGAAACAGAACAGAAACTGAAGGGAAATAGTGTTTTCGCGCGTTCTAGCTGCTGCGCTACTACGGTGGCCTCTAAGGACCAACAGTCCTAATTACTGAGCTCCAAAACAATACAAACCAAAAGAAAAAATGAGGTTGCAGCACCATCTAGCGACCATAATGGGCAACTGTCCTACATCCACCCCTTCTTTAATTGATGGCGTCCCAGCCATCGGAACAAGATAAATTACATCAAGGCCACCTATGCCAAACGTGAACAAAGAGAACAGTCTGAAAATACAGAAATACATTTAAAAAAAAAAGAATGACAAAGTGTGACTTGCAGTGATGTGTAATAAAAGAAATGTGTCAGCACCCCCTGCTAAGGTCAGTGTTTTTTTTGTTTTTTTGTTTTTTTTTTTTTTGGTGCGTGTGTGTCAAGCTATATGTGACCTGCTGCTCTCCTAGCTTTGGCCTTCTGCCACAGCTTCCATCCTCTCTCCAGCTTCAGCCGATCCTCTTCTGATTCCACAACTCGTGATTCATAGGACAGTTTATGTGGGGGACGTCGATTTCTTGGAGGATTCCTCCTTGGAGAACTGGGCTGGGGGGGCAGTTTGGTATTTCCCGCTGCTACCTGTTTCTCTTCACCTTCACTCACTTGGTCTGTCCCCACATCCCCTTGTTCCAGGTCTTTAGGTCCATCCTGTCCATTCGCCATCCGAGATACACACTTCTCCACCTCTTCCTCCGTGCATTCCACCTCCAGGTCCTCCATTGTGTCTGTCTCCTGTTGTATTACCAGTCCACTGGCCTGCTCTCCAATGTCCCCTGTATCCTCCATCTCGATGTTCTCCTCTGCATCTGACTCAACCACTCTTTCAGTCGTCCCACCTGCCTGCTCCACAGGAAGAAACATACACTGTGTCAAGAGATTGCGATGGACCACTCTCTCGGTGTCGCCATTTTCCAAGCGCACCACGTACACAGGTAAGTCGGGCTGCCTCTTAACCACAATGTACGGCCGGGACTCCCACTTGTCTCCCAGTTTCTGTCGCCCCTCCACGTGACATATTTTGACCAGAACTCTGTCACCTGGGCTGAAGACTTGACCTTTTGCTCTCTGATCATAATATTTTTTCTGAAGTCCCTTTGCCTGGTGAGAGGTCTGATTAGCCTGGGCATAGGCCTGTGACATACAGTCATGCAGAAGCTGAATATAGCTGCTGTATTCACATGTACAGGTTCGCTCGTTGGAGGAGTGGAGCCCAAAGATCAGATCGATAGGGAGCCGGGGATGTCTGCCAAACATCAAGAAGTATGGGGCATATCCTGTTGAATCATGGCGTGTGCAGTTGTAAGCGTGTGTCATGGCATCCACATGCTCATGCCACCGGGGCTTCAGGTGAGGTTCCAGGGTCCCAAGCATGTTCATGAGAGTGCGGTTGAACCTCTCAGTGGTCCCGTTGCCCTGGGGATGATAGGGGGTTGTGTGGGTCTTGGTGATGCCAGTACACTTACACAGCTCCTTCACAATAGCGCTTTCAAAATTGCGTCCCTGATCTGCATGAAGTTTTGCCGGGAAACCAAAACGACAGAAGAAGTTTTTCCACAGTACCCTGGCAACGGTGTTGGCCTTCTGGTCTTTGGTTGGGTATGCCTGCGCGTAGCGTGAAAAGTGATCAGTGACGATGAGGACATTCTCTATGCCACCCTTTGACCTCTCCAGAGTCAGAAAGTCCACGCATACGAGCTCCATGGGGGCAGAGCTGTGAATGCTAACCAGGGGGGCTCTGATACCAGCTGTTGGAGTTTTTCTTAGGCAGCACCTCTCACACTTCTCACACCAAGCCTTGACCTCTTGAAACATCCGTGGCCAGTGAAACCTCTCCCTTATCAGCTGCACAGTCCTCTCAAAACCTAAGTGCCCTGAGTCATCATGGAGAGCTGTCATGACTGTTTCACGCAACTTCTCTGGAAGTACTAGCTGCTCCACCACACCTCTTTGGCTGTCTCGGATGCGTCGATACATGATGCCATCTCGTACTACTAACCTCCTCCACTCCTTTAAGAGAAGGCATACCTGCCCACCGTCACTGATCCTCTCACCGCGGCTTGGCTTCATGTTCCGACTCTTATAATGTAAGACAGGGCCGATAACAGGATCCGCTCTCTGCTCCGCGCGGATCTCCTGTTTTGTCATGGCTGGCAGTGACTCTGTGCCCACATCACGATAGGGCTCATCAGGTCTCGGGAGCTCGGGTATCGAGTCCTCAGTGGCAGATGAGCACTGAGTCCTGGGGTCAGTCAGGTCCTTTGCGGGCTGCCTCATGCCATGCTCAGGCTCACTGGACTCCACTCGCTGGGGGCATGTTTGCAGGACCTTAGTGACTTCCTGGGTGGACATACGAGAGAGGGCATCGGCGTTGGCATTGCTCTGGCCCCTCCTGTACTGGACATCAAATTCAAAACCAGCCAGCCGAGACACCCACCGCTGGCCTGTAGCATCCAGCTTTGCAGAGGACATGACATACTTGAGAGGGTTATTGTCTGTCTGGACTGTGAATCTGCGTCCATAGAGGTGGTCGTAAAACTTGTCTGTCACTGCCCATTTTAGAGCGAGGAACTCAAGTTTGTGTGCAGGATACCGTGTCTCAGCTGGGCTCAGACCTCTGCTGGCAAAGGCTATAACCCTCTCCACACCACCCTGGACCTGAACCAAGACTGCACCAAGTCCCTCCCCCGAGGCGTCAGTCTGAAGGATAAAAGGCAGGCTGTAGTCAGGATAGCCCAAAACTGGAGCAGATGTGAGCCTTTCTTTTAAGGCCTGGAAGGCCTCTTCGCACTCATTCGACCACAAGAAGGGTGGGTCAGGGACCTGGCTTTTTTTCCCGCCCCTCTTCTTCTTTCTGGGATCGCCAGTTGTAAGGCTGTATAAGGGAGCAGCCAGGGCGGAGTATCCACTCACGTACCTTCTGTAATAACCAGCGAAGCCCAGGAATCGCAGCACTTCCTTGCGGTTCGTAGGTCTAGGCCAGTCCTTAACCCTGCTTATCTTTTCCGGGTCTGTCCGAACTCCTTCAGCAGACACCAAATGACCCAGATACTGCACCTCCTTCCTCATCAGCTGACACTTAGAGGGCTTCAGTTTCAAACCGTGCTCCCGAAGACGATCAAACACCAACTGCAGTCTCTCCAAATGCTCCTCAAAGGTGCTGGAAAATATGATGAGGTCATCTAGGTAGATCAGCAGGTGCGTGAAGCTCAAGTCCCCAAAACAGCAAGTCATAAGCCTCTGGAAGGTGGAGGGGGCATTCTGCAGTCCAAAGGGCATTCTGTTGGCCTCAAACAGCCCCATCGGTGTGCTGAACGCTGTCTTATGCTTGTCGTGCTCTGCCACCTCCACCTGCCAATACCCTGACGTGAGGTCCAGTGTAGAGAAGAACTTTGCTTGCCCCAGAGCTTCCAGGGCCTCCTCTGTTCTGGGCAGAGGAAAGGCATCCCTCACACTGCAGGCATTTAGTTTTCGGTAGTCTATGCACAACCGCAAGGAGCCATCTTTCTTGGTCACAACTACTACCGGCGAAGCATACGGACTTCTACTGGGCCTGATGACTCCTGCAGCCTCCATTTCAACCAACAGCTTTCTCACGTCTTGCCACTGTGATGGGGGTATCCTACGGTAAGGGAGCCGAAAGGGCTTAGAATCAACCAGAGGGATTTCATGTTGCACGGTTGTTGTATGGCCGTAGTCCAGGGGATGCTGGGAGAACACGCCTGCATTTCTCTCCACAAGGTCTTTAAGAAGGGAACGCTGGTGCTCACTCTCCACTGCTGCCTCCCTCAGGTCCACACCACAACTCGCCACAACTTGGTTCAGACTCAGGCAGGTGTCTTTGTTGCTGCCCTTGAAACATTCACTCTGCTCCTTGCCCGAAAAATCCACTACACTGTTCACCAGGGTGACATTTGCCAGACGTGTGTGTGGCTTGATGGTCATAGCATGCTGGGACATGTTCAGCACCCTGACGGGGGCGCATCCTCTCTTCACATCGGCCAGGACTTTGGCAACCAAGAGGCCTTGAGGAAGCTGCACGGTGGGGTGGCTGTCAATCATTGCAGTGTAAGTCTGTTTTTGTGGGCCAGCTTTTATCTTGCACATAAGGTCAACTTCTTTTCCTGCCGGAATGCGTATTTTACGGCCAGTGTACAACGCAGGGCCCACTACATCATCCACACCACATTGTTCTGTGTCCCCAACCTCCAATAGTGCAGTGTACCACTCTGGATGGTTCTCCCTGATTCGGTGGGGGAAGTGCTGGCCGTAGGATGCTTGGAGGTGGCGTTTAGTGGCACGGAGAACATTAGTGCCCACCAGCAGAGGGACAGTGGAGCGATACTCGGAGTCAGTCACAACAAAAACTGGTACATCTTTGAACTCTTTCCCCAGCACGTTCAAGTCGATACACAGGACACCATGGTAGGTAACACTCTGACCGGCTGCACCTTCAATGGGAATTTCAGAGGGCCGGAGCTGTTGTCCCTGAAGGGTGGGGTGGTTGCACCAGTATTTATGTGTAATACTGGTTATCTGAGATCCAGAATCAAGGAGTGCTTTGCACTTTAAACCATTAACTTCCACCTCCCCTTCGTTCCTGGGTCCAACCAGAAGCGTTGGCACTTCTCCCTCTCCAGTCCTGTTCCCTTGCAGTGGGGGGTCTTTTTGTTTGCCCACGGTTGCCCCGGCGACCATGGGCTCTAGCCGTTTAAAGGCCCAGCTGGGTGCGGTGTTGTCCCTTCTGCTGAGGCCGTTGGTTGAGAATGATGAGTCTCTGTTTGGCTGGGGCCTGGGAACACGGCTCTGCAAACCCGGGCTACATGTCCTTGCTTCCCACACCGATGGCATGTGACAGTCGAAGTGCGTGTTGCAGGACGGGGGGCTGGCAAGACACTTGGTGGATGGACAGGGGCAGAGGAAGATGCAGCAATTATTGCTTCAAGATGAACCAGCTTAGCCATCTGCTCTTCCTGGCGTAGGGCCAAAGTCTTGACCAGCTCTGTCAGCTCTGACACCTCTGACATATGTGCAGCCTTCTCCGTCTTCACACTTAAACTACGCTCTGATGCAACCTGAACTTCTGCATAGGCTTTCTTGGGTCTGTTAAATGACTGGAACTTCTTTGTTTCTTTTGCCAGATTTCTCAGCTCATCTTGCAGCTCCCTGAAGCTCAGAAGACGGGGTTTCATTGGAGAGATCCTCATGTACACCCCCTCATCAGTTAGCCCACGTAGGAACTGCCTGGTGAGCTTACTGTCACGGTCAGGGAAGAGCTTGCCACCTCTCTGCGTCTCTTCAACAGCCCGCAACGTTGCCTCCAGAGCTATAGCGTAGGAGCAGGCAGACTCTCCTGGTCTCTGTCCACGTTCATAGAAGTCGGCCAGTGGGTCCAAGGAGCCCTGGGTGTCACCGTACTCGGCCCTCAGTTCTTCAAATGCCTTTTGGGGGGTTTGGTTATGGGGGGGTAGATTCAGGATCAGCTTTCGGGCCTCACCACTCAGGTGACGTACCACGGTGGAGAAGCAGAGGTGAGGGGGGAGCTCTATTGCCTCCAGGAGATACTGCATGTCACGAATCCAGTCCTCTATAAGCATCTTGCCATCAGCATTACCAGAGAAAATTTGAACGTTCTTCACCTGGTGAGTCTGCAGGAAACCGCCATAGGTTGCTGGTGGCAGGCTTGGGGTGGCTGTTGCTCTGACAGGGGCATAGGGCATGTGTTGGGTGGAGGGCAGAGGTAAGGGGGTAGATGGGGGGACTGTGTCTGGGTACATGCTAACTGGAGGGGCTGAAGTGTGGGAGGGAGGCGAGTAGTCAAAGACTGCATTGGTAACGTACAAGGGGGTGGGTGCAGCTGTGGTGGGATACTTCATGATGTCCGTTGTGTTTGGTGCTGGAAAACTGGACACAGAGGCTTGTGGTGCAAATGAGGTAATAGCATGGGTGGTTGGGAACTGGGGACCAGGCTGATAAACCTGTGTTGAATAAGGGGGGGTTGCTTGCTGGTTCAAAGTAGGCTGCTGAACAACTTGTCCCTCTGGGGAGTAGGACAGTGGGGCACCATGAGGTGGCAGGGCTGGTGTCGGTCTGTGCCCACTGGACTGGTTGGCCAAGGGGGTTGCATTTGGAGTAACAGGCCCAGGTAATGTTGAAACTTTAGCAGGAGCAGCATGAGGTTCAGTATATGGTGGGGTAGGCTGTGTGGCCAGGTGCCCAGTGACTGGGGTCTGATACTGCAGCTGCTGACTGGGGTTCACAGGGAACTGGGTGCTTAGCTTTGGCCTTACAGATGGCTGTTGGATGTTGGTGGGAGCTTCTGCACTGGAGAGACGGGCATGTGTCCTCCTTGGGGTTTCATCGTGGAGTGCCAGTCCAGCTGCAGGTGTGGGTGGAGGGCCTGCTGCTACTGCAAATGGCCCCTGCTTGCGTTCAGGGTCAGCATAATCACTTATCATCTTCAATGTTCTCTATCTCCGGTTTAAACAGCAGAATAAAATGTATGTGGGTGTGTGTGTAAATTACTTTGCTTGGGTGTAGGTAATTGTGAGTGGATGTGCCAACCAAATCAAGATTTGTGACACCACAATTACTAAATAACCCAAAATTCACACTAAACACACAAATCAAACTCAGAGCATCATTACACAACTATATGGGTAGCACAAAGTGAATTGATGAGAAGATGAGGGAGGAAAAAAGAGATACAACACTTGCTTATAGTAAATCACAGATTGTCCTTGCAGTTGTCAAAACAGAATATATTATTAAACAAAGAAGATTTCACATAAACAGCACAGTATAACAAATTGGATTTCAACTTTCAGAGGAGAAGTTGGAGAGGATAACTGTCCTAGCAACGTCGTAAATGGGATGATTACCGTCAAACACAGCGGCGCTGTGGACGTTGCTGCCGACGGCCGATAGTTTCACTTTCTCCTCGGTCTCAGAGCGCCACGATCCGGGTCACGGCACCAAAGATGTAACCCTAACCGCGGGTCGCTTCTGGCTCCCGTCGCATCCGACTCTGCGTTGTGTTTTGGAAGTGTGATCGTGCGGATGTAGTGCTGAAGGAGCTGGACACACGGTGGCGTTTAATCGTGGCTCTGACCGTTTATTTCCACGTTTGATTCCTTACAGAAACAGAACAGAAACTGCGGCTTAGCAACAGACATGGATTGCATAGCAATGGCAATATAAGTATCAAAAAATACAGAGACCGCTCACAACATCCTTACCTTACAGAAACAGAACAGAAACTGAAGGGAAATAGTGTTTTCGCGCGTTCTAGCTGCTGCGCTACTATGGTGGCCTCTAAGGACCAACAGTCCTAATTACTGAGCTCCAAAACAATACAAACCAAAAGAAAAAATGAGGTTGCAGCACCATCTAGCGACCATAATGGGCAACTGTACTACATACACATTTGAAAACCTAATTCCAAACAACTTTTGATGATTGTGGTCACTTTCTTTTACTCACTGACAGCTCTTATTTTGGATACACACACACACACACACACACACACACACACACACACACACACACACACACACACACACACACACACACACACGCTCAGTCTTGTATTTCTATCCTTGTGGGGACCGTCCATTGACTCCCATTCATGTCTAGCCCCTAACCCTGACCCTTACCCTAACCCTAACCCACACCACAACAAAGCCTAACCCTAAAGAAATGTTTTTGCACTTTTACTTTTTTCAGTAACAACAACATGGTCAAGAAAACACTGTTTCTCCTACTTAGGACCGGAAAAAGGTCCCCACAAGGCACGTCGTTCCACGTTTTGCTATCCTTGTGGGGACATTTGGCCCCGACAAGGATAGAAATACAAGAACACACACACACACACACACACACACACACACACACACACACACACACACACACACCCCTTCACTGAATGATAATGGTGTTTTTCAGCACCACTGTTGGACTTGAAGCGTCTGTTTTGAACTGTGGGCTGACTTTGTGTCAGACCTGCCAACCGTCTGTGTTTGCACTTCCGCACCAGAGCAGAACTGCGTCTCTTTTCAAACCACTTCCTCTCAAACCATTTCCTGTTCCACTGGTGGAGAGAAGTGCGCTCCTTCACTTTACAGCTTTCCTTTCCTTTTCATCACGACTCTGACATAAAGCCGTCGTTCTGACTGCAGAGTTCAGAGTGAAATCTCGTCTGTGTCTCGGATCTCTGCTCCATCCGCCTGGTCCAGAGGACAAACGGTGAGTTTTAATGAGCCTCACTGTCTCCCTGTGTCACGAGCTTCAGCTGCTTTTAGAGTCATTTAGAGTGGAAACTGGACGGATGGCTTCACATTTGCTCTGAATCGCATTGTTTGGTTTATTTATCTCTATTTTCTCGCATAGAACTGAGATTCGTGTTGAAAGAGAGAGTAAAAAAACGATTTGAAGCACTACATTTCTTTCTTTCGTCTCTTTTCTCAGAATGCTTTCATTTTCTGGTTTGTTCTTGTCCAGCTCCTCTACTCATCAGTGACAGAGCCTGAAACAGAGACCAGTCACTTTCTGATCCAAATCACTGACTAAATTTATATGATTTATAAAAAGGGACGAAACTTCCTTGACCTCACCCATAGTGGGGGGCGGGGCCCACAGACATCATGACATCATGACGCAGCAGTCGCGCTGCCCTGACTGGAGGTCACGGGCCTGCGAGGCGGCCATCTTGCTGAGGTCCCTCTGGCCCCACAGCCATGAAGTCTGCAGAGGAACCACATGTTTTCACCATGAAGGTGATCAGAAGTCAGTCAGCTTTGATTCATGGAGGACAGACAGACAGAAATAGAACAGAAGCAGCTCAGGAAGTGTTCAGGCTGATTGAGGTTGTTGTTGATGGATTGGTTTTAGGATTTTAATTGTCATTCAGTTATCAGTGTATGATTATGATCATCATTATTATATTGATATGGTCATATCAATATAATAAGCAACATAATAGCATTACTAGTGGCCTTGTGATAAATGATATAAGTGATCATTTACCTGTATTTGTAACATTTAATTAGGAACTACAACATGAGAATACAGAAAATTGCCATAGATATAAAAGGTTGAGGACTCATGACCGAATTCTTTTAGAAATGATCTCTTAAAACAGCAGTGGAATGGGGTTTACACAAACGAAGTAAATACTGCATATAATACATTTTTACAATGTTATTTAGCTCTTTACGATAAGCACTGTCCATTAGTTCTATGTAAGCGTAAAACTTCTAACAAAAATTCCTGGATATCAAGGAGCCTACAAAATGCATGTAAAAAGAAAAAAAACTTTATAGAGACTTCATAAAATCCAAAACAGAGACTGCTGAAAAAAAATATAAAGTGTACAAAAATAAGTTAACCAATATATTGAGAAAGGCAAAAAAAGAATAATATATACTATATTATTATAATATATTATTATATATTATTATATTATATTATTAATTATTATTATATATTATTATATTTTATATATATATATATATATATATATATGTATATATATATATATATATATATATATATAATATATATATATATATATATATATATATATATATATATATATATGTATGTATATAAATATATATATATAATCTATAATATAATATATTATAAAAATATAATACAGAATGCAATTCTACAAGAAAATAAAAACAATATTAAGGGTACATGGAACACTTTAAATAGTGTAATGGGTTATAAATCTAGCGCATTAGACCTACCCAATCATTTTATTAAGGACAGTAAGGTGATTAATAACATGAATGAAGTGATAAATGAATTTAACTCTTTTTTTGTAAATGTTGGGCCTAATTTGGCAAATGATATTATAAAAAATCAGGGTCAAACAGACAGTGGCTGGAAAATGGATAATAAGGTGATGCAATCAATGTTTCTTAGTGAGATTAGTGAAAACCAGATTATCTCAGTGGTAGCTAATGCAAAAAATAAGATGTCAACCGACAGTGATGGAATAGACATGAAAATAGTAAAAATGACTATTGACTGTATAATTAAACCACTTTGTTATGTTTATAATCTTTCATTCAAAACAGGTGTTTTTCCAGATAAGATGAAAACAGCAAATTCTACTTTTCAAGGCAGGAGATAAACACAGCTTTAATAATTACAGGCCGGTATCTTTACTTTCTCAATTTTCAAAAGTGTTAGAAAAAATGTTTGTTCAAAAATTAGATAACTTAATTGAAGAAAACAATATATTAAGTGAGAGTCAACATGGTTTTTGGACAAATCGGTCCACTTCTTTGGCCATAATGGAAATAGTAGAAGAAATCACAACAGCAATTGACACAAGGAAATATACAATAGGAGTATTCATTGACCTAAAGAAGGCATTTGACACAATAGATCATTCAATTCTATTTGCTAAATTGAACGCATACAGTGTGAGGGGAGTTGTTCTAAATTGGTTAACTAGTTATTTACATAACAGACATGTTATGATATGTGCAGTTTGCTGGTAACACATCAGAATGTTTGAAGATTGAATGTGGAGTCCCACAAGGTTCGGTGTTGGGGCTGAAACTGTTTATTTTATATATCAATGATATTTGTGATGTTTCTGATCTGTTACGGTTTGTTTTGTTTGCAGATGACACAATTTTTTTCTGTTCAGGAGATAATTTAAAAATGTTATCTAAAAATATTGAAAGTGAAATGGTTAAAATTTGGTTTGACGTAAATAAGTTATCGTTAAATTTGATAAAAACGAAGTTTATGGTTTTTGCTAAAAAAAAAAAAAAGTTGAAGTCTCATTATCCATTAATGGTAGGGATGTGCGATACCACTTTTTTTCAGACCAATACCGAGTACGAGTACTTCATCTTCAGTACTCACCGATACCGATACTTGCATACCGATACTTTATATACATAAAATTTAAAATAATGCAATGACAGATTATTTTTGAAAAAGAAATTTCTAATAAAAAGGCAGCCCAGCCACTATGTTTAAGTCCAAAAATAATAGTCTGAAAAATAAAACAAAGAACTCTGAGTTTACACTTAAATGAAATTAAGTGCAAGATAAAACAATTTCTCTGAATTTTAAGTTTTTTTTTAATGAACTGAATTACAAGACGTAAACAAACAACTCTAAGTTCTACACTTTTTAAAATGAACTTATTTTAACGGTTTTTAAATGAAATTAAGTGCAAGATAAAACAGTTTTCTCTGAGTTTTACACTTTACATAAACTAAGGTTTTTAAATGTACTAATTTTAATGATTTTTTTTATGAACTTAAAGCGACACTAAGGAACTTTTCAACCTTAATAAAACATTTTAATACCTTTTGTGATGATACATCGACTTACAACTAGTTGAATGACCCCTCTGTCACGGCCTGAGGGCGTCAGTATTGCTTTCACTTGGACTAAGCAGCTGTGAGGAGGGTGGTAGGAACCCTGCACACTAAAAAACTCCAAATTTGTGCGGACTGCTTTACGGTATACATCACATCATGATATAACATTGTTTAGCCACCATTAGATTCATTACCTCGTCGCTATCCGTCCTTCACACAGCCACTGGAAACAAATGAAGGCGAGTTCAGTCTGACAGCATGCCACCAGGAGCAGCCATTTACGACATGACGCGCTAGTCCTCATGGGAACTGTAGTATTTGTTCAAGCAAAACACTACCGCTTTTGTCCACTGGCGCCACCAAAATCAACGAAAACTGAAAGTTCCTTAGTGTTGCTTTAAGTCAAAGATAGAAGTTTAAAGAGCTGCTCGTGTTCTTTGTGCTGCTCTCGGATCTCTGCTCTTCAGTTTCTCGGTCTTCTGCAGAGTTTGCCGTTGAGTTGCTGCCGGAGTTTTCTTTTTTTTCCAGCACAACAGCGTCAGACTCTCGTCCACAAGCTTCGCCCTGAGGTGTTTAAATAAATTACTAGTGGTAAATGAACAACATCGCGCACCTCCTTTAGCAATTTTAGCATTGCAGAGTTTGCATTCTGCAAAGCTCGGCTCGTTTTCACTTATATTAAAGAATTTCCACACCGGCGGAGTTTTGGTGAGAGGAGCAGCCGTTCTGGATCCATCCTGTTGTCTCTGCTCTGGATGAGACTCATGGAGAAGTCAGCCCGCTGCAGTGTAGCCCTGCGTCTGTCAGCGACTCCAGAGAGGAGCTTCTTCCTCTTCATGTTTGTCGGCAGCTTGCATCCCATTTGGTTGCACTACCACCAACTGCTGGTGAGGAGGGCTTACTGCGTGTGGGGTTTTCTTGCCGTGAGTATCGGCGGCTGGTATCAGTAGCCTTCACGAGTACCCGATACTTTGAAATAAGGCCAGTATCGGCCCGATACCGATACCTGGTATCGGTACTCGCACATCCCTAAAAAGAACAATAGAGGCCTTGCCCTCAGGCGAGGTGGCCTCAGTTGAGGCCACCTCGCCCTCGGGCTCGATCCCTAATAAATATCTATTATCACAGCCATCATTATGATTAATATTGGTTTCAGGGTTCTAACCCATCTACATATCTACAGACTCTGACATTGTGGGTTTGGCGGTTGTGTGATTGATCAGTCATTGCAGGTTTTGTCCTGGCCCTGGAGTCCAGCATCAGTTTTGATCAGGTTTTAGTGATCAGGTCTGGGCTGGGTAGCCGCTGTGTGGGCCGCTTCTCCTGGGTGTGGTCATGGTCCTCTGCCTGAGGGGGGGGGTCAGTTCTTGAGCTCTTGGGACCCTGGGCTCTCGGCTCTGCCCCCCCTGGGCGTCCGGTGCCCGGTGGGATCGGTGCCTGCTGGTCTTGGCTCCCTGGGGCCCCGTGGCTTCTAGGGTCCCCCTGACGGAGCCTTCCTCTGTTTGTTCATTTGTTTCCTTCTCTCTCTGTCTCTACCTGTCTTTCTTCCTCCTGTCAGCTCCAGCAAAATCATGTCCCAGGATTCATATCAATAAAATAAAGTCAGAAATCATGTTACCAAGAGGAGCTTTACAGCCATAAGCTCTTCTTTTTTTAAAGCATATCTTTATTGATCTTGAATTTTTGACTGAGTGCAGCATTTATTAAACAATGGTTAGTAACATCTTTCCCTTCCCTTCCTCCCCCCACCCCGAACAGAGTCCTCAGGACACTTATGTGGTGAAAATGAGAAGTCAAGGTAACATCTATCACAACCTAAAGCAACATGTACAACACAGCTGTAACAGGTCCATCAGAGGTCCAATATCAGTCAAAACAAAATAAAGTTGTGGGATGCACACAGAATGAAAATGACAATTACCCAATTAAAAATAAATAAAATCAAATAAAATTCAAATTAAAAGAGTATAGTCTTACACGACAATTCTTAGGTTTGAGAAGTTAGATTATGTCTAGACTCCAAAAATACAAGAAACGAATTCCAAATATCATGAAAAATATGACCTTTTGTTTAATTGTGTATGTCTGTCTTTCAGTTGATAAGCATGAAGAAAGTTCCTTAATCCACATGTTAAAAGAAGGGCAATTAACACTTTTCCAATGTCTGGCAATAATCCGTTTAGCATATATAAAGCAGAGGTTCCGCAGTTTGCTCTCATGTGTTCTCAGGGCAAGTGTTTCTGGCTTTTCTCCCTGTTCATAAAACGTTTGTTTCAGACAAATGAAGTTATTTTCTGCTTTTGCGAGTGCACTGTAAACCCAGATAAGTTGAGTTTACTTGAAAAATACTAGTAAACCGGTTACCTTAAAAAAAGTAAGTAATGAAAGACGAAAACTCAAGTTAGTTTAACTTAAGATCATAAGTAGCTACAATTATTGCAGAAGCTGATTCTACTGAATATTTTCAATTAAAAAAATGCAATGCCTGTTTTTTTACAACTTAAAATATTAGGTTATGGTAATCATTTTGGAAAATAATATAACTTGCTATTTTTAGTTAAATGGATTTCATTCTGAGTCAAGTTCAATTAAAAACTTTTGTAAAGCAAGTGATCCCATGAAATAATTCCACTAAATATTTTAGGTTCTTTTGTCCTTAAAGTGATTAAAGTCACAATCACACAAGAAACAAAATACAAATCAAAGCCATTCATTTATTTTTATCAGAAATTTACATGAAAGATGACATGTTGCCTCAAGAACTTTGAGCAACTTTTAAAATTAACATGCAGAGACCTCAAACCTTAGTTTTTTTTGGAACAGATGTTAGTGTGTCTGTGACCAAAACTGCTTTGTAGATACTTCAAAGTACATTTAGTACTTTTGCAGTTCTATACCATGTCAATTTGTCATCGTCTGTGTTTAAATATTAACAAAAATAGTCAGAAAATTGAAAGAAAAAAATACATTTAAAAAAAATAAGTATCAAATTTTACAAAGGAACAAGCAATTTTTCATAAGTCCTAAAGTTATGTTGGAGGCCTCTGCTTAACATTCACAACCTTTAAACTGTGGAAAATAAATTCACTTAAGTCATGAAATAAGTTTAAACATTAATATGGTACTTAACAGCGAAAACATTCAGAATAAAAACTTGTCAATTTCAACTGCTAGTATTTAGACTTGTTTTTTGTTTGAACAGCTTTTGGATTACAAGCACAAGCCTCTACACATATAAAGCTAAAATCCTTACTGACAGTATCAAAATGGACTCTTCTTCTAAAAGAACAGTCCAGCAACTCTGATAAAACTTCAACATCAACACTGTTATGGTTTTAACAAAGGCACTTAAAAGATGTGCATTTTAATAGAAGGAAAATTTGCTCAAGACTGTATCAGTCTGCAACCACAGCAACTTCTACCTATTTGGACATAACTGATTAAAAGAACGTTACATGACGTTATTTTAACACCTACAAATCTCGGACTACCTGTTTCTAACTGAAAAAAAAAAAACACTACATGGTTTTAAAAGTGTTCACAGTCCTGAATGACATGAATTGGTTTCCCAATGGTTTAGTAAACATAAGCTCTGACAAACAATGAGCTTCCTTTGAATACTGAAACAGAACTTCACATGCTGTCAAGATCAGGGGTGAAAGTAAGATAAGATTCTTGCAGGAACTGTGCAACTCAAAAAAATGTTTTAGTTTGTGTGCAAAGCCTGCGAGCATCGTACAAAACAGATATTGATAAATCCTGCTCTTTTTTGACATCCTTGAAAGCATGATGCTTTTTTAAAGCATCATGCTTAAATATAATACACAACACAGGACATTGGATTTGTTTGAATGTTGTTTAGAATGTTTAAATATAATACATATTGTGACGGCGGCGGTGACCTCTTCACGATGGAGGCAATTGACAAGGACTGCTGCTCTTTAGCTCATTCAAAGCTTTTATTGTTGTAACAACTAATACACACTGGGAACATGTCACTCACACCAAACAATGCTGGCACAGAGGCCAAATCACTCTCACACCGACCCTTCTCACTGTTGGTCCAACATAAAGTAAATGAAACTTAATAAGAAAAACACCGGAAAAAAGGCATCAACACATAGAAAAACAATAACTTAACACACCTACAACAAAACGAAGTACATTTTAACACATTTTAACACAAAATACATCTTGAAACGGCCCGAACAATCCCCTCCCATGATACCTTGCGGCACCAAACAGTATGGCGGCCCCCAGTGGCACCTGCCGCCGCAACAATATATATATATACATATATATGTTGTTTTTAGTTAAATGGTTTTTTAAATTTTTCTTTGCATTTTTGACCTGTCCTGGTTGTCTCTTGAGACGGGGAGGGGGGGGAGTGTCCTTACATCACCTAAGCAACCAGCCATCCAATGAAAAGAACGCATTGAGTTTACCTCACTTCCACGTGTGCTTGTTTGCGGAAGGAGTGATGCTGCTGGCATGACAGAGAGATGGAGAATATTTTACGACGCGTGAACCCTCACAATTTATTACTTGTGGATTTATGTTTTGTTTATTTTGCAAAAATGACGACCC
Source organism: Salarias fasciatus (assembly GCF_902148845.1). NCBI lineage: Eukaryota > Metazoa > Chordata > Actinopteri > Blenniiformes > Blenniidae > Salarias > Salarias fasciatus. The sequence continues at coordinate 3,266,358 of NW_021941230.1, read as the reverse complement.
TGTTGTCTGCAAAAAACACACAACAGTGGACATTGGATTAACGTTACGCTGCAGCTAGTGACTGCCGCTACAAGCTGCAACCTGTCACGGTAAGCGAGTACTCCAGTACTCCAGTAAAAAAGAAAGGGCTCGCTTTGTATGCATGAGTGAAATATGCTTTTCAGAGGCGTTCCGGGGCGTTCCTGTAGAAGAGGCCAGTATATTTCTTACCGGCACGGCGTTCCGGTGCGTTCCGGCTTACTTTCACCTATGGTCAAGATCAGACTCCAAAGCTCTGCATTCACACAGCAGATCACTCAAGATTCCCTCTCTAACTTCTAAGATCCCTTCTGGCTTAACATGTAAAACAGTGAGCATCTCCTCTAGTACAAATGGATCTCAAACCAGGCACCTTGGATTAGCAGGACTTCTGTTAGAACCCCTTTTACATGGCAAGCTGATTTTTCAAAGTTTGAATTTTTGGTGCCAGTCGACCATCTCCCAGCTTAAGCATCACCTGCTGAATGAAGCTGAAGGTGTTTTTCATGCATTTTGGGTAGTCTAAGTGAAGGGCATAAATGAGTCCAAAAAGGAGGCAAAAAGCATGAGGCAGGTTGGCCAACCTATCCATTACCACGCTCCCTTCCAGGACAATCCCAACTCTGGATGGGTTGAGCTGAGAGTCTTCATGATCAACACAGATGATTCCCACAGATGTTTGGCTGAAGGAGTTCATGTCACTTTCATCCTAACACAAAAAAACAAAACAAACAAAAACAAATCGAGAAGAAAAGGGCATTATAATGACTGTAACACAGGGTTAAGTTGTGTGCTTGTACCAAAGATTAATAATAATAAAACCTGTAAAATCGCAGCAAAAGCACTGGCATTTAAAAAGGATCAAGACAAACGAACATTTCTTAAAACAAAACAACAAATTCACATGTCACAATTTGTCATAGTGTACTGTTTATTGTGCTCATATTTGAAGATGTATGGTTTTGTTTTTTGTTGTTCTGTTTAGTGGTTTGCTTAAAGGATAAGTTCAGTTTAAACAGTTTTCACGTTGTTTATAGAAAAATGTAGAACAATATACTCACTCAGAAGGGTTTTCTTCTGAACTTTAGATCCGTAGTCGAGCTGCAGACATCCGTGTACTGTGAGCCAATGGGGCATGTGTGGCACCGGCTCCCAAAACGGCTTTAATCATCCAAAAACTCATTAGTTTCCCCAATATGTCCTCATGGTCCGTTCATGCCTCTCCTCCACCACAGCCCGGTGTCGCAAAATACATGCTGTTGCTGTTTTACAGATTTCTGAAGTGAATACGGTGATCAGGAAGTAAACTGAAGTACATTCACCAAGAGACACAGTAGGGGGCGCTGTGCACCTAAGTTGTTGGCCGCCACCCTCCAAAGAAGAAGAAGCAGATGTTTGCAGTTCAGAGATGTGCTTCTTCTTCTTTGGAGCTGGTGGCGACCTACAACTTAGGTGCACAGCGCCCCCTACAGTGTCTCTTGGTGAATGTACTTCAGTTTACTTCCAGATCAATGTATTCATTTCAGAGATCTGTAAAACCAACAGCAGGTATTTTGCGACACCGGGCTGTGGTGGAGGAGAGGCTGAGCGGACCATGAGGAAATCTTGGTCAAACTAATGAGTTTTTGGACGATTAAAGCCGTTTAGGGACCCAGCGCCAGGGATGCCCCATTGGCTAACAGTATATGGAGGTCTGCAGCTCGACTATGGATCTAACTTTCTCCCAGACCACTTTTCGGATCAGAAAACCCTTCTGAGTGAGTATATTGTTCTACATCTTTCTATAATCAATGTGAAAACTGTTTAAAACCAAACTTATCCTTTAATTGCTGTGAAACTTTGTTGTTTTTCACCTTAACATTACATTTCCCAAAAAAAAAAAAACAAATTCCAGCAGAGAGAACACTCAAAATGAATCAAATTATGGTTTAACTATTTAGTTAAAGAAAAAAAAAACCTTTCCAGTTACATTTTTTAAACAAATTCTGTTATTTACATTGCAAAACTTGAAGAATGCAGCAGGATCATCCCCCAAAATGACAGGCAGCCCCCGAATACACAGGCATCTCAAGTCAGTGGGTTCAGTGGTCTGCAATAAAATTGACAGAGATCAAATTACAGTTTGTTAACACAGTTTTAAATGATGATAAATAACCCTAAAGGTCAAAAAAGAGCTTTGAGAGCAAAAAGGAGTTAACATGAGAAAAATTTACAAACCTTCATCTTCCGCAAAAGCTACGCCAAGATCTGGTCAGTAAGGCCCCTCTTCTTCCTGAAGAGGTCCATAAGGCATGGAGAAGAACGGTCCAGTTCGCCAAAGAAGTCCTCTTTCAGGGTTCTACCCACCACTCTGGTGAACTCAAGGAAAACCTGAAACATAAATCATGAATAAACCGTTTAAGTTTTTTTTTTTTCCTCAGTACATGTCATTGTGTAAACAAGTTTTACAAACCTGGCTTTCCGTAAACAGGGCAGGCCATCGCTGCACCATCTCGATGATGGGTGGCTTGTCTTTGACAACCTCGGCTCTGCGTTGAGCAAATGTCGTGTTCATCTCTTTTTGACCAGGGATCCATTTGGCTTCGCTTTTTTCATTTCCTGAACCAGAACTTGACGAGCCTCTTCAAGGTGATTTTGATCTAATCCCTCTGGATAGTTGGGTAGAAAATTGATTTCACCTTTCTTTGGTTTCTTGATTTCTTGTTGTGAGGGTCATCTTCTGTTGGGGACCTTTTCCGGCTGTTCACAGTCACATCAAGGCGACCCAGGAGTCACATTTTGCTATGGTAATTACCCCATCTTGAATTTGAGGCTGTTTCTCCATCCATCCCAGCCAGAGACAGACCCCGGCTCTTTCAGACATGGATGTGTTTGTACTAAAGCTTTTGCCACAGCATCGATCTCATCTTTAGTTGGGTAGGCTTTGAAGACATACATAACCTCAGCCAACTTTTCAAGGATTTCATGCTTTAGCTCTTTTGTTATTTTGAGATAGGTTGAATCTCTCATATATATTAGGTTACCTTGACGAAGTCGGTATTCAACATCCACAGGAAATTTGGGGATTTCAAATTCTTCTGGCCACTAAAGACTTCGATCAAGGGAGGAGTGAGAGAGGATATCGGTGTCAGCCTGACTGACAGCATCACTATCATCTTGTGGAGGAACGGGTACAAGCTCAATCATGGGAATGATCTTGAGAGTTGGTTTATCAGGTAGCTCAGATGGATGTGTGAGGTTGCAGAGTTCATTGTTAAACTCTGGGTCTTGGTACTGCAAAGAAAGTCATATGTTGTTTGCAGAGTGCTTCTGAGCAGGTTGATCAAATCTTGGAGTGTTTCAGGTTGAGTTGTCAATGTAATCTTCCTAATGTCTCCCTCTGAGACAATAACTCTCATTGTCATTTTTGGTTGCACAGCCATCTGTTGAAAAAAAGATAAGAATTAGCAAATGATAAATTGTCTCAGTGTCACCATAAGTTTGCCTTGAACCTTGTATGCTGAAAATGGCAGGACATCATTCAACTCTGAGATCTTAACCACACACATGGAGGGAACGTCACTGAAGAGAAGATGGTAAGATCTCAAATGCTCAGAATACCACACTGTCATTTTGTTGCAGATGAATAAAATCTCTGCTCTGGCTGCAACAATCTTCTCAATTTGGCAGAATTCAGGGAGGCCTGAGCATGAGCCTGCAGAGAGTATCATGCCTGGATTGTACTTGATCCCATCCACACACACAGACAGTGCAGTTAAAACTGGCCCTGGTGTGGTAACATCATGTGTGATTGCCTTCTGGACATTCACAGGGAAAGACGCAAGCAACACTGGGCAGGCTTTAGTAATCTCAACTGGTGGTCTGAAAAAAGTGCTACAGTCAAGATAGTAACTTACTGCCCTCTGGTGTTTGGTTGCCAATGTCATGGCAACATTTTTAAAATTTTGTGCGCTGCGGATTGCCTTTTTGAAGAATTTATGCTTCCCTTCGAAGCGCATTGTCCAAACCTCAGGAAGTGGACAAAATTTCCGTACAAGATCAGGGTAATGTTCCACGTAATGATGTTTTGGTCGTAAACGAAAGTCTGGAAAAGTTGACTGAAGCAGCTGCCTGTGTTCTGATATCTTGCACTCCAGAAAATTCAGCGTCTCTTCGGAGTGCCTGGGTGCCACGGCTAGCTCAATGATGTCCTTAAGCAGCATGAGAACTTCCCATGTGTTGTCACCCTCAGGAACCCAGTGACCAATGAGAAATGGAAGGAGCCTTATCATACACCAATTCTCATGGCCATTTCCACCAATGGTCCCCTTCGTGGAAAATCCTTTTCCAATCACCTGAGGACGGTCTGTTTTGTCGGTAAATGTGTACTCAAAGTACCTGATAGATTGATTGAGCATTTCTAGTGTGAAGTACTTCTTGTCTATCAGATGTTTCAGACACAGGGACAACTCAGTGGGAACAATGCCTTCCAGCATGTCGTGCAAAATGTCTGGGGGGTAACCACTGACCACATGAAAGTGTTCAAGATTCTCAGTTAGTGGGCATGCTCTTTTTAGACCATATGTCTGGCTTAATTCTGGGTTTTCTTTCACTTCTTGAACCTGCCTGTCATGGGAGATTTTATCTCTAAGCTGAAAGTCACCAGAACGTACCTCTTGTTGTTGACTCTCACGACTGCTTGCCAAACAAAACCTGCAGAACTTTTCAACAGCAAAGCTCTCCAAGAATCCTGCAAGGGAATGAGCACCAGGATTGTCAGCAGAAACATACAACACTGTGCCTTTCACACTTGCACCAAGCTGCTCCACATAAACACCACTTTGCTCCATTAACTTCAAGTCAAAAATGAGTGGTTGCAAAACCTTTGCATAACCACAGTCTTTCACTGTGGAAGTGTTGCAGAGAAGGGCGAGCTGGATTGAACTGAGGGTGGACCTATATTTTGTAGGCAAGTTTGCAATGACCCAGTAGACAGCAAACATTTTATGTTTAAGCTTTGATGTTCCAGAGGATTGGCTACCTCAAATCATCCACGTACAGACCAAGTGCAATAGTGAATTCATCTCCTGAAAGTAAGGCGTTTTCACTAAAGTACTGGCCATCTTCACATGAACTGTATTCCTGTGTAACATGGACCTTTTCTGACATTACCATGTCTAAGACATCACTTCTGTCAAGTAACTTTTGGATCATGGGAATGATGGGCACATAAGCAAGTGTTTTTTTTTCCTTTTTCCACAACATACTCAATCGGATTCACCAATGGAAACTCTCTGCATAGATATGCTGCTCTCTTTTTGGTTGTTCCTAAGGATCCCTCTTCGTTACAATATGTTATCATGCTACTTTTGGAAACTGCACTGGTTACCTCTCTCACAACTGTTTCATCCATGTCCGGATAATGTTCCTTGAGAAGATTCCTCACTCTTTTATGTAGAAGTGGCTGTGAAAGATCATGAATAGGGCTGTCGCGGTAAACCGGTATTGACGATAATCGTGGTATTAAAAAATGAAATTTCAATATCGTGTTCAAAATGCGCCTATGATAATATCGTAAAGAGGATCTAGTCCCGCTTGAAACGTGTTGAAGTGTATTTTCAAAATCCGCTCCTGTTCTTCCGCCCTGCTTCGTCTCCCTCCTGCAGCGCCCAGCCTCTCCCCCTCCCCTCACATGTAAACAATGCAGCAGCGGTAGCCGGTGTTTCGAGCACGGCTCCTAGCTAGCTAGCTCCCAGTTAGCGAGCGTCACGAGTGAACTAAACATGTCGGTGGTGGCCGACAACGACAGCGAGACGCTCTATCCTCACCCGAAAAAAGTGTGTTTAGCAACACTGACTGCACGTTGAAGCGAGCCGCGTAGTAGTGGGGCCCCATTAGGTAGGTTCCAGACGTGTCATTGTAATATATCCGGAGGGTTTCAAGTTGTGTCGCTGATATCCGCCGTCTTCTCCGCCGGCCCCCTTCTAGCAACTAACCGGTGAGTACTCGGAAAAGGGCCCCATGCGGGGGATTTTCGACACGTTGTCGTTGCACCGTCTAGTGTAGCGCCATAAATTTGTCATTGAAATTGACTAATGTCAGCCGCTCCTCGGGACCCCCTTCAGCTCGGGGCCCTAGCCAGTAGCGGCGCCTCTGGCTGGAGAGAAGCCGCTGCTGCTCATTCCGCCTCCGATTTAAACAAACAAACAAACAAAAATTCTGGGCAGTGTGGTGGTGGTACAGGATTTCACCCCAACAGGGCCCGAGGGTTTTCATAACCCACCAGCCCGACGTAAATGACGCCTCTGCTGTGGATCCTCTGTTAATCAGATCATCAGATTTTAATTAGTTGAGTGTAACTACACTTTCTGTATGCAGTTGTACAGTTACTGTTCTCATATTGTTTCAACACCTCGTTTGACAGGTATTCTGAATGTAATTCATCTGGGAAAAGAGAGAAAACAAACAAAAATAAAATTAAAGATGAATCTGAATGTTTGTACCATTATTAGTTCCATTTTTGCTGATGTCGTGATAATATCGTTATCGTGATATTTTTTGCCCACGATAATCGTGAAGAGAAAATTTGATATTGTGACAGCCCTAATCATGAATTTGACAAAGTTGTTGCAATACTTCTTGCACTGAGCTTTCAGGTATGTGCATAACAGAATGCATTTTTAACAGAAGAGCTGCCAAATTGTGTTCAAGCTGTTTTTCTAAACTGCTCAGATCATTCTCACTGGCTTCTCCACTGGTCTCTTCTGAGCTCTCAATATCAGTAACTACAGTTTGCGTCTCCTCTGTTGTATCACTGTCATGGCTCGCAAAATCCCCAACAACAATCTCTGTCTTGAAACTTTTCCAGGTATGTCCCTTGTGTGCTCTACTCTTGTGTGTCTTGAAATTGGAATAGACGCTGCTCTCAAAGTTACAGTCTTTATATGGGCACATGACTTTATTGTTGACTTTCAAGTGTGCATTATACAGATGAGATAAGAACTCTGTTTCAGAACAGGCCTCAGAAAACCCACATGACTGACAACAAAATGTTACTGTCTTTTCCACACCTTGTTGCTGATCCACACTTTTAGTGTGAATGCGGGTTAAGTGCACTTTGAGTGCATTGATTGAATGAAATGTGCACAGGCAATCATGATGCAAACATGGGAATGGCTGTGTTTTTGCATAGCTTCCATGTTTAAGCCTGTAATGTTTTAACAGCTCTCCTCTTTTTTCACAGTCAAAAGAACAATATTTACACTTCCAGAGCATTTTTTTCTGTAGACCCTCAGTACAATTAAGTATGGGAGAACTAAATAAGGATCATGCACTCATTTCATCAAATGCATTTCACAAAAGACTCAATATTTTGCTCTCAGCGATTTCTGCAGAATGATATTTTTCTCTTTTTTGTGGGGATATCTTTAAGGAATAATTAAAAAACAAATAAACAAGAAAAAGAAAATATTAGTTTTAAGAAAACTAAATTTAAAGTGTCAGTATTTTTTCTTTCTTAAATGAACACTTTTATTTACTCCCCTGTAACCCCTCTTAACACACGCAGTTCTGCACCTATGTCTGCCACCTCTCAAAGGCAGCTTATTGACATAATAGGAGGATAAATACCGTAGGGTGAATCGCTGCAAAAAACAAGTGAAGCAACAGAACAGAGGGAATAATTTCTAATAAAAACTGTGTAATGCTGTATTTTTCTAGTGAGGGACTCGAGACGTCTCCCTCACCTGTAGCAGCAGCAGGTGCTGGGCTGCATATACAGGCTGCAGTGACATCGTCCACTCATCACACAGTTGAGATGGTTAGAAAATATGGTACGAATATAGTTAGCACGACTGCCCAAGTAAAGTCGAAATGAGAAACACGGGTTTCTACTAAAAGAGATTCAAACACTTACGCCATGCTGGATCTCCTCTCTCCGCTGTTGCAAGTCGCTGTGCGCCGAGCAGCCGTGGCCACGCTGTCGGCTCACAGGGAGCCGATTTCCGCTTCAGAGGGAGGGAAAGCCGTATTCAATTCCGGGTGGAAGGCTGTGTTCAATTCAACTTTAACTGTACAAAAATACACTATCTAAAAGCACGAGGCGCGTATCAGAAGTGAAAGGGGATGAAATCCAGTGGCTGGATGGAAAAATGTGCTCTTCCTGCCACGTTAACACTGCAAAACAAGCTAATCAAGGGAGGGACAACGCTCGATTAGCATCCCTTGCTGTCACAGTCCTTTGTGACTTTTAGATTTTTTCACACAGTGAATGTCAAATAAACTGTCCAAAAGTTTCTTTTCTTCCAAACTTACAAAATCCTTCACCGGGAGAGAACCACGCGTCTGGAATCCAAGATAATTGGCACCAGCTCAAGGTTTCGTTTCGGTTCCGCGCCCATCCTACCAGCCAATCAGTGAGCCCCACTTTCTTTTGAATCGGAATAGGGGCGTGGTTAAGACTAAAACTACAAATTTCAGTCATTCAGCTTAAATTTATATTGCATTCAAATATGCACCCAAATTAGTAAAGTGTGCTTGAATTCCTTGAGTAATGGAACAGAACTTTTAAATGTATAAGCATTGTACTTGAATTTTTAACTGGAGATCAAATCTGGGTTTACAGTGTGACAGCTCATTGTATCGTGCTCTTAAAGCTGGGGTTAGCGATCTTGGAAAACTAGCGTTAGCATGTAGCATCTCCCCAAGGCTCCGCCCAGCTCCCACTCCACTGGAGGAGCTCCCGTTGGGAGCGGAGACGAGGAGACGTTCGCAGCACGCGCGTCACTTCCGCGTCCAGTGCGTTCCTGGCGTAACCTGTCCTCAGCGCTTCGTTTCTTCATTTTTCTTTATTTGTACGATGCAAGTATGGCGCACTCAACGGTAAGTAAACCCCCAAACATTCGTCTCCGCCATTCTGCAACGACACTCCGTCCTTCTATGCGCGCTCTGAGCCAGGGTCAGTGCACGCCATTGACATGTACGCGCACGGGGCAGATCGACGGCGAAGGGATTGATTGGTTTAAAAAAAGGTGTCTATTGGTTGCTGTTTTTCCCGTTTTACTCCTGCTGTAGATAGCGGATATTTTCCAAACTACTTTAAGAACACGCCATGAATTGCTTCCCATCTGGTCATGAAGATCATTTTAACCAGTATTTAAAAAAAATGTATCTCATTCAAATCGCCAACCCTAGCTTTAAGAGAAGAAATCTTGTTGATATAGTCTTACTTTTTCTTTGTTTCATATATTTCTTCTTCTAACTTTCTAGTTCTGTTTCTGAGAGTTTGTAATTTTACTTTAACTTTATTAGTAATGGAGCTTGTACTGCTAATCATTTGTCCTCTTAGATATGCTTTGAAAGCTTCCCATCTTACGGATGCAGATGTTTCATTTGTTTTATTTTGAAAATTTCCTCAATACTATTCCCTATACTTCATGAAATTCATGTCATGCAGCCTTGGGTGTTGCCTCCATCTATAAGGGCCTGTAATGGATTTGGACTTATTATAAACTAATTTACCTGGCTTGTGATCCGAGGATTACAATTGCTTCGTAGGTAAAATTATGTATTTGTGAAAATAAGTCTTTTGAAATCAACAAATAATCTATACACGACTAAGAATTTCCTGAAGAGGAGAAGCAAGGAAAAATTCGCTTATGAGGATATTTTCTCCTCCATGGCAAGGGGGGCTGCCAGAGACTGACGGCTGATTGACGTGATGTTCTGTTCCTCTGCAGGGTGAATATTAATCTGAAGAAGAATCGTCAATCAAATCTAAATCACAATATCTGCCAGTAAAACACCGTTTCTGACATCATTCAGTCCACTCTGTGTGTGTGTGTGTGTGTGTGTGTGTGTGTGTGTGTGTGTGTGTGTGTGTGTGTGTGTGTGTGTGTGTGTGTGTGTGTGTCTCAGGGACTGAAGATGTCTGGTGTGGATGAAGAGGAGGGCAGGTCAGGTGTGGACAGGTGAGAGCCATCAGCTGTTCTCTTCAGTGTGTTCTCTCAGGTTTCTTCCTGCCACCACAGAGGAAACTGACTCTTCTAAAGTTGGAAGGTGTGTGAACCTTCCTCTCCAGGTTGGACATCTACATCTCTGTTGTTGAATGAATGTGTGTAAACTGTCCGAACCTCCCTGGTCTGTCAATGAGCCAACAAAGCATTTGGACCTGCTGTCAAACGACTGATTGAGCTGTGTGGGTGTGACCTTTGACCTCTGTCATGGTTCATCTCTTTACAACCACTGAGTTTACAGTGAACTGACTGAACCATTCAAGCTGTTTCTGAATCCTCTTATTTCACTCTCAGGTTGTCTCTGAAGAGTGACCGGTCCAAAGGTCATCCACCATACCTCAGTGATGAACCTGGACCTTCAGACACAAAGTAAGAAACAGTTTTTATTTCACTTCATCCATTCCAGTCTGTATTGACTGTGTTTGGACAGGAAATTGTCAATTATACAGTTCAAACAGTTCATTGTGTGATGATAGATTTTGAAACAGTGAGAATGGAGAAACTCCTGAATTAAATGTAAATGGACTGTGACTGAGCTGATGGTGGAGGTGATGGGGGCCGACGTAACATTGATAGATTTACAGTTACAGCACAGACAGACACGGACCAACAGCTGTTACTTTACCACAGTAGCATGAGCAGTGTTTACCGTGTGTGTGTGTGTGTCTGTGTGTGTCTGTGTGTGTTTGTGTGTGTGTGTGTGCAGACACACAGCAGAGTCTTCCGGATCCAGCAGGTTGTCTCTGAAGAGTGACTGGTCCAAAGATCATCCACCACACTTCAGTGTTGAACCTGGACCTCAGACTCAAAGTAACAAACTCTTAGTTTCCTTTGATTTCCTCCAACCAGAGTGAGAGATGTTGAGCTCCCTTTCAGATTCAGCTCCAGGACTGTGAAGCAGTGTGAGAGTTGAAGCTGGATCTTTGTGTTGTGTTGCTCAGAGTAAATGTTGCTTGGTGTCCACAGAGAGAAGAAGAGGACTGATGTGTGTGAGGAGCAGCCAGAAAGATCCAGAAGCGCCGCTGCACTAAGAAGAGTGAACATGTGTCCTGCTGATGGACTGGTCTGTCTTCACTGGACTTGTTGTTGTGTTGTAGAGACATGAAAGCTTGTTGTTTGTGTGCAGTGTGATTGTTGTTGTTGTCTGTGAGCAGGTGTGGGGTCTGCAGCAGCTTCTAGAAGAACATAGAAGAGTGTGAGGAGGAGATGTGAACGTGTGACTGAAGGAAGTGATGCAGCAGGAGGAGGAAGCCTCCTCAACAGATCTACACTGAGCTCCACATCACAGAGGGACTCAGTGAGGAGCTTCAGAGGGAACCTGAGCTGAAGCAGCTGGAGACAGCTTCCAGGAAGGAGAGCCTCCATCACACTGCCATCAGGGTTCAGGACATCTTCAAAGCCTGGGCCCAGCAGCACACACACATCCGAGTGGTTGTGACCAGCGGCGTGGCCGGCCAGCGGAAAAACCTTCTCGGTGCACAAGTTCAGTCTGGACTGGGCCGAGGGCCTGGAGAACCAGGATGTCAGTGTGCTGGTGGTGCTCTCCTTCAGGGAGCTGAACCTGCTGGGAGAGCGGACCGTACAGTCTCCTCTCGCTGCTGGCTGTTTTCCATCCCACGCTCCAGAAGCTGACGGCAGAGGAGCTGGCCGTCTGCAGCTGCTCTTCATCTTGGACGGCCTGGATGAAAGCAGACTTTCTCTGGACTTCAGCGGCGGCCGGCGGCTGCTGGACGTCTCCCGGCAGTCTTCGGTGGGCGAGCTGCTCACTAACCTCATCCGGGGGGATCTGCTGCCCTCGGCTCGGGTCTGGATCACTTCCCCGACCGGCGGCGGCCCATCAGATCCTCCAACATGTGTGGACAGACTGACAGAAGTGCGAGGCTTCACTGACGCCCAGAAGGAGGAGTACTTCAGGAGGAGGCTGAGTGATGAGGAGCTGAGCAGCAGAATCATCTCCACATCCAGACCTCCAGGAGCCTCCACATCATGTGTGGAATCCAGTCTTCTGCTGGATCACTGCTACAGTTCTGGAGCACATGTTGAGCAGCGAGCAGAGAGGAGAGCTGCCCCAGACCCTGACTGACATGTACTCCCACTTGTGCTGCTTCAGGACACACAGGAAGAAGCTCAAGTACCATGAAGGACCTGAGACGGGTCCACAGGAGCTGACGGAGGCTGACAGGGAGCTTCTTCTGAAGCTGGGCAGGATGGCCTTGGAACATCTGGACAAAGGAAACATCCTGTTCTACCAAGAAGACATGGAGCAGTGTGGTCTGGATGTGACTGAGGCCTCGCTGTACTCTGGAATCTGTCCTCAGATCTTCAAGAGAGAGTCTGTGATCTTCCAGAAAGCCGTCTACAGCTTCGTCCATCTGACGTTCAGGAGTTTCTGGCTGCAGTCTTCATGTTCCACTGTTCACCAGCAGGAAGACAGACGAGCTGAAGACCTTTATTGGAGAGGAGGATGAGGATGATAAGTTTAGTGAGGATGAGGATGATGAAGATGATGATGCGTTCTCATCTTTGGACACCTTCCTGAAGACAGTCCTACAGAAATCCCTCAGCAGTCAGAACGGCCACCTGGACCTGTTTGTCCGCTTCCTTCATGGCCTCTCTCTGGAACCCAACCAGAGACTCTTAGAAGGTCTGCTGGGTCCAACAGAGATCAGTCCAGAAACCATCCAGAGAGTCATCAAGAACCTGAAGGAGATCAGCACTGAGGAAGTGTCTCTGACAGAAGCATCAACATCTTCCACTGTCTGACGGAGATGAAGGACCTCTCAGTCCATCAGGACATCCAAGAGTTCCTGAAGTCAGAGAACAGAATCAGAGAAGAGACTCTCTGAGATCCACTGCTCAGCTCTGGCCTACATGCTGCAGATGTCAGACCAGGTCCTGGAGGAGTTGGACCTGAAGAAGTACAAGACATCAAAGGAGGGACGACGGAGACTGATGCCAGCTGTGAAGAACTGCAGGAAGGCTGAGTGAGTCCACATGTCCTCATGATCAATGTCTCAGTGATGTTTGTAGAAAGTAGTTCCTGTAGTTCCTCTGTGGAGATGATCCTCAATGATCTGTCCTGAAGAATCTTGATCTACAGCAAATGATGATCTTGATAGTGGTCTAGTCAGATTAAGGACCAGCAAACATGAAATGGTTATTATTGAACTGAGAGCAGCAGCAGAACAGCGCCATCTGCAGCTCTCCCGCTTCCACTAGTGGGAGAATAGCTCCAAACCTGTGTAAATCAGCTGACAAGATACGTCACAACAACATCATGTGACAACAGTCTGAGGAAGATGGCTGACAGCCTTTGAAACCGTCAGTCAGGCAAACAAAGAAATACCACACTCGTCTGTGAAAAAGAACTTTCGATTTGGATTATAACTTTGAAGACCAAATGAACCTTTTTAGACTGTGACTGATTATTATTCAGCTGTTAACGGCTCCATTCTGCTGCAGAGAGTCTCACTTCATGATTCAATCAAAATTTACATTTTAATATTTCATTTCAAAACATTTTCATCAAACTTTCTGCTGTTCCTAAAAGTCTCCTCTACCCTCCAGAGAGACTCAGTTTTCAGGGTTGGTTCAAACTTGGACTGTCAGTCTTCCTTCATCTTCTGATTCATATTTCATCTCTTATTGTCTGTAATATTCTAATGAGACTGAATTGATTTCCAGCTGCCTCCTGGAATCCATCTGATCAGCCCTCATAGCAGCTGGAAATCAAATGTCCATGTTGTGGAAGTCAGCAGATCTTCTCTTGGTCTTCTTCACACTGTAAACATGTGATGAAAGAAGTGATGTGAGGCTCAGCAGCAACCAGACTAAAGCCTGAGAGGAATGTGTTGAATGATGTTAAAGTGAGAGCAGAACTCTGAACTGGGTCCAGAATGAAGAGCTGCTCAACATTTCACTCAGTGTTGTTTTCACAGCTCAGCAGTCTGACCAAGCTGAGAGACAGCAACGCAACATGAGACAGTGAGGGCAACATGAGACAGTGAGGGCAACATGAGACAGTGAGGGGCAACATGAGACAGTGAGGGCAACATGAGGACAGAGAGGGGAACATGAGAAAGTGAGGGGCAACATGAGGGCAACATGAGACAGTGGAGGGCAACATGAGACGTGAGGGGCAACATGAGACAGTGAGGGCAACCTGAGACAGTGAGGGGCAACATGAGACAGTGAGGGCAACATGAGACAGTGAGGGGCAACATGAGGGGCAACATGAGACAGTGAGGGGCAACATGAGGGCAACATGAGACAGTGAGGGGCAACATGAGCACAGTGAGGGGCCACATGAGGGGCAAACATGAGACAGTGAGGGGCAACATAGACAGTGAGGGGCAACATGAGACAGTGAGGGCAACATGAGGGCAACATGAGACAGTGAGGGGCAACATGAGACAGTGAGGGGCACACTGAGGGGCAACATGAGGCAGTGAGGGGAACATGAGGGGCAACATGAGACATGAGAGGCAACATGAGACAGTGAGGGGCACATGAGGGGCAACATGAGACAGTGAGGGCAACATGAGACAGTGAGGGGGCAACAGGAGACAGTGAGGGGGCAACATGAGACAGTGAGGGCAACATGAGGGGGCAACATGAGACAGTGAGGGGCAACATGAGACAGTGAGGGCAACATGAGCAGTGAGGGGCAAACATGAGGGGCAACATGAGACAGTGAGAGGCAACATGAGACAGTGAGGGGCAACATGAGACAGTGACTGTGTTCCTGAGAACTTTGAAAACAAAGCATTATTCCACATCAATCCCTCCTGTTGTTAAATTTCAATTTAAACAAAACCAGACACAAAATAAATTCGAATTTTAACAATAATCTAACTCACTATCGGAGACAGTAAAGCCAGACAAAGTAAAACCACTTTTCATTGTGCATCACACAGTCAATATTAATGTTCTCCATAAACATCAATAAGATCAGTTCCTCCAAGTGCATCGTCATTTTTATTTTATATGTCCTAAGTTACCTATGTTTCAAGACCATTTCCAACTGATCCACTGTCACAAAAACACCAAGCAGCTCTCAGTCATGGATGCACAAGTTTAAACAAACCAGCATACCATGGGACAGTGCAGCTTGAAATACCTTCATGCCAACCAATCAATCCTGGTCCAGGCCGATCAACCAGGAAGGCAAAAGACAATCATGGCCGCGATGTGTCCAATCAGCTAAACTAAGAAAGAAAGAAAAACCATTAAAATCAGCAAAAACATTGAACACAACAATAAAACACTGAACATCTGGTCGTTCTCAAAGTCAGTCATCAATGTCAATGTTAGTTTGTTAGTAAGTTAGTTTGTCAGCCGTAACACAGTCATAGTCACATTCACACATATTCAATTGAGCAGATATTTCAAAGGTAAATTAAAACCACAGAACATGGCTTCACACACCCGACCCCCTGCTGACAGGCACTCTGTGCTTTATTCACCAGCAGCAGAATGTGACGCATGTACTTACGCATCCAGTCGCCCCGAACCAAAACCTGCTGCAATGATAATCTCTGCTGGAGCATCAGCTGCTCTCAGACTATTTAGGAGCCCAGGAACCCAGTCAGGAGTCTGCAAGAGAGATAAGCATCAGGGTGAAACCGTGATCCATGTGTCCAAACCAGAATACCTGTAGAGAACCGTCCCTTCTCTTGGATGACAGGGCGGTCCGTAGCCAGGTAATCCCAGACCAGAGGCTGATGTTTAGTCTTCCTCCAGATGTTGACCCTCCTGTGACCTGGTCTCTGTTCACTCCAGTCCTGCAGAAACATCCTTGTGTGGTTGTTTCGAACACAGAGTCTACAGCTGCAAACCAAAAATCCAGTGACGACAGCATTCTGCCAGACCTAGAAAAGACAACGTCTCTTCCTTTAGTCTGTAGCGGCAGATTAGACCACAGTCCAGGTCTTCCCGAAGACCAGGACCGGTTCTTCTCCTCTAGTTCTTCTCCTCCAGAACGTGTCCAAGGAACGTCACTTTCAGCTGCAGCTGGGCTCAGGATGCTCGGCGGCCTCCCTCAGGAAGACGGTTCAGGAGTAGAACAGTGTCAGGCTCTTCAAGCTTCCTTCAACCTTTTGGTGCGAAAACATCAACCTCATACTGTATCAGAGTTCCACCTGACAGGTCCAGATCCAGATCCCCTCACTGCCGATGCACGAACTCCCAGACTAGAGACAAAGTCCTGGGCCAAATGTGAAGCATTATTTACCTTTTTAGGTGAATGCAGGCAAATATTGCCTTTCAGGATCCAATCTGAGTGAAAATAATGCAGCAGACAGGTCAGACAGGTCAACGACTGGATAGTAGCATGAGTCAGAGGTCCAAACAGACAAAATGATTTTAAAATCAGTAGATTTTGAAGTAGCAGATAGTACAGTTCAGTTGATTTCTATAAAATCTTGGAAAAATGTCACCCATCAGGTCCTCTTCATCTTGGTGTAAAAGAGTCGGTACTAAACATCATTGAATCATTCAATGACTTCATAAGACATTCAATACCTCCCATGACTTCTGGACAAACATTCTATTGTCTATCTGTATCAGTTGACATTTAGCTCCCGTGTGATTCTGTGAGGTTAGTCGATGCTAAATCTGAGTAATCTCTTTATAGTTAGTCCACAAATTCTCCAACTAAATCAAATAAAGGTGCAAATGTAATTCATTTCAGTAGATTTCAAAGTTAGGAATGTAGATTCATAGACAGTAACAAATTCTTGTAGCACAGTCATGTAAAAACATTGTCATGCTAGTTTTGTTATGTCGAAGGGGAAGGTCGAGATAAACCTGTTGCTTCTGTCTCCCCTTCCCTCAGTTTGAAAACCGGAATGTGACCTCCAAGTTATTTCATTGAAACTGTATTGAAAAAATTAATTTAATTAATTCACTTTAATTCTTCACCCAACTGAGCAATTGGTTGATAATTAAAGCTATTTCACTAAAACTAGAGCCCCGCCCCCTGTGTTCAGGTTACAGTGATGGGGGAGAAGTGACCATCATGGAGGCTTCCTGCTGCCTCTGGTCCAGTCTGAGCAGGACTGTTCAGCTCGTCGACCCACTAATATCTTCCTAGTGACTTACAAAACAAACAAAACACATAATTCATTCAAAAGCTAAAAAAGTAAGGAATTTAAAACTTTTCTAAAGTCTAATCTCTCTTCCCCCCAGTGTGTGTGTTCATGTTCCTTGTCGCGGTCATGCTGCCTCATATTTTCCATCACGTTGTTTTCACGTCCGATGTTTTCACGTCGTAATCAAACCACCGCCTCCACAGCCTCCTCCCAGCCAGCCACCCAGCCACCAGGAGCAGCCGTCTCCAAGAATGCGTCCACTGCTTTCGCAGTCACAACATCCCTCTCCTGTATGGAAAGTCTCAGCAGAACAGAAGAACAGAGAATCACCACACATGTCATCATCATAGAAAAACCAATTTTCTCGCTAAAATCTGAGTTTCATCACTCCTGTGTGTGTATGTCTGCACTTCCCGCTGCTGACAGAGCTTCTCCCTCCCGGTTGGCTGGTGCAGTGGCTGGCCGTGAGTCTCGGGGCTGTGGATCGGAGCGGCGAGCGCCTGTACAGGACTTTATAACAAAACAAACACTCAAGGGAAAAACATATTAGTATATGATCATATTTGTCTATCAAACAATGTAACTGGTGGACCTTCGTCTCATTCTCTCACTAGTGCTGATATTTTCTCTGGATTGTTTTCTGTTCAGGGTCCTTGGCTCCTCAGCAGTCTGATAAGAACCACTGAAAGAACTGCTTTTGCAGTTCACTTTGGAGGGTTTAAAATAGTGTGGAAATTTTGTCAAAGAAAATAGACTGCCTCTCAAATTCAGCAAATTCAGGTTGTCTTTTCTCTTTAACACATCATGAATAATCATCCTGAGAGTTTGACCTCAGGGAACCATCCTCAAACCTGTCAATGGCTCAAGCAGTGACCTCTGACCCTGCATGCAGCTGGCAGTCTTGGAGAAATCAGTTTTCTCTCAAACAGGCCTAATCACATGCTCTACAGCATTATCCAGGAAACGGTTCACAGGTGGCTTCCTGGCCTCTGCCCACCTACTGAAGATGGAAAAGAAAAGAAACTTATTTTGACAAACTTCCAGAGGCAGAGGTTTCTGAAAATGTAGCACTGAAGTACAAATACTGCTACATTGATTAATGCTCAATGACCCGTAAAAGTACCAGTATCAGAAAATACTTATGAGTGCAAAGCATGTCTCTAGACAAACTGCTCAAAGTATTGTTACTTTTAACCAATGGATGATTTGTGTTGTCAGTAGCAGACATCTTATTTGATTCTCTGATAAAATACTGCATTCAAAGTTTGTTCCTCAGAGGAATAATGAAAAACTATGCCAAGACAGCTTGTCTTGTGACCAAATGTAGATATAACCAGGAATCTATTTCTATTGTATTCCCTCTCTTTAGAAAAAGTTACTGTTTTTCCTTATTGGTTTAAGCTGCAGATGAATTCAATTTTTAGATTAATCAAATTTTTAAGATTGCAGAGTGAATCTCTCTCAGAGAACCAATCATCAATCACATCATAGATTAATCAACCCGTCGTGATCAGACAGGCTTAGATTCAAAGATTTGAATATAAATTCAAATTTTGGGTGTCCTCAGTAGACTTCAGGTTAAAAATAGTGGAGTAGATTACATGTTCAACAAGCAAATTTGTTGACTCGTTGATGATTCCTTATCTTAAACATGTAAAAAACAGGAAACAAAACAAACAGGTTGAAAACCTTCCCTTTGGTTAAAACCCTGCTTATTTTTCTTAACTTCCTGTTCTTCCTCCCTGTTCATCAAACCCTTCATCTCTTCACTTCACTCTGCCGCTCCTCTCTGCCTTCTCTCTCTCTGCCTGTCTTTCTCTCTGCCCTGTCTCTCTCCCTGCCTGTCTCTCTCTGTCTCTCTTCTGTCTCTCTCTCTGTCTCTCTATTCTGTCTCTCTCTCTCTCTCTGTCTCTCTCACCTGCCTGTCTCTCTGTTCTGTCTCTCTCTACCTGCTCTGCCTCTCTCCTCTCTCTCTCTACCTCTTTCTCTCTCTCTCTGCCTGTCTCTCTCTCTTCAGCATTTCTATCCTCACACTTCTCTTCAACAACCGGTTTTGTGGCTCGAGTGAGGAGTCGCAATCGTGTTTTACACAGAACCAGCAAATCAAAACCACCATGCATTAAAGTAAACTTTAATTCTCTCGGTGTTCTCAGATCACTCGGTTGTCTGCGTAACCAGCCAGAAATCATCTCGGGCGTAGATTGTGACTCTTCTAAACATTCCAATATCTTGGTCCTGCCGACCACCCCGACCGGTGTGAACTTATCGAATAGTTGCTGAAAACTTTCAACGGGATCAGACCACGCCGTGCTGTTCTACTTCCTGTCTCTTCTTTTCCTATTTAACACTTTGGTGTTACCAAACGTTTAGCACAAACAATAACTGCACACAAAACAGCAACAAAACAGCAACACATGTCCTCTACAAACCTAAACAACCTCCCAGCATCATGACCTTCTTCTTTATTTACCCCCTTTTAACGTGAAAGAGAGAGTCAGAGTCGTGAGGTGTGACCTGCAGAATCACACTCACCCAGTTTTCAAAAAGTTTCACCAGTAGAAACTTCCACACGCGACGCCACCCACAGTTGCAACAGTGCAGGTCAGCCCGTTAGGGAAATCATCAACCCTTCTGTTACATGCACCAGGCCCGCCCTGGTGAAGAGGCTATATTAAGATACCCCCAAGCTCTGCGGTGCGTCAATCTCGGATCCAATCCGAGTGAAAACAAAGTCGCTTCAGGGACTCAGCCCTTCCACGCCAGTGGCCCCCAGGGCCGTCCAGACTCCAAGTCTAGAAACTCTTCCTAAGCTCTCTCAGCCACAGTTCCAAGTTAGAATTAAATTATTATTACAACCCAATTGTTACTAATCATTAGCATTGATTGATAAAATCAATCAAAAATTTAGGGACATCTTTGGCTCTTTATGTTTAGAAATTTGCTTTACAATTCCAATCAACTATGAAATAGTTCTTTTATCTAGTCAAACATCCCCACAGGTAAGGCATTACTTCCTGAGTAAATATTTAACAGAGGAAACATTTGCACTCACCTCGTTTATGTTGTATTTAGATCCCGAGCCCCCAAACTGTTGTGGAATTTTTGGTGAATCAGAGCCAAAGATGACGAGTCAAGGTGTTGACGCTGCACAAGGAGGATTTATTGAGGATTGCAGAGGAAGCACACACAAATCAGCTGATTGAGAGCAAGGCTGTTGCTCCGAGGAGAATCCAACCCGACTCTGGCATGACTTCCGGCCATGCCAGGTCATATAGCTAGATCTCACGAGACTAGCAGACGCTGTTTCCAAGTGACTTCAGACAAAACAGAGCGGCCTTCACACTGTGTTCCTGAGAACTTTGAAAACAAAGTTATTCCACATCAATGAGACAGTGAGGGCAACATGAGGTAGTGAGAGCAACATGAGACAGGGAGGGCAACATGAGACAGTGAGGGGCAACATGAGACAGTGAGGGCAACATGAGACAGTGAGGGGCAACATGAGGGGCAACATGAGACAGTGAGGGGCAACATGAGGGGCAACATGAGACAGTGAGGGGCAACATGAGCACAGTGAGGGCAACATGAGGGGCAACATGAGACAGTGAGGGGCAACATGAGACAGTGAGGGGCAACATGAGACAGTGAGGGCAACATGAGGGCAACATGAGACAGTGAGGGGCAACATGAGACAGTGAGGGGCAACATGAGGGCAACATGAGGCAGTGAGGGGCAACATGAGGGGCAACATGAGACAGTGAGAGGCAACATGAGACAGTGAGGGGCAACATGAGGGGCAACATGAGACAGTGAGGGCAACATGAGACAGTGAGGGGCAACATGAGACAGTGAGGGGCAACATGAGACAGTGAGGGGCAACATGAGACAGTGAGGGCAACATGAGGGGCAACATGAGACAGTGAGGGGCAACATGAGACAGTGAGGGGCAACATGAGGCAGTGAGGGCAACATGAGGGGCAACATGAGACAGTGAGAGGCAACATGAGACAGTGAGGGGCAACATGAGACAGTGAGGGCAACATGAGACAGTGAGGGCAACATGAGGGGCAACATGAGGCAGTGAGGGGCAACATGGGGCAACATGAGGCAGTGAGGGGCAACATGAGACAGTGAGGGGCAACATGAGACAGTGAGGGGCAACATGAGACAGTGAGGGGCAACATGAGACAGTGAGGGGCAACATGAGACAGTGAGGGCAACATGAGACAGTGAGGGGCAACATGAGCACAGTGAGGGCAACATGAGACAGTGGGGCAACATGAGGGGCAACATGAGACAGTGAGGGGCAACATGAGACAGTGAGGGGCAACATGAGGCAGTGAGGGGCAACATGAGGGGCAACATGAGACAGTGAGAGGCAACATGAGACAGTGAGGGGCAACATGAGACAGTGAGGGGCAACATGAGACAGTGAGGGCAACATGAGGGGCAACATGAGGCAGTGAGGGGCAACGTGAGGGGCAACATGAGACAGTGAGAGGCAACATGAGACAGTGAGGGGCAACATGAGACAGTGAGGGGCAACATGAGACAGTGAGGGGCAACATGAGACAGTGAGGGGCAACATGAGACAGTGAGAGGCAACATGAGCACAGTGCAGAGGGGGAGGTTGGGGAACCTGTATTTAACTTCACTTCAACTTCTTGAAATGAGGAACTAAAGTCAGAATGTGGAACTCCAGGTTCTCCTCCAGGTTCTCCTCCAGGTTCTCCTCCAGGTCAACATGAAGCCAAAGTGAAGAAGTGAAGCTCTGATGTCCAACAGTCCATCAAAGTGTCCTCTCTCATAGCGTCCTGTCCTCTCTGGTCTCATTACAGTCTTTCTGGCTGTGGACTCTCTGATCCTCACTGTGAAGTGATCTCCTCAGCTCTGACCTCTGACCCCTCCCATCTGAAACATCTGGACCTGAGTGAGAACAAGCTGGAGGATTCCTCAGTGAAGATTGTGTGTTCTGGACTGGAGAGTCCAAACTGTAACCTGGAGACTCTGAGGTCAGTTCACTGTCTGAAGGGAGAATCTGTTGGAGGCAAAGGACTGAGAGGAGATCAGGAGGATTCCAGATGTAGTGTGGACAGAGAGTGGACTGAGCTCTGCAGCATGTTGAGAGCTTTCTCCTCCTGGAGGCTTCAGCTGTTTGGACTTTACATTTCTAAACTCTTCCAGTCTGAACCTTCTTCAGCTCTCAGTCACTTCAACATCAAACTCTGTCCTCTAATCTCATTCTTCTCTCTTTATTCAGGTTGAGGAGCTGCAGTTTGTCAGAGATCAGCTGTTCTTCTGTGGCCTCAGCTCTGAAGTCCAACCCCTCCCTCCAGAAACATCTGGAACATCTGGACCTGAGCTGGAACCGTCTGCAGGATTCAGCAGTTTCTCAGCTGTGTGGTTTTCTGCAGAGTCCACTCTGTGGTCTGCAGACTCTGAGGTCAGTTGACTGTCTGTTCCTGTTGTAGAAGGAGAAATGTTTGTCAGCAGCTGTGATCTGAGACTCTGATCCTGCAGTGAGAGAGTGGACTGAGCTCAGCAGCAGCTGACTGCTGTCAGACTTGTGGTTCTCCAGACCGTTCTTGGTCTCCAAACCAGCTTTCTGTGGTCTGGGTCTGGACAGTCTGTGGTCTGGGGTCTCTGGGTCTGGCAGTGTCTGGGACTGGCTGCTGAGCGGTCTGGAAGGGATTTGTAAGTCTCTGGCTGGTGGTAAATTTCTCAGCTGGGCTTCATCATTCTTCAGTTTCAGTGTTCATGTTGCAGCTCTTCCAGCAGGACGACCAGCAGGATCGTCTTTTCAACTGAAGTTTGATTTTCAGGCCAAGTTGCCAACATTTCAGCGGAAACCTTTCTCCCTGGTTGCTCCTCTCCTCAACCAGCCTCTGCTGTGCTGCTGCTCTCCAGGAAGGTTGATGGCAGCTTGGACCTCAGTGAGGCCTTCACAACTATTGGAAATTCCAGCGTTTACAGAAATAAAGAAATGACAGAGGAAAAAAATGTGGAGTGTGTGAACCTTATAGAATGTAAAATATATTTGAACCATGTTGTTTTTCCTTTTACAACTGTGCAAAAGAAATAACTTCAATGTATAGAATTGTCCACATCTCTTACTCTTATATCATGTGTATTCATCTCCAGGGTTGGGAAAGTTACTTTCAAAAATGAGTTAGTTGTAGTTACCTGTTACTTCTTCAAAAAAATTACAGAGTTACAATATTTTAAATATAACTAGCAATTGGCACTCAGAGAGCGCTTACCTCCGCCACAGCTCAAATCAGTGACCAAAAAGCATAAAACACCACATATGAAACCACATTGTGATCGGGGGTGTGATCAGAGCGGAGTGCTGCGGCATACGGTGCCTCTGTCTGTCGCCCTCTCTCCCTGTGTGTGTGTGTGTGTGTGTGTGTTTATGTGAAAATGAAAACCGAAAAGCAACAATTTATGTTATTTTACTTGTTTTTAATTTGAAAATGGACCAGATTCTGTCGTGTTTTCCGTTCCCGACTGCCTGTGTGGTGCGATCCGCTCTGTCCAGCTTCAGAACTGGCGGTGCACGGCGCGTGCGCAGCTCACGGAGAAAATAGAGAGGAGCGGATCGGCCGCGGTCCACAGCGCGAGCTGCTACGCACGCGGCGGTCCCCCGCACCTCCGTCAGATAGGTTAACAGAGGCGCCGATCTGAAAGTCGGTTCGCTTCCACTTCCGCGTCTGAAGCGGCGCGTCCTGCGTGAACCAGGTGTTTGTCGCCCCCTGTCGACGGGCCTGCCCAACTATGTGAAAGACTCCCTATCTGTCAATGATAAAGAATCCTTAAAAAAAATCCCAGATCCAGACAGTGATCTGGATCTTCACCAAAATTTCATCAATTCTAAGTTTGCCCAAGACCCACCTTTCCACAAAGTTTCATTGCAATCTGTCCATTACTTTTTCCAGGATCTTGCTAACAAACCAACAAACCAACCAACAAACCAACCAACAAACCAACAAACCAACAAACCCGCATGATTATAACCTCCTGGCGGAGGTAATTACTGTGCAAAGTAACTATTGCATTACTTAAAAAAGAAATGTGTTTACATATGTGAAAGAATCTGGATCCCCTCTTAACAGAACTTTAACATGCATGTTCATTATAAAACTGAATTTATCATGAATGAAATAAATGGACACTTGACAGAATAAATTACAAACAGGAAACACTGCAATATAAAACATTCAAACATTTTGTGTGATAATATGAGACAAGACACCAGAAAAATCATTACTAACTGTAGATAGCATTTCTACATCTACTGACATAGATGTATGCCAATAGATGTTTGACCCAGATGTCTCAACTTCTATTTAAAAATGATCTTTGAAAAATCAGAGCTCTATGACTGTATCTCTATCTGCTCCAGTGATCAGAGCTCTATGGCTGTATCTCTATCTGCTCTAGTGATCAGCTCTATGGCTGTATCTCTATCTGCTCTAGTGATCAGAGCTCTATGGCTGTATCTCTATCTGCTCTAGTGATCAGAGCTCTATGACTGTATCTCTATCTGCTCCAGTGATCAGAGCTCTATGACTGTATCTCTATCTGCTCCAGTGATCAGAGCTCTATGGCTGTATCTCTATCTGCTCTAGTGATCAGAGCTCTATGGCTGTATCTCTATCTGCTCAGTGATCAGAGCTCTATGGCTGTATCTCTATCTGCTCAGTGATCAGAGCTCTATGGCTGTATCTCTATCTGCTCCAGTGATCAGAGCTCTATGGCTGTATCTCTATCTGCTCTAGTGATCAGAGCTCTATGACTGTATCTCTATCTGCTCCAGTGATCAGAGCTCTATGGCTGTATCTCTATCTGCTCTGGTGATCAGGGCTCTATGGCTGATGGTTGACCTTCAACTCTCCCTACTGGCTCGGCAGCTTAGAAAAAGGATAGGGACCGACTTGACAAAAGTGTCAAACTTTGTGAGGCAATTCTGTCGACCCTACTTATTAATTTTTTGCTAGGCCCCATCAAATTTGGCCATTGGGACCCAGTCACGTGATGTCATCAATTTTTCCATAGCATTAATAGAGGGACATACTGCATATACATGTCTAAGCAAGCTTTTAAAAATTTAAAGGCAATATGATCAATTCAATGAATAAAATCAGAAAAGGATACATTTCAAATATTTTTTTTAAATCAATAATCAAATTTAATCAAAACTAGAAAAAAATTGCAGTTCCTGAAGAAACTGCAAGTGTGAATGCTGAGCTGAAAATGCTAAACTGTAATGCAGAAGAAGTTCAAGAAGAAAGGTTGAAAAGGAAGTTGAAAAAGTTTGGAACATAATTGAGAAAAGTTGAAAAAGTTTGACAAAGTGTGAAAACACTGCAAAGAGTTGAAAAAAGGTTGAAAAATGTTGAAAAAGTTTGAAAACACTGAAAAAGTTGAAAAAGTTCAAAAAGGTTAAAAAGTTTGAAAACATTGCAAAAAGTTGAAAAACCTTGAAAAAGGTTGAAAACGCTGCAAAAAGTTGAAAAAGGTTGAAAAAGGTTGACAAAGGGTGAATACGCTGTAAAGTTGAAAAAGCTTCAAAAAATTTTAAAACGCTGCAAAAAGTGGAAAAGAGTAGAAAAAGGTTGAAAAAGTTTGAAAACGCTGCAAAAAGTTGACAAAGGTTGAAAAAGGTTGAAAATGCTGCAAAAAGTTGAACAAGGTTGAAAAAGTTTGAAAACACTGCAAAAAGTTGAAAAAAATTGACAACTGTTGAAAAAGCTTGAAAACACTGCAAAAAGTTGAAAACGGTTGAAAAAATTTTTAAAACACTGCAGTCAGATGAAAAAGGTTGAAAAAGTTGTGAAAACGCTGCAAAAATTGAAAAATGTTGAAAAAGTTTTATAAAGGTTGAAAAAGTTTGAAAACGCTGCAAAAAGTTGAAAAAAGTTGAAAAAGTTTGAAAAAATGCTGCAAAAAGATGAAAATTGTTGAAAAAGTTTGAAAACGCTGCAAAAAGTTAAAAAGAGTAGAAAGTAGGATGTGAAAGCTTGAAAACACTGCAAAAAGTTGAAAAAACTGAAAAAGTTTGAAAACACTGCAAAAAAGTAAAAAAAAAAGTTCAAAAAGTTTGAAAGCGCTAAAACAGTTGAAAAAGGTGAAAAGTTGAAAAAAAGTTACAAAAAACTGAAAACATTTCTAAAAGCTTAACAATTGAAAGTAGAAGAGAGCAGTAGAAGCAGTGGAGTCAGTGTCAGAGTAACAGAGTTAATAATAATAATAATAATAATAGTAATAGAGCTCCAGTCGTAATGGAAAAATCCAGACTAATCAAGCTGCAGTCAGCACAACAGGTGTGTCTGTTGATGGAGACCAGCTGCACGGCAGCCATGACAGTGAATCAGCACTTTTAATGCAGTGCCATGGTTGAAGAAATGGCGTCTCTCGGGGACCGACAGGGGAAATTGGAAAAAAAAAATTCACAGTGCGAATCATAAGCCTTTCATGGATTTATGGTGCAGGAATTTGTCTGTAGGACATCATTCAGCCACAGCGAATTGTGCGAACAGAGTGAAGTTTTGGATTCAGGCGTCTCGAAATGCATTGGAGCGGATGGGAGAAAATTCTGCACTCTCCTCAAACAAATGCCTCTGGAGAGAGAACGGTTTGAGATAGAGACAAAGGACTCAATTTACGAGTCACAAGAAAAATTCCTACGTTTTGAGGGGTTATTGTGCAGATTGAGCCAGAAATGTGGCCGTACGGACGAGAAAAGAATTTTTTTTTTGTTTAAAATTCAGAGCCTCCGGCCCTCTAACTGCCCCTCTCCCACTCTAGCTTTTCCAATACACACCCATTATAAACTCCAAAAACGGCTGAAATTCTCTCCATACTTGAAGGCTCACAGTTTAAATTTGGTAAAAGGTCTTTAAAGGATATTACATACCTGAATAGAGGATAAAAATGCCTACGTTTTAAAAGTAAAATGACTTGTCTACGTCAAAGTATGACAAAGTTAAATGGTTCAAAGTTGAAGGAGTTGAAAGGTCAGTTGAAGGGTTTCCCATCCACTTCAATGTTAAAATAATTTTAAAAAGTTGAAATATTTCAAAAAGTTGAAGAAAGTTGAAAAACTTAAAAAGGTTGAAGAAAGGGTTAAAAAGTTGAATATTTTAAAGTTGAATGGTGAAAATCAGTTAAGATTTGCAGAAGTTAAGGTTCCAAAGTTGAAAAAATCTCCATCCGTTAACATGGGGAAAAAAGTTGCACAAAAGTTGAAATATTTCAAAAAGTTTAAAAGATATAAAAAGCCAGAGCATAGCGGGATGTCCTTAAAAAGCTGCACATTTTGATATGAATGGTTCAATCGGACAAATTTGTAGGAGAGAGAAGCATGCCAAAAAGAAGAAGTCAGAAGAGGAATGTAATCTTGTGAATGCCTCAGGCATTCACACAATAATATATAAAAAACCTTTTGCAGCATTTTCAAACGTTGTCAACCTTTTTCAACCTTTTTCAACTCATTTCAGGGTTTTTCAACTTTGCTAATTGAGCTTTTCTGCATTACAGTTTAGCATTTTCAGCTCAGCATTCACACTTGCAGTTTCTTCAGGAACTGCAATTTTTTTCTAGTTATTTTGTGAGATATTTGTTTATGGTTTGACAAACTCGAAAATAAGGCCAAAAAATCATGTTGCGACATTGTATGGAACTTGCTTCCATAGCATCAGTGAACATGACAATTAAACATTAATTTGTTTCAGAAATTAGTGTTTATAACTGCTATTCAGCACCTTAAAGGAGCACAGCGCAGTTTGCTCGTTTTATGCGAAACACTGACCCCTGCAGGCCTTAGGCGTAACTGTAGCTTAGTGAAAAGCTCGTGTCTGTGGCATGCGCCCATGTACGTGCACAGAAAAGGGGAACTCCTCTCTCTTTTAGCAGCGCTCGAGTAAAATGTAGGTTTCTTTTGCCTTGTGGGGTCTGTGCTGGAGTTGTGGCAGTGCTAGAAGCCGGTCTTTTCTTACTTTCTCGAAGCTCCATCCTCAGTGCTCAGTTGTTGCTGCTAAGCATCTGGCGGAGTAATGGCGGACAAATCGAAACTTAGGATTACCAGGCCAGCGGGAGCGCGCATTACATCAAGCTCAGAGCGATTCGAACCCGAATCACTCATATTGCTGTGCCTTCAGTGCGCTGCACAGGACAATAGGAGCGACTGCGATCTTGCAAAAATAGCTCTTGCTGCCCATCAGGCAAAGGTACAAACGTGTGGGTGTGATAATTGATAATTTAATATTTAAAACTGCGCTGTGCCCTTTAAAGTTTTCAACATTTAGGAAAATGTCTAAAGCAATTCTGGCATGTACATCAGCAACCGCAGCTGGTACGAGTATGTGGATATCCATTGATCTATTTGTCACAGCTACACTTGCACCGTCTTGTGCATTGCCATCCAGCTTTCCTGCAACCACATCCTCTTTCACCCTTGCACACACATTTGACTAGTTGGCTGCAAGCTTCAGATGCTATTGGTAAATGGTCTACACTTATAGAGCTTTTCATCTGCATTAGCAGAGAGCAGAGACCAAAGCGCTTTACACTGCAATATCACATTCACACTGGGTGGTGTTAAGCTACTATTGTAGCCACAGCTGCCCTTGGGCAGACTGACGGAAGCAAGGCTGCCAATCTGCACCATCGGCCCCTCCGACCACCACCAACCATTCACCTCACACTACTTTCATAGTGGGTGAAGTGTCTTGCCCAAGGACACAACGACAGTTTTACGCCTGCAGGAGCAGGGATCGACGATGAGACGACCCGCTCTACCATCTGAGCTACTGTCGCCCCTATTGGCAGTGTAGTCCAAAAAGCGAGCCAAGCCTTGCTGTCCTTGTCCAGAGTCCAGCCCCATCCCTTGGGGATGGTGCTTGCTGCTGGGGCTGGTCAGCAGTGGTCCAAATGCTTGCCTGGTAGACAGCACGGTTTGAATGCTGTAACACCAAAACACTGGATGAAGAGGCTGTCTCTTAGGTGGACTAGAGCCGTGCTTGAGGGATCGCAGACAGAACATCAATCGCAGCTGATCCATTGCGACAGCCTGGATTCAATGGGTGCAACTCTAAGGGTGCTTTCACACCTACAGCATCTGGTCCGCTCGAAGCAGACTAGTGTCCCCAACTCCTGCAGGTTCGGTTCGTACGCGCTGGTGTGAAAGCAGACCAGTTAGTTTTGGTCCGGGACAAAGAACCGCACCGAGACCTCCTCGAGGAGGTGGTCTCGGTGCGGTCTCGGCGCGGTCCGCTGCTGGTGTGAAAGTTGACCAGCCTCGGTCTTGTCCGCTCTGTTGTGGAGAAGGCTTTTTGGTCGGCGGAGGCTTCCATAGCAAGCCGCGCAGCGCATCACGTCACACATGCTGGCCAATCAGGGTTCACTTTCGCCACCCAAAACACATTATTATGTGAACAGCACTACCAAGGGGCAGGAGGGTCATAGTGGATAGTTCATCTGCAAAAACAAGTGGTGTGAATGTGAACCGAACCAGTTGACAGCTGCAACATTTATGAATAATTTATGTCCGAACCGAACCACTCTAGCGGACTAGTAGGTGTGAAAGCACCCTAATTGGGCATCAATCAAAACAGCTACTCCACTGATTAATCGAGGAACCCGGACCCAGTGGGGTGTAAGCGTTTACTTAACCCGGGCTCTACCACGTGGAACCAGCTCCCAGTTCTGCTCCTTCTCTCGCTTCAATGTAATTCATTGTACTGCTGTAATTTCATTGTATTGCTACATGTCATTGATGATTGTTCCTCTTGTAACCTATGTACCCTGTGTTTATATATGAATTGTATGTAGATACAAGAAACTGTCTGTCCCATCTCCTCTCTTTCTGTCCCCTCACCCCAACCGGAATAGCAGAAAGCCGCCACCTCTGAGCCTGGTTCTTCAAAGGTTTCTTCCTGTTAGAAGGGAGTTTTTCCTTTCCACAGTCGCTTCTGCTTGCTCATGTGGATCTGTTGGGTTTTCTCTGTAAAAGTGTCTAGAAACAACCATATTGTAATTGGCACTTCATAAATTAAGCTGAATTGAATTTAATTAATAATGCTCCCTGTGTGGGAGGAAGGGCTTCCATCATCTTGTCTCTGGAGTATCCTCAGAGTCACTGTTTCAATACAGAAATGTACAATAACCATTGTGCATCATACATCTACCACCAGATAGCTAGGCAGCTTATGTCAATTTTTGAGAGTTCCAACTTGCCACTTATTTCATCATTTCCATCTAATGATGATTTTTCCCTATTCTTGGAGTGGGAAACCTCAAAAATTGCATTTTGCCGTGTACATGCTGTCCGTATGATCTGAGCATGTGGGGCCTACCACAAATTGAAAGTATTTTGGATGTAGATAGCAAGGAAAAAAATTTCAGACTTTTGTCAGATCTGTCCCCATCCGGTCAAAAAATTTACTTAAGCTGCCTAACTATAACCTTCAGTCATTAACTAACGCTGGTTGGTTGATTTCATGTCATTCATTTACATGGTTCATCAGTGATTGGTGAATCTCTGCTGAGCCCCGCCTCCTCCAGGTAACTGTTCCAGAACCATCAGCTGTTGATCTGCTCTGACTGCAGATGATTCGTAGAAAATGAAGCTCAGACATTTTTATTACGCAAGATGGATAAAAATTTGTTTTGGTCTTGGTCTGGAGCTCAGCTGGTCTTGGTGTTTTATTGTTGTATTATATTGTTATTTTTATGGTGAAGCACTTTGGGCTTTCAAGTTGTAAATGTGCTATACAAATAAATTTGACATTGACATTGACATTGGTCTTGATACTCTATGAAATGGAAGTCTCTTGGTCTTGGTCTATGCGGTCTTGACTACAAGTCTAACTGGTGTGTGTGGACATGGGGAGGAGTGTGAATGTTGTGTGTGATGAAGATCCACAACAACAGAACAGCTCATTGATCAGGACTCAGTAATGTGGAGCTGCTCATTTCTCCATCAATACATCTGATTGGTTCTCCTCATTGATTCTGCTGCTTTCTCTCTTTATTCAGGTTGGAGCACTGTAGTTTGTCAGAGATCAGCTGTCTTCTCCTGGCCTCAGCTCTGAAGTCCAACCCCTCCCTCCAGAAACATCTGGAACATCTGGACCTGAGCAGGAACCCTCTGCAGGATTCAGCAGTTTCTCAGCTGTGTGGTTTTCTGCAGAGTCCACTCTGTGGTCTGCAGACTCTGAGGTCAGACTCCATGTTTGAGTGTGTTTCAGTAAAGTAGTGTTGACACTAAAGGTCAGACATCAGGCTGATCTGAGAGTGATCCACACTGAGGATCTCCAGGAGAAACGGAGCTTCTTCTCTGCTCTTTAGTCCTGTGACTGTGGCAGAGCCGTGTGCAGCTCCACATTTCAAAGCTTGCTAGAAGAAGAAAGGAGCTGCACAGTGGATCATTGACTGTGAACCTCTGACACGCTCCATGTTGACCTTCAGCTTTCAAAGCAGCGTAGCGGCTGGGCTCTTCACTCCTCCATGGCAGAACTAAAAGCTGACTGAGCTTCACAGGGTTCCAGTGTGGATTGGAGGATGAAGAGTTGTGAAAGTGTCCAGTCAGTCCAGTGAGGTCTGGATGGGATGTGGTTTCAGAGTTCAGTCAGAGGAGGAGGAGAGTGAACAGGCTGCAGAGCTTCTACCAGACCATGTGGGGGCAGCACTTGTTCTCAGGCTCCTGGCCTTGATTGGGATCTCATTGCAGAACACCTGGCTGCACGGACCAAACTATTCCACTGAGAAAGTTCAAGTCAGCATGAAGCTAAGCTAACGCCAAGCTAACAGCTGAAAGACAAATGGCTTCAAAACACATTGACACCATGTTAACATATTAGCATGTTAGCATATTAGCACGTCAACACATTGGCATGTTAGCATTAGCATATTAGAACATCACTATGTTATCAATCAATCAATCAATCAATCAATTAATTTTTGTATAGCCCAGTATCACAACAACAGTTGCCTCAGAGGGCTTCAAGATGTTACATTGGTCGGTAAAAGTAAAAACAGTGAATAAGTATAATGGTAATATGTCAATATTTACAGTAACGAGACAAAACGAAGCAACCACTGCCTTCGACCCTCACATCCGGCAAAAAAACTCCAAAACCCAGTGGGAAAGAAGAAAAATCTTGGGGAGAACCACAGTATGGAGGAATCCCTCTCCCAGGGACGGACAGCTTGGCAACAGCTAGCATGAGACAATAAGAAGTAAAGCCTAGGACAATGTTGAGTACAGTCTGTTGGACGGTCCAGCACAAGAACCACGGATCCCAGCAGTAGAACCGAAGCCAGTCCACGGGCAGGACCGACAGGAGTGTCCTCCCGGTCCGGCCGGAGCTTGTTCGTAGGCCCTCGTAGTAATGGAGTCAGCAACTGAAACTGGAGAAGACTCCCCTCGAAGGGGGGGACAACAGGTGAAAAGCAATGAACGGACTAAAGGGAATAACATTCAGACATTAGAGGATAGGGCTCAGTGCACCGTACTTCCCACAGCATTCCAGCTCCTAGGGCAGCTTTGTGGATACTTTACTGTTTAAACTAGTATTAGTTAGTATAGTTTAGTTAGTTTAATTTAGTTTGGTTTAGTTTAATTTTGTTAGTGTAGTTTGGTTGGTTTAGTTTGGTTTAGTTTGGTTTGGTTTGGTTTGGTTTAGTTTGGTTTAGTTTAGTTTAGTTTAGTTTAGTTTAGTTTACTTTACTTTAGTTTGGTTTGGTTTGGTTTAGTTTAGTTTGGTTAGGTTTACTATAGTTTAGTTTGGTTTACTGTAGTTTGGTTTGGTTTACTTTAGTTTGGTTTGGTTTAGTTTAGTTTAGAATCCCTAGCTGACCTGATCATAGGCTGCATCGAAGAGAAACGTCTTGAGCCTAACCTTAAATGTGGAGACTGTGTCTGCCTCTTTGATACCACTTGGAAGCTGGTTCCATAAAAATGGTGCCTGATAGCTAAAGGCTCTTCCACTTTAGTATGTATGGACATTAGCATGTTAGCATTAGCATGTCAGGACATGAACATGTTGGCACATGTTAGCATGAGCACGATATAATGAGCATGTTGGGACATTACCATGCTATCATTAGCATGTCAGCACATTAGCATGTTAGTATAACTTTGTCAGGATGTTAACATGCTTGCATCAGTATGTTGGCAAATTAGCATGGCAGGATTAGCATATCAGAATTAGCATGTAAACACATGAGCATGTCAGCTAGCTGTTAGAATTGGCATGTCAACATGTTAGTATAAGCATGTCAGGATATAGCATGTTAGCATAACTGCGTCAGGATGTTAGCATTAGCTTTCAGCCAATAGTATGTTAGCATAAGCTTTCAGCACA